>NC_088791.1:223375460-223678491 GCF_011386835.1 Chrysemys picta bellii
CATTGGAGGGGAAAAGCCAAAGTTCCATTCATCCCCATGTGCAAAGGAGAGATGGGATGAACCCAGGGAGGCTGCTCTCCCCATCATGGAGCTACTGACATTATCTGCTGCAGCACACGGGAGCATCATATCCCCTTTCTTCGATATGAGAAGAGATTAAAAGACCAGGACTGTTCAGCTTAGAAAAGAGACAACAATGGGGAGTGGGGTATGATAAAGGTTTATAAAATCATGAATGGTGTGGAGAAAGCGAACAGAGAAGTGTTATTTTCCCTTTGCCACAATACAAAAGCCATGGAGCAGCCGATGAAATTAATAGGCAGTATGTTTCATACAGAGAAGAGGAAATACTTTTTAACACAATGCACAATTAATCGGTGGAAGTCATTGCCGGGGCATGTTGTGATGAGCAAAAGTATAACTGGGTTCAAAAGAGATCTAGATACATTCATGGAGGATAGGTCCATCAACGGCTATTAGTCAAGATGGTCAGGGATGCAACCCCATGTTCTGGGTATCCCTAAACCTCTGACTGCCAGAAATCAGGAGGGGAAGACAGGGATAGATCACGCCAACTACCCTGTTCTGTATACTCCTCCTGATGCCTGGTATTGACCACTATTGAAGACAGGATTCTGGGCTAGATGGACTATTGATTTGGCCCTGTATGGCAGTGCTTATGTTTACTCCACTTCTGTACACCCTCCAAATTGGCACCATGGTGGGATACAGAACCACCGACCCACTTCTAGAGGTGCTTTCACCAGAATGGGAACTCTGGTGGGGTGACCACATGTTCCAGTACATTGGAAATGCCCAAGTACTAATTGTATTGCAACTGGGATTTTTGTCCTAGTGTCAGTATAGTTCTGAGATACTTATCACACCAATGCAGCTCCTGCAGTAACAGTCAGGGAGGAGGTGGGAGTAGAAGTGAAAAGAAGTATAAAGGCCTTAATGAACAGGCATTGGTGACAGGGGAAAGTCAGCATTATTGGACGCTCCTTCTCAGTCTTCTCTTTACCCCCTCTCTATTCCTCCCATAGAGTTGTGAGCAGAAACATTTGACGCATCCTCTACATCTCCCCACAGAAGTCCCTATGTCCTCTGTGTCACTGCCATAACTGTCTGGGGTTGTCCACACTCTCAAGTTCTGAGCCCCCACTTTTTCTCCCTCTGCTGAACTAATCCAAAGAGGGAGGAGAGTAGCCTAACTTGTTGTTCCTACATCTCCAGGACACTCAGAGCTTTCAGGCACTAAGCAATCAGGCAGAGAGGAATCTTAGCTGTCTTCTTGCCCATCCTCTAGCTGCAGCTTGCCCTCCTTAGTGAGGATTTAAAGTGGGTTGGCTGGCCAGAAAGCTGAAGATGATGGGTCAGGGATGGAGAATGCAATGAAAGTACCAAAAACCTGAGTATCCCGCCAAAGGTCAGGCTGGTATCTATCTAATCCACTTGGTAGCAGGGGGAAGACAAGAAAGAGTGAAGTAAGAAATAAGATAGGACTTGGAACAGGGAAGAAGATACAATTTAGGGGAGCTGGGCTGGAAGCGTAGCTGAAAATATAATGAAGAGGGTAGTACTGAGAAAATAGTAAAGGGGATACAGGAGGTAAATACTGTTTTCTCCCTTCCTACCTTTAGCTGTAACATGTTTTCAAAGGCCTCTATACCTATTATGAACAGCAGAGATTTCTGATGCTTTGGTGTTTTCAGCAATGCTCTATATTAATTGTCAAAGAGTGGAATTCAGCTAAAATCCTAAAAGCACTCCTGCTGCTGACAAGTCACTCATTGTTCTTTCGACAATGTGTACTTTGTCAGCTATTGGAAAACTCCCCCCAAATGCACTCGAATTGCTGTTTTAGTCTTTTAACATTTTATAGAGTAAAATTTTAAAACTTTTGTACCGGCTGTTAGCTGGCAGCTCACACTGACTTTAATGGAAGTCATGCCACTGAAACCCTGTGCGACACTCAGAAATTATTTTTTTTTAGCCATTTAATTTTAATAAACATAGTCCAACTGAACCAATTGTGCCCAAGGAGCCTATTTTGACTGCCAAAGATAGTTAATCTTGGTGTTCCTTTCTGCAGTCTAAACCTTCGCTACCTAATTCTTATTCATAGTTAATGTTTGTATTATTACTATTGAGGTTAGGATATCATTGTGCTAGGCAGTTTATAAACACAGGGTAAGAAACCATCTATTCAAATAGCTTCTCTCAGAATAGTGTGTATGTGTGTGTGTGAGAGAGATAGTTATATCCACTGTTTATCTTTCTCTCATATTTATGTCTACACTACGAGCTAGGGGCGTGATTTCCCTGCTTGCATACACATACTCAAGCTAGCTCGATGAGAACTAGTGCGAGCAGTGTAGCCGCAGCAGCATGGGTAAAGGCATGACTGTAGCGAGTATGTACCCACCTGAAACCTGTGGATACCTATACCGGATGGTGAAGCCTTGCCTCTGCTGTTGCTAATCATGCTACTGTAGCTACCCTGCTATTTATGCTCGTGCTAGCTCAGTAAGATCTAGATCAAGTAGGTTTGTGCAAACAGGGTTATCACACTCCTAGCTCACTGTGTAGACAGAGACACACACAGATGAGTGGAGGAATTCATGATAGTGTGGTGTAACATTTTTTTATCAGCAATTGTTTGGAATGATTTCAAATCTCACAAATGGCAAATCCATAAATAAGTTAGGCCTTGATTCAGCAAACAACTGATGCGTGTGCCTAGCAAAGCATATGAGTAGGTTCATTAGCATCAATAAGAATATTCACATGCTTAAAATTATGCATATGCTTAAGTACTTTGCTGAATCCTTATACAGGTCATCCCCAAACCTTCATAGTACATCATGGTATATTCGGTATATATCACATATTTAACAGAAAAACTGCTCCACGATAATCCACTTTTTTTTCCCAGTCCTCTATGTTGCTTATTCTTGCATAGAGGTTCATCTGTCTCTACATGCATAATAAATTATGAACATGTTAAAATAATATCAAAGCTACATTTGAAGCACATTTGATAGACTGTGTAGCATTGCAACATGCTATAAATGTTTAATTTGTGCCTGGAAATTATTTTGAATATAATTGGGATATATTGGGATATATTAAATGAACTAAACAGATCTTTTAGATATGTTGGGGGAATATCTGATGTACATTTAGTACATGCTGTTTTTTCTACATGGGAAGGCTTCAAAAAAACATGAATTTGGAACCTACAGCAAGTGGGCTTATTTCTGACTCCAATCTAACATCACTATTGCAATTTAATGTGCCATTCTGGTTTAACGTACACATACAGATGAATATATATAGAATATCGGCAGTAGGGAACCCTCACTGGTTGGCTGATATGTGAATAGCTGAAATGTATATTGGGCAGATCTGGATTGGGTTTTTAGTTTGTTTTTTATTTTATTTTATTTTGTTTTTGATGAAACAGAAATGTTTGTGGAAAATGGAAACCCCTGGAAGTTTATATCTATGTATGTAAAAAAATAAATTCAGGGGTTAGTGGAAAAACTGAAAACCAAAAGGCAACAAAAACCTAAAAAATTTCAGCCAAAACCAACCAATTTTGGTGGGGTTTTTTTGTCTGTTCATTTGTTTTCTGAAGAAAAAAAAGCACTGAAGCAAATTTTTAACAAATGAAAATATTTTAATTAAATTATGTAGGGAAATAAAAGTAAATTGACCAACTCAAATACTGAGTTGCTGTTGTTCTTACACTTTCACAGCAAGAAGGCAACAAGTAAGATAAAGATTACAAAAAAAGAACAAAAATTGTTCTAGAGATCCTTTAAAATGTTCAGAAAGAAAGTGTTAATAGAGTTGGACACTATAATAACATGCTGTCCAGCAAAAAAGGTTGTTGACATTTTTTAATAGTCAAGGATACCAAATTATAACACAGAGTTTGTCATGCTGTATCTACCTTGAAATTTAATTAAACATACTTAAAATCCTCCTATCAATCACTTACAACAGATTGCAAACCAGAAGCACAGCCTGTCTTATGTAATGCCTGGTAACACATAAATAAGTTTTGCTTTACCACAGTAGGCTCCCTAAAGCCTGGGGAATTCATGGCTAGAAATTGGCAGGTTTATTGAGTAGCTGGATGCTTATTTTTTAAAAATTAGCTGTTTGAACCAAGGACAACGTCTGTAGAATTTCTATATTTATTATTTCTATGAGTCACTCTGGGTTTACACCAATGTAAATGAAGATCAGATTCTGGTCCTATATCTCTAAACTCCCAGTGCGATCAGGATTGGGTTTTTATTGTCCATCACAATCCATCCTATAAACCTTACCACTTTTTCTTTCTAAGCATGCTTTAACATGTGTTATCTCAAACTTCACACTTTATTTAGCCAAACAATATGATCGTGCTGGGTTTTTATGCTGGTTGTGGTACTGAGAGCAATGCTAAAAGTGCTTAGTGACACTTTGCAGCAAAACTGCAATGGATTTATGACCATTTTACTTAATTAAACAGCTGTTTTTGACACCATCAGCCATTTGACACCAGTTCAACATTTATCATCTTAAACTTCCATGGTCTGGAGTGCAGTACAGTGGAGTCTTATCTTTCTAATAATTCTTTTCTGTGTCATGTGAAGATCAAGCTTTTCACATTCTTATGCTTTATAAATGTTGGTGTACCTCAGGGCTCAAGCCTAGGTCTTTTACATCTTTCATTATATTTAAGTCCTCTTGAAGTGTTGATTGTGTCACATGGCTTTCATTATCATATATACTCTGATGTTGTTCAGATCTGTGGTTCCTTTTAACCTTTCCTGCTGAGGTCAGTAACTGTATCTTTGAGCGTCTAACAGCTGTCTCCTTCTGAATGTCTCATAATATTTTGACATTAAACATGGACAGTTCAGAGGTTTCGTTAATTGGGTCCGACAGTCTGTATTCTACTTTTGATTCACATTCCATGGAATCTGTTCAGTACCTTCCACCAGGAATGTGGGTGTTATTTCTGCCACTCGCTTGTCTTTCTCAGTTCACATTTTTTCCTTCAACAGAATCATGTCACTATCAATTATTTACCATCTTCCAAATTTGCAAGTACTTGGCCATTAGGGTTGCAAAAACATTAGTACATGCTCTTCTGGTCTCATGTTTGGAGTACTGCAGTAGTCTGAACACATCTTTACAATGGACATGCTCTTCTGCTTGGCTGCAAAATGGAAGCCTATGTGAGGCTGTGTACGTGTTGCCAGGGATATTGGGCAATGTGTGCACCTTGACATAAGAGTAAGTTACAGTACTATTTGGAGGGGAAAGTATTGCTTTACTTTATAGTTCCCTTTAGTCCTTATTGTACTGTTACTGATTGGCTTCAGTGGGACTTTTTCTGGAGTATTCTGTGAGTGAGGCCTGAGCTACATACACAATTGCATGTGTTTGTTTAAAGGTATGATTTATAAACCTATTTCGTTAGACCAGCGCAGCTTTGTGTTTAGACACTCTTAAATCGATTTAAACCTGTCTCATATTGGTTTAGCTTGCATAGTTCTAAACTGATAGAACTATGTCCACACAGGGGGTTGCCCCAGTTTAACTTAAATTGTTTTTTTTTAATGATTTAAGTTTAACGCGTGCAACTCCTCCGTGTGGACAAGTCCTGTGGGAATACTCTGTTATGCCTTCCTCACTTCTTTTGCACAACCCATGCATTCTAAACCTCCAGACTTGATGCTCTGGCTCTTAAATCTGCTTTCTGTTTTCCCTCAAGTGTGCAACTTATATAAACAATCAAATTTAGCCCAGGTTTCAGAGTAGCAGCCGTGTTAGTCTGTTTCCGCAAAAAGAACAGGAGTACTTGTGGCACCTTAGAGACTAACAAAATTATTAGAGCATAAGCTTTCGTGGGCTACAACCCACTTCTTCGGATGCATATAGAGTGGAACATATATTGAGGAGATATATATATACACACATACAGAGAGCATGAACAGGTGGGAGTTGTCTTACCAACTCTTGAGAGGCCAACTCCCACCTGTTCATGCTCTCTGTATGTGTGTATATATATCTCCTCAATATATGTTCCACTCTATATGAATCCGAAGAAGTGGGCTGTAGCCCACGAAAGCTTATGCTCTAATAATTTTGTTAGTCTCTAAGGTGCCACAAGTACTCCTGTTAAATTTAGCCCAGTGTTTTAGAAGTTAGACTGAAGACTGATCATTTTGTTGGTTGGTTCTAACTATAACCATTGGGCCAAATTCTGCCTTCAGTTAAATTGAAGCAGATTTAGGGCCAGATATCAAAGGTATTTAGGTGCCTAAAGATATATATATAGATGAGTCAGGCGATTTTCAAATGTGCCTAAATATCTTTGAGGATCTGGGCCTTAGAGACTGAGGGCTAGAGCCATAAAGGGACTTAGACATTGCAACACTGTGTTGCAATGCCTAACTTCTAGGTACCCTACTGCCGAGTGGCATCCTCAGTCCCACATTAGGCACCCAGGATCCCCCTACAGAGTACAGAGAGAATTAGGCCCTTAAGGAAGCAATTCTCAGAAGCTGGCAAGCTGAGTGGGAAGCAGCCTTAGCGCTTGTCTACATTACCCGCTGGATCAACGGGCAGTGATCGATCCAGCGGAGGTCAATTGACGCGATAAATAGACCGCCGAGTGCTCTCCTGTCGACTCTGGTACTCCACCAGGGCAAGAGGCACAGGCGGAGTTGACAGGAGAGCATCCGCCATCAACTTTCTGCAGTGAAGACACCACGGTAAGTAGAGCTAAGTACGTCGACTTCAGCTATGTGAATTTGCATAACTTAGATCGATCCTCCGCCCCCCCCCCCCCCCCCCCCGGTGTAGACCAGGTCTAAGGTAGCCAGGGGTGAAATGCAGACCAAAGAGACGAGGCTTAGGCCCACATCCCCAAAGGTATATAGTCACCTAACTCCCATCAATCTGGGCCTTAGGCTACATAGCAATTCAACATCAGCAGCTGGCCTGAGGCAACTGAGTTGGTCTCACAGGGCTCAGGCTGTGGGGCTTCAAAATTGCTGTGTAGATGTTTGGGGTTTGGCTGGAGCTGGAGTTCTGGGACCATCCCCCTTTGTGGGGTCCCAGAGCTTGGGCTCCAGCCCAAGCCCAAATGTCTAAGCAACAGTTTTTAACCCCACAGTCCAAGCCCCATGAGCCTGAGACAGTCACAGCTGTGCCACAGGCCTTTTATTCCAGGGTAGATGTGCCCTTAGGCACCTGACTGATGCACAGGCACCAACTCTGTGGGTGCTCCGGGGTTAGAGCACCCCCGGGGAAAAATTAGTGGGTACTCTGCACCCACCAGCAGCCAAGCTCCCCTCACCCCCTCACACGTCCTCATCCCCCCCCCCGAGTGTGCCGCGTCCACGCTCCTCTGCCTACCTCACAGCCGCTGCCAAACACGCTCCGGGGGAGTGGGGGGAGTGGGAACGCGGAGCACTCAGGGGAGGAGGCGGGGAAGAGGCGGGGCTGGGGAAGGGGTTGGAATGGGGAAGGGGTTGGAATGGGGGAGGGGAAGGGGTGGAGTGGGGGCGAGGCCGGGGGTAGAGGGGGGTATCGAGCACCCATGGGAAACAGGGGAAGTTGGCGCCTATGGACTGACAGACTGCAGAGGGGCACTGTCTCTGATGAGGAGTCTCAACCATGCACCCTCTCCTGGAGTTAGAGGCTTAAACCAGGTTAGCCCTTTCTTGTGAAAAATCAGAAAGACACCCACTCACCCCATAGCCAAGTGGTTAGATCTAGGAGACCCAGATTTAACTCCCTGTTCTGCTTGACTTGGAGCAGGAATTTGAACCCAGGTTTCTTACATCTTGTATGAGTGTCTTAACCACTGGGCTAGTGTCTGTTCCTTCATCTCTCCTACTGGAGCTGTACCACTTTATATAAACACCTATTTATTGGTGCAGGGTCTTGAAACTGCCTCTCCCACATCCACCACTAAGAAGACATCTATACTGTCCCTGAAGTCTAACCACCAGACAGTTATCAAACCAACAGACAAAGGGGGTGCCACTGTAAAACTCAACTGTGATGATTACATTAATAAGGCCAACCAAAAACTCTGATCCCATCTACTATAAAGAACTCAAAGACCCCACATCACAATTTACCCAGAAACTTTATGATATTATCAAATCCTTCCCCAAACAGCTCTGAGAGAGTCTACAAACTCATCCTCCACAAACCCACCGCAAGGGCCTTCTACATGTTTTCCAAGATATACAAACAAGGGAACCCAGGCAGATCCATTATATCTGGCCACAGCACTCTTACTGAATGAATATCGGGTCTCATAGGAACCATCCTCAAACCACTCACCACACAAAGGGCCTCCAGGATACAAATGATTTCCTCCACAAACTTTGCAACATTAACAACCTCCCTCAAAACACCATCCTTGCTACCATGGATGTCACTGCTCTATACACCAACATCCGTCACAATGACAGCATAGCTGCCTGCCTCAAATATTTGTAAGACAACGAACAACCTGAAGATATCCACCCCAGACACATTGCCAAACTCATCCATTTCATCCTCACCCATAACAATTTTACATTCAACAACAAACACTTTGTCCAAACCATGGGAACAGCAATGGGTACTAGGATGGCTCCCCAATATGCCAATCTCTTAATGGGGCACCTTGAAAAAGAATTTCTGGATGAATGCACCACGAAAGCAATGATATACCTGAGATACATCAATAATATTTTCATCCTCTGGACAGATGACTTAAACTCCCTCATAGACTCCCACCACAACTTCAACAACCATCACTCATCCATTAAACTGTCTCTGGAACACTCCCACACTAGCATCAACTTCCTGGACACCACAATTGGCTCCAACAATGGACTCCTACAGACAATCCTATGCAAGAAACCTACAGATCACCACACCTACCTACAGATCCCCAGACACAGCAAGAAATCTGTTATCTACAGTCAGGCAGTCAGATACCATACAATATGCTCCGAGAAGAAAGTCTGGGATACACACCTTACCACACTTAAAACCACCTTCACCAAACAAAGACACTCTATCAGAGAAGTAGATCATATCATGGAGTGGGCCTCCTACAAACCTTGAGAGAACCTGCTTCAATACAGAAATAATCTTCCCCCCCCCAACCACATACCCCTAATTATCAATTACCACCCCACACTGGAACCCATATGGGGTATTATGAAACAACTACAGCCCATACTCGATGGGGGACCCCCATCCTGAAAAATCTTTCCTGAACTCTGGACTTCTGGCCTTCAAACAACTCCCCAACCTCTCCAAGCTCATCATCAGAAGCAAGTTCCCTCAGTCCAGGACACACCAATTCAAAACAGCACCAGACCGTGTAAGAACAAAAGATGCAAAACCTGCAGATATACCTCCACTACTACAATGAGCATCACCCCACAAAACACACTTTTTAAGATTCATTAATCCTATGCATGCCTATCACAACATGTGGTGTATCTCATCCAGTGTCCTAAATTCCTCAATAACAATTATATGGGTGAAACCAGACAATCACTACACTCTAGAAACAACTCACACAGGAAAATTATAAAAGACAACAGTTTGCCTCTCTCACCAACAGAAGTTGGTTCAATAAAAGATGTTACCTCACCCACCTTGTGGCTCTAATATCCTGGGACTGACACAGCTTCAACTACACTACATACATCTTGCACACCCCACATGAGTGTGCTGACCACTGCACTATAAAGTGGAACAGCTTGAACTGATTGCGAGAGACCCATCTCAATATACCCAACAGCCCGGCGGGGGTAGGGGTGGCACTGAGGTCACTTTTCTGCAAGGTGGGAAACTTGAGTTTAAGTCCCTGCCATAAATCAGGCAGAGTAGGGTTTGAAAATAGCACTCACACCCCACCCCAGCTAAGTGCCCTATCTATGGGGCTATTGGCTATAATGAAGGTGGGGGATTCTCTTTCTTTCTTTCACCTGGGTTGACCTGGCTTAGGCATTCAGCTCCAGGTGAGAGTTCACAGCTGTGACTTCCAAACACAGATAGGCACCTCCCTCCAGCCCAGGGAGTTACATGTCTAACTACTGTACCTTTGAGGGGCCAGGGGCCACATCTGTCTCCTCAGCATTTCCTGCTGGCTGCTTTAGGCCACTCCCCCTCTCAACATGCTGCCATCAGTGATTTTTTTTTTTTTTTTGGTTAGGCATCTAACTACACCTATGTATCATATAGGGAGTCTGGGCTCCTAACTGGGGGCTGTGGATTCCCCTGGTTGTCAGGGCACCTAAAATTTAGGCATTGCAATGCTGAGCAGTGTGACATCTAAGTCCCTTTGTGGATCTATTCCTTTGTGCATTCCCTACACAAAGTTCATCCATGGTGCTCTCTAGTCCCCTCAACAGACAATGGAAATTCAGAAAATATTAAAAAATAAACATTTTACATGATTAGACAAAGTAGTATTGCATTATTTGTTTAGTTATTTAGTTTTACATACCCACGCACCAAAAAATTGCTGTTTAGAAGGGCTCAGTGCACAAATTCAACATGGTTACCTGAGGATAGAGGGAAGGAGGGGGGGGGGGGAAATGTGCTGAGCACTTTACTACTAATCTTCCTGTACAGTTTCATTAAAAGAGCTACAGGCATACTTTCTCAGCTTCACAGATGCCACATGACATCATGAGCCTTCATTTGATGCCATCTGCAGGAGGAAAGCTTCAGCGCGGCCTGCAAATAGAGCAAATGTCATTACAGTTGAATGAATGAAATGAGACACATAATTTCAATCAGCACAAGGGTGCTGGAGGGAAAATCAAGCCAAACTAGTTCAGTTTTTGCTGGAGGAGCTAGAACGATTTTAGAAAATAATTGTTTGGAAAGTTTGGTTGACTCTTTATTGGGGGGGGGGGGGAGTCAGGAGGGGAAATATGGAGCTAGTGCATTTTTTGGAGCTAATTCTCCAGTTTCCTGGAATTTTCTTAACATTCCTAGCAGTCAAAAATGTAGAGACTACCGAAAAGGTGAAAAATTGGTTACCATAGTTTATTCCTAACTTTGTATTTGAGAAGACTAAATCCAGAGAGCATCTTCCCTGAAGGTAGATGCTTCTTTTTGTCATAAAATTGACTGCGTATCAATGAATCTTGTGCTACCCTGGTGGCTTTGGGGTTTTTCTGAGTCTGCTGATATTGGTTTTTTTGGCAGCTTCTCAGCCCAAACTTCCCTATTAACTCTTGCCCAAAACAGAGCTTAAAATATAAATAGAACTTTTAATATGATCAGCAGGGGAAAAGATCATAAAAAATCATGACAAAGAAATGAATCAGGCTTTCTGAGCCTATACATATAGATCGTGAGAAAAAGTACAAACTCATCACGTATAGCCCAGTGTACATACCTCCTGCAAACCTAGTACATTGAAGAAAGCTCTCTCAGTCCAGGACTTTTCTGTTAACTCTATCTCCAGGCAGAACTTCCCCTACTCAAGTTCTCTAATTGTGCTTTCTCAGTGCAGTTTTCCCTATATGGGTCTCTGAGCACCCCCTACCAAACTCTCATGATTGTTTACATTCCCTCCT
This sequence comes from Chrysemys picta bellii, assembly GCF_011386835.1. NCBI lineage: Eukaryota > Metazoa > Chordata > Testudines > Emydidae > Chrysemys > Chrysemys picta. The sequence goes on from NC_088791.1 coordinate 223,387,082, forward strand.
CTATCAGGTGCATCCAATAAGAGAAGCAGCAAACAGCTTCCTGGTGGCCTAGGGGCTCACTTCTAGCCATGCAGGACAAGCCTCTCCTTACTGCAGACTCATCTTAAGGTCAGAGTCTTGGGAAAGCTCCAAAATCTCTTCCTAGCCTAGTTAACTAAAGTGACTCCTTCCTAGAGGGGATGGTTGCACAATCCTATCATTTACAAATCATGGTCCTCAAATAATTATTTCAGTTAGGCCCTGTTTTGTTATTCTGGGCCTTATGGCTTTCAGAAATAGAAACAAACCATCCATATATAAATACAGGATGGAAGAAAGAAAAATATGCTGTTATGTTCTTTGTGAAACAACTATCTGTCAAGTACAAACTCTCATATCCTTTACTATGGCTTGGTCTACACTAAACCCCCAAATCGAACTAAGGTACGCAACTTCAGCTACGTGAATAACGTAGCTGAAGTTCGAAGTACCTTAGTTCGAACTTACCTCGGTCCACATGCGGCAGGCAGGCTCCCCCGTCGACTCCGCGGTACTCCTCTCGCTGAGCTGGAGTACCGCAGTCGACGGCGAGCACTTCCGGCTTCGACTTATCGCGTCCAGACAAGACGCGATAAGTCGAACCCAGAAGTTTGATTGCCAGCCGCCGAACTAGCGGCTGGGTATAGACGTACCCTATGATATGTTAGTTGTGCACAGATATTAGGGTTGCCAGGCATCCAGTTTTTGGAACACCTGGTCAAAAAGGGACCCTGGCAGCTCCGGTCAGCACCGCCGACCAGGCCATTAAAAGTCCAGTCAATGGTGCTGCAGGGCTAAGGCAGGCTAGTCTCTACCTGTCCTGTCTCTACGCTGTGCCCCAGAAGTGGCCAGCAGGTCCGGCTCATAAGCCTGCACCCACAGCCAGAGCCCTGACCCCCTCTTTCACCACAACCCCCTGCCCCAGCCCAGAGCCCCCTCCCACACCCTGAACCCCTTATCCACGGCCCCATGCCGGAGCCCGTGCCCCCAGCCAGAACCCTCACCCCCTCGTGCACCCCAACTGCCTGCCTCAACCCACAGACCCCTCCCATACTCCAAATTCCTCGGCCCCACTCCCCAGCCTAGAGCCCCCTCCTATATCCCAAACCCCTCATCCCCAGGGCACCCCAGAGCCCATACTCCCAGTCCAGAGCCAATACCCCTTTTCACACCCCAACCCCCTGCCTCAATCTAAAGCCCCCTCCCACACTCCAAATCCCTCAGCCCCACCCCCCAGCCTGGAGCTTCCTCCTGCACCCCAAACCCCTCATCCCCAGCCGCACCCCCAGCTGGACCCCTCACCCCCTTCTGCACCTCAACCCCCTGCCCTGGCCTGGAGCCATCTCCCGCACCCTAAACCCCTCATTTCTGGCCCCAACCCAGAGCCCGCACCCCCAATTAGAGACCTCACCCCTTCCCTCATCCCAACCCCCTGCCCCAGCCAAGTGAAAGTGAGTACGGGTGGGGGAAAGCGAGCCACTGAGGAGGAGGAATGTAGTGGGCCAGGGGTGGGGCCTCAGGGAAGGGGCAGGACTAGGATGTTTGGTTTTGTACGATTAGAAAGTTGGCAACCCTAACAGATATTTCTCTGCTATTGCTGAGCTGTTTGCCTCAAACTGCTAGTGGTTTTGAAAAAAGGGCCTGCTAGATAAAGTGAAAAATCAGATCTACAAAACACTTTCTAGTCTTGTGGTTGTGTCTGAGGCCTGGTCTACACTACGAGTTTAGGTCAAATTTAGCAGCGTTAAATCAAATTAAGCCTGGACACGTCCACACGACAAAGCCCTTTTTTTTTTCACTTAAAGGGCCCTTTAAACCAGTTTCTTTACTCCACCTCCGACGAGGGAATTAGCGCTGAAATTGGCCTTTGCGGGTCGGATTTGGGGTAGTGTGGACGGAATTCGACGTTATTGGCCTTTGGGAGCTATCCCACAGGGCTTCACTGTGACTGCTCTGGAAAGCATTCTCAACTCAGATGCACTGACCAGGTAGACAGGAAAAGCCCCGCGAACTTTTGAATTTCATTTCCTGTTTGCCCAGCATGGAAAGCACAGGTGACCACGCAGAGCTCATCAGCACAGGTAACCATGATGGAGTCCCAGGATCGCAAAAGAGCTCCAGCATGGACCGAACGGGAGGTACGGGATCTGCTCGCCATATGGGGAGACGAATCAGTGCTAGCTGAACTCCGTAGCAGTAAACGAAATGGCAAAATATTAGAAAAAGTCTCAAAGGCCATGAAGGACAGAAGCCATAACAGGGACACACAGCAGTGCCGCGTGAAAATTAAGGAACTAAGGCAAGTCTACCACAAAGCCAGAGAGGCAAACGGAAGGTCCGGGGCAGAGCCGCAAACATGCCGCTTCTACGCGGAGCTGCATGCCATGCTAGGGGTGCAGCCACCACTACCCCAACCGTGTGCTTTGACTCCATCAATGGAGAATCACGCAACAGGGAAGCGGGTTCGGGGTACGAGGAAGATGATGATGAAGACAATGAAGATAGCTCACAGCAAGGAAGTGGAGAAACCGGTTTCCCCAACAGCCAGGATATGTTTATCACCCTGGACCTGGAACCAGTAACCCCCGAACTCACCCAAGGCATGCTCCCAGACCCTGAGGGCACACAAGGGACCTCTGGTGAGTGTACCTTTGTAAATATTACACATGGTTTAAAAGCAAGCGTGTTTAATGATTAATGATTAATTTGCCCTGGCAATCGCGGCCAGTACAGCTACTGGAAAAGTCTGCTAACGTGTATGGGGATGGAGCGGAAATCCTCCAGGGACATCTCCAGAAAGCTCTCCTTCATGTACTCCCAAAGCCTTTGCAAAAGGTTTCTGGGGAGGGCTGCCTTATCCTGTCCGCCATGGTAGGACACTTTACCATGCCAGGCAAGTAGCACGTAGTCTGGAATCATTGCATAACAAAGCATGGCAGTGTATGGTCCCGGTGTTTGCTGGCATGCAGACAACATCCATTCCTTATCTCTCTTTGTTATCCTCAGGAGAATGATATCATTCATGGTCACCTGGTTGAAATGGGGTGATTTTATTAAGGGGACATTCAGAGGTGCCCATTCCTGCTCGGCTGAACATAAAGGTTCCCCGCTGTTAGCCACGCAGTGGGGGGAAGGGGTGAAGTGATCATCCCAGAGAATTGGGTGTGGGGGGGTAGTTGGGTTTGTGCTGCATGTTAACCCTGAAACCGCAGCCCCTCCTTTTACATTGCAAACCCATTTTAAATGGCCAACCCAACGGGTGCTTGGTATGGGAAATGAGGGCGCTGCTGTTTGAAACCATTCCCACATGTTATGAAGGTTAAAAAAGCCAAAAGACTATGGCTTACCATGGCTGCCTGCAAGCCGAATTCTGTTGCCTGGCACCGCATGAGTGATCTCTCACACCAAACTGGCAGGCCCTCAATATAAGAGGAAAAATGCGACGTTGTAACGAAAGCACATGTGCTGTGTAATGTGAACAGCAAAATTTAACGTGAAAGAGAAAATTGTTCTCTAAAATGTGTCTTTTTAACCACCTCTCCCTTCTCCTCACCAGCTGCAAATGTTTCTCCTTCACAGAGGCTAGTGAAGATTAGAAGGAAAAAACGGTGGACTCAGGATGATATGTTCTCGGAGCTCCAGATGTCCTCCCACACTGACAGAGCACAGCAGAATGCGTGGAGGCAATCAATGTCAGAGTGCAAAAAAGCACAATATGAACGAGAGGAGAGGTGGCGGGCTGAAGAGAGCAAGTGGTGGGCTGAAGATAGGTGGCGTCAGCTTGCTGACAGAAGGCAAGAGTTGATGCTCCGGCTGCTGGAGCATCAAACAGATATGCTCCAGCGTATGGTTGAGCTGCAGGAAAGGCAGCAGGAGCAGAGACCGCCACTACAGCCCCTGTGTAACCAACAGCCCTCCTCCCCAAGTTCCATAGCCTCCTCACCCAGACGCCTTCGGCCACCCAGTCACTCCACCCCAGATGATTGCCCAAGCATCAGAAGGCTGGCCTTCAATAAGTGTTAAAGTTTTAAAGTTTTAAACTGCAGTGTGTCCTTTTCCTTCCCTCCTCCCGCACCCCTCCTGGGCTTACTTGGCAGTTATCCCCCTACTTGTGTGATGAATTAATAAAGAATGCATGAATGTGAAGTAACAATGACTTTATTGCCTCCGCAAGCGGTGCTCAAAGGGGGGAGGGGAGGGTGGTTGGTTTACAGGGAAGTAGAGTGAACCGCGGGGGTTGGGGGGAGGGTTCATCAAGGAGAAACAAACAGAAATTTCACACCGTAGCCTGGCCAGTCACAAAACTGGTTTTCAAAGCTTCTCTGATGCGTACCACGCCCTGCTGTACCCTTCTAACCGCCCTAGTGTCTGGCTGCGCGTAATCACCGGCCAGGCGATTTGCCTCAACCTCCCAACCCGCCATAAATGTCTCCCCCTTACTCTCACAGATATTGTGGAGCGCACAGCAAGCAGCAATAACAATTGGAATATTGGTTTCGCTGAGGTCTATCCGAGTCAGTAAACTGCGCCAGCGCGCTTTTAAATGTCCAAATGCACATTCTACCACCATTCGGCACTTGCTCAGCCTATAGTTGAACAGGTCCTGATTACTGTCCAGGCTGCCTGTGTACGGCTTTATGAGCCATGGCATTAAGGGGTAGGCTGGGTCCCCAAGGATAACTATAGGCATTTCAACATCCCAAACGGTTATTTTCTGGTCCGGGAAAAAAGTCCCTTCCTCCAGCTTTTGAAACAGACCAGAGTTCCTGAAGACGCGAGCATCATGTACCTTTCCCAGCCATCCCACGTTGATGTTAGTAAAACGTCCCTTGTGATCCACCAGGGCTTGCAGCAGCATTGAAAAGTACCCCTGCGGTTTATGTACTTGGTGGCTTGGTGCTCCAGTGACAAGATAGGGATATGGATTCTGTCTATCGCCCCACCACAGTTTGGGAATCCCATTGCAGCAAAGCTATCCACTATGACCTGCATGTTTCCCAGAATCACTACCCTTGATATCAGCGGGTCTTTGATTGCGTTGGCTACTTGGATCACAGCAGCCCCCATAGTAGATTTGCTCACTCCAAATTGATTCCCGACTGACCGGTAGCTGTCTGGCGTTGCAAGTTTCCACAGGGCTATTGCCACTCACTTCTCAACTGTGAGGGCTGTTCTCATCCTGGTATTCTGGCGCTTCAGGGCAGGGGAAAGCAAGTCACAAAGTTCCATGAAAGTGGAATGCATGCGAAAGTTTCGCAGCCACTGGGGATCGTCCCACACCTGCAACATGATGCAGTCCCACCAGTCTGTGCTTGTTTCCCGGGCCCAGAATCGGCGTTCTATGCCATGAACCTCCCCCAGTAACACCATAATTTGCACATTGCTGGGGCCTGTACTTTGTGAGAGGTCTATGTCCATGTCAATTTCCTCATCACTCTTGTCGCCTCGCTGCAATCGCCTCCTCGCCTGGTTTTGCTTTGGCATGTTCTGGCTCTGCATATACTCCAGGACAATGCGCTCATAGTGCTCATAATTGCCGCGGTGATCTGAGCGGGCTCCATGATCCCAGTGCTATGGCATCTGGGCTGAAAAAAGGCGCGAAACTATTGTCTGACGGAGGGAGGGAGGGGCAAGTGACAACATGGCTTACAGGGAATTAAAATCAACAAAGGTGGCTGTGCATCAGGGAGAAACACAAACAACTATCATATAGAATGGCCCCCCCAAAGATTGAACTCAAAACCCTGGGTTTAGCAGGCTGTTGATTTCACGGAGGGAGGGGGAAGCAAATGAATACAGAACAAATCTGGTCCATATATATTTTACATCTTAGGCTGGCAGCAGACGGTGCAGCATGACTGACAGCCATCAGCATCTTCTGGGTGCTTGGCAGAAGATGCTGTATTTCAGCCATCATCATCAGGACGGTTCAATAGGACTGCCGGCAGGACTGAGTTTTCAGGAGACAAAACATGTCTGCCCAGGTGCCTCTGACCGAACTCACTGAGGAATACGACGATGATGGATACCAGTCGTAATACACCATCTACCGCCAAAAGGCAAGGAGCTGCTGCTGTATAGCAATGCAGCCCCACATCTGCCAGCACCCAGATGACATATGGTGACGGTGAGCTGAATGGGCTCCATGCTTCCCGTGGTATCTTGTCTGCACAGGTAACCCAGGTAAAAAGGCGCAAATCGATTGTCTGCTGTTGCTCTGACGGGGGGGGGGGGGGGGGGCCTGACGACATGTATCCAGAACCCCCCGCGACACTGGTTTTGCATCATCAGGCATTGGGATCTCAACCCAGAATTCTAATGGGCGGCGGAGACTGCGGGAACTGTGGGATAGTTACCCACAGTGCAACGCTCCAGAAGTCGATGCTAGCCTTGGTACTGTGGACGCGGTCCGCTGGCTTCATGCACTTAGAGCATTTTATGTGGGGACACACACAATCGACTGTATAAAACCGATTTCTATAAAACCGGCTTGTGCAGGGTGCGGCAGGGGGCTCAGGATAGGGGGGTTCGGCTGCAGGAGGGATTCGGGGGGCAGGATCTGGCCCAGCGCGTACCGGGGGCAGGGCAGGGCAGGCTCCCTGCCTGCCTGCCTGCCTGTCCTGCCCCCGCGCTGCTCCGGGAAGAGACTGGAATGTGGGGAAGGGGGGGCAGAGGGGCTTTGTGTTGCTGTTGCTTCAGGCACCGCCCCCAGCAGCTCCCATTGGCCGCGGTTCCCCGTTCCCTGCCAATTGGAGCTGCTGGGGGTGTTGCCTGAAGCAACAGCAACACACAGCCCCTCTGCCTCCCCTTCCCCACGTTCCAGCCTCTTCCCGGAGCAGCGCGGGGGCAGGGCAGGCAGGCAGGGATCACGCCCTGTCCCCGGTGCACGTCCGGCCGGAGCCGCTCTAGGTAAACACTGGGGAAGGGCGGAGGGGCTGGAGGGGCTCGCAGGCCGCAGAAAATGACCCCGCGGGCCGCGTGTTTGAGACCCCTGATCTAAATCATGGATGAAGATATTGAACAGAACCGGACCCAGAACTGATCCCTGCGGGACCTCACTCGTTATCTCCTTCCAGCATGACTGTGAACCACTGATAACTACTCTCTGGGAATGGTTTTCCAACCAGTTTTACACCCACCTTTGTTCCCACCTAGGTTGCATTTCCCTAGTTTGTTTATGAGACGGTCATGTGAGACAGTATCAAAAGCTTTACTAAAGTTGTCCCTAGGTTGTCCTTATTTCCCTTTTTATAGATTGGCACTATATTTGCCCTCTTCCAGTCTTTTGGAATCTCTTCCATCTTCCATGACTTATTGCTAATGGCTCAGATATCTCCTCAGTCAGCTTCTTGAGTATTCTAGGATGCATTTCATTAGGCCCTGGTGACTTGAAGACATCTAATTTGTCTAAGTAATTTTCAACTTGTTCTTTCCCTATTTTAGCCTCTTCTGATCCTACCTCATTTTCACTGGTATTCACTATGTTAGGTGTCCAATCATCACCAACCTTCTTGGTGAAAACCGAAACAAAGAAGTCTTTAAGCACCTCTGCCATTTCCACATTTTCTGTTATTGTTTCCCCCCCCTTCATTGTGTAATGGTCTTACCCTGTCCTTGGTCTTCCTCTTGCTTCTAATATATTTGTAGAATGTTTTCTTGTTATCTTTTATGTCTCTAGCTCATTTTGTGCCTTGGCCTTTCTAATTTTGTCCCTACATACTTGTGTTATTTGTTTATATTCATCCTTTGTAATTTGACCTAGTTTCTACTTTTTGTAGGACTCTTTTTTGATTTTTAAATCATTGAAGATCTCCTGGTTAAGCCAGGGTGGTGTCTCTTGCCATATCCCACATATAGGAACTATAAATTTGGTGTAGATATGGAAGACTAACTTAGAACTAATTTGTTTTAGCTATTCCCCATTAAATGGTCACATTAAATATCTCTCATTATGGGTATTATCAACTTTTAAAATATTAATTTTCAAAGCTGTGTTTTCCATGTAAAATATTTTGGATCAGATACATTCATCAAACTATCCTGCAGTGACACAAGAACATGAGTACCAATCTCATGGCAGACTATTAAGAAGCAGGGCACAAACCCTAAACTGGCTGTGAGTTCTATACTCAGATTTCACCAACCAAGTATCAAGTGTAAATTTCTCAGGGACTATAACAGCCTAACCAAGGAGTCACAGACAGTCCCCTAAGGTACTCTGATCTATCTTGTCACCTAGGCAAGCTTGCCTTTGTGATAGATAGTCCCTTGCACCAAAAAATACAAGAATATTCAGGTTACACCCAGTCCCAAAGGTCCAGTCACTTACGTCAGATCAATTGCACCTTAGATCTCACTATCCAGGACAATGCTTGTAGCCAATCCTATAATAAACTATCTAAAGATGTATTAACTGAGAAAAGGAAATAAGGGTTATTTACCAGATTAAAGCAGGTAAATCTACACAATGAGTTACAGTCTTAAATTCCAAAATGTAATAGAAGCTTTTATAATTAGCAACCTTGTCCCTTAGGGTTAACACTGGGATTTCTTGCTCAAGTTCAAGCACTTGAGGCAGAGGTTCCCAAACTTTTCTTCTTGCATACCCCTTTCCAGATCTACCAGCTGCCTGTGTACTCCTACCCTTTTCATCACTAATACTTTGTGTGTTCTTCTTAACACTACCTGTCTTTAGCCACATTTCACTGTTACGTACAATATAGTGCAATAGAACTGGGGGAAAAAACAACTGACTAATTTCTGAGCTTAGTTAGAATGGATGGTTGCAAGGCAACTGAACCCATATTGTACAGTGATTGGAGGTCGGGGTTTGTACGTCAGCATCTTGGTGTATCTGTGTTCTCAGTGTTACATCTTGAAGTAAATTAACTACCAGATTTTATATAACAAATTCCCACAGTTTTAAAGCTTTGTCTGACTAGCCTATAATGAAAATGCAATCAATAAAATAATTAATAAATAAAATCCACCATTGCACAATTCTCCCACATACCCTCCACAGATATCTCATATACCCCTCGGGATATGCATACCACAATTTGGGAACCTCCTGCTAAAAGGGATGCAAAGTAAGGTTTGCAAAATTCTGAGGTGAATGATTGCAAGTTGCAATGTCTGAATGGCTAGTTAGAATTACCACTGAAGAGATCACAATGACTTCTGTGCTCCTCTCAGACTTCCAGCTGCTGCACTAGATTCTGTTCCACTGAGTTCAACAGAATTGATTCAACAGGAAAATGACATAGAGCCTTAGAATATGTCTACACTGCAATTAAAAACTTGCAGCTGGCCCACGCCAGCTGCCTTGGGCTCACAGGGCTCGGGCTAGGGGGCTGTTTAATTGCAGTGAAGATGTTCCAGCTGGAGCCCAGGCTCTAGGACCCCATCACATTTTGTAGTTGTGCATTTGACTTTTTTTCCTTCCTAAGTGTAGTATTATGCACTTGTATTTACTGAATTTCATCTTGTTGATTTCAGACCAATTCTCCAATTTGTCAAGGCTGTTTTGAATTCTAATCTTGTTCTCCAAAATACTTGCATCCCCTCCCAGTTTGGTGTCATCCACAAATGTTATAAGCATGCTCTCCACTCCATTATCCATGTCATTAGCAAAAAAGAAAAATAAGATCTTGTAAAGTATATATTAATTTTATAGATTATCTGACTAATTGTTTTGTTTCTCACGCAAAAAACATAAGAATAAAAAATAAAGTTGCAATGAAAATAGTATGATAAATTCTTTTTGGTGCAGTATGTAAAACAATAATTGGAGAAAGTCCATTAGGTCTGTTCAGTTAGTCTTTATTTTCCTCTCTGCCTCCTTCAAAATGCCATGTTAAGAACTTGTTTGAGATTTTTATTCTTGTTTGCATGCACTGGGCTTTTCTCATTATGCTCCTAGTTCCCTAAACTTTATTTTCTATCTTCCTGTTCTGACCATTGGCAGCAGGAATAATTTATCTGAGTCAGGGTAATGAATTCTTTTCAGGATTTTACAAACTGCACCTCTGAGTCTTTTCTTGCCCATAAAATTAAGCCCCTCTTCCTTAGCCATTTTTCACGATGTAAATCTTGGATCTCTAGAGTCATCCTGATCGCTTATTCTGCCTCTTGCTAAGGGTAATATTTCACATCCAACGCATAGCCGCCAGTGCAATAGAGTGTTATTTTCACACCCTTTCTTTTGATTTTATTTTAATTTCCATTAACAATGCCAATGCGCTTCCTTGCTTATCTGCTTCGCCTCAGCCAGCAACAACTGGATAGAAAGTCGTAGGTTATTGTTTTTGAGGGGGGTTTTCTGACAACTTCCAGGTGTTTTCCATGCCATCTTGCAGTATGGAGCAAACATTCCCTCTGTCAACTCCTAGTCTTGGCTCAGTTGCATTCACACGGTACTTCAGAAGGCTTGAATTAGTTCCTATTCCTTGTCGTACCTCCAATTTTATCATTATTTTCAAAAATTGAAATCTTAGTTTCCAGATTTGTTGGAACTCAATGCTGCAAAGAATCATTAGAGGCCCAGAGCTTAGCAGGGTTTCAAAAAGGATTAGACATTTGTATGGAATGTACAGAGTTATAGTAAATTAAATAAATAAACAAGAGTTTTGGAAGGGATATAAACCCTCAGGCTTTGGATCCTCAAAAACCAATTGCTAACGATTGTGGATTAGATTCCCTGGGCATAGATAATCCCCCTAATTACCTACTGCAGGGTGAGGTATTGTGTAGTGACCACTGTCAATGCCAAAATGCTGGCGTAAATGAACTATTGACCTGTATAGCAATTCCACATTCCTGAGCACTGATTCCGGTGATATTTCTTTGACAGGATGTAGCTAGATCTTATTTTGGGGAAGAGATGAGGGGGTTGGGGGTTCCTTATGGACGTTCACTGCAAAAAGCAATAATCTTTGCTGAGTCAAATAGGCTGGGGATACCCATTGCCTTGTTTCCTGAGTTGATGAACTTGGTTTATTTCCCTGCTCATGAGTGTCTCATTTCCATTTTTATTGGACACCCTTTTCTCAGTTCCCACACATGTAATGAAAGAAAGAAATAACACTGGCTTAAAAAACCACCTTTACAACAAAGATTGGCCTAGTTAAAGTATATTTTTTACCTACAAATAGATGGCAATCACTCAATAAGCAATGATTGAATTAATTCTTATTTTGAGGGGTGGAGGATGGGATATCATTCAGGTTGTTAAGTGTTCTGCTAAGTGATCTTTTTATGTTTTGTGTTAGGTAGCAGCCTTGGCTTTACTAGGACTCAATGTACCAGCTCCATTATATTAGACTCCTGAAAGGTATGTGTGTCTTTTCACTCCATATTCTTTATGAAAATATGCTTACAATATGAATATGACCTAACTGAGATATACTTTATGCAAGATGGCTCATGTGAGATATCATTGGAAAGGTTAAAATTTACTGAATATGATTATTTAATTTGTATGCCTGTATCATTTCTGTATCTGAAGTTAGGAATATTAACTATGTGTCTGTATTTCAAATGTGTTACTTTGGGTGTCAGCCCCAACCAGCCCTTCATGTACAACAGTGGAAAAGCCAGACAGGGCTAATGGCCCATTAGCAGAGACAATGGACTGTGAAAGGGCTTAGTGTTCCTGTGGACCCTGGAGACAGCCTAGGAGCAATGGCTGCCATAGCCATGCAGAGACATGGGTCCAAGTAACCTGGGATTGGATACCCCTCCTCCCCTTTTGGAATGCCAGTGGTTTTCCACTAGAAGACAAAGGGTTCCCACCTTACACAAGAGCTATATAAGGCAGGGGAGTGACATCATCATGGTGCTGTCCTCTGTCTCCCCACCCTAAGAGACACTGAAAAAGACCTGGAAGCAAAAAACTGAACTGGGGGGAGAAGAATCAAACCCAAGCTGTAAGGGTGTCTAGCTTGTAAGTAATACTAACTGAGGTCTCAAGAGGGAGATCAGTGCAGCTGCCTTTCAAGACTTTCTGTAATCTGCCTGTAACAATATCTAGGGTGAGAAATACTATTTGTAACCAATTTCTTTAGTGAAACTAGCTTAGTTTTTTGTGTTTGGTTTCATTTGCTTAGTAATCCGCTTTGTTCTGTTTATTACCCCTTTTACCACTTAAAATCTGCCTTTTATAGTTAATAAAAATTGTTTTGTTTATTATTAAACCCAGTTTCTGTAATTTCTAGCTGGGGTGGGTGAGAAGTTGTGCATACCTTCCTCCACATGAGGGAGGAGGCGGATTCCATAATATATCTTTGGGTCTGAACTTCAAGGGAGGTGGACATCTCTGTGCTGGGGCAAGACCCTTAAACTGAGCCTTTCCAGAACTGTTCTCAGTGTCTGTTTTGTTCTGCAGTTGGGTGGGGCCCTGCCTGTATGTTTGCTGGAGGAGGCTTTATACCCTAGCTCAGCAAGACAGGTAAGAAGGGTTCCCTAGTTGGCATAACAGTCAGGCTCAGTGGTATCTCAGCACATCAGGTGGCATCTTAAGGGGTCCAACCTGTCACAGTATGAAGAAGTCAAAATGATTTACACTTGAGAAGGTCAGGCATGTTACCTGATGTCAGAACTTGTAATCCAAGTATCCTTTAGTACACCTTACATGACTGCTTCTTGGAGCAGCTCGTCCTGGAACCCACAAGAGGCGAGGCAATTTTTGATTTAGTCCTAAGTGGAGCACAAGATCTGGTCCAAGAGGTGAATATAGCTGGACCACTTGGTAGTTGTGACCATAATATAATTAAATTTAACATCCCTGTGGCGGGGAAAACACCACAGCAGCCCAACACTGTAGCATTTAATTTGAGTAAGGGGAACTACACAAAAATGAGGAGGTTAGTTAAAAAGAAATACAGCGCCAAAAGTGAAATCCCTACAAGCTGCATGGAAACTTTTTAAAGACACCATAATAGAGGCTCAACTTAAATGTATACCCCAAATTAAAAAACGTAATAAGAGAACCAAAAAAGTGCCACCATGGCTAAACACCAATGTAAAAGAAGCAGTGAGAGGCAAAAAGGCATCCTTTAAAAAGTGGAAGTTAAATCCCAGTAAGTAAAGTGGAAAGGAACATAAACCCTGGCAAATGAAGTGTAAAAATATAAATAGGAAAGCCAGAAAAATAATTTGAAGAACAGCTAGCCAAAGACTCAAAAAGTAATAGCAAAAAAAATGTAAGTATATCAGAAGCAGGAATCCTGTTAGACAACCAGGAGCCACTGGATGATAAAGATGTTAAAGAAGTACTCAAGGATGATAAGGCCATTGCAGAGAAACTAAATTAATTCTTTGCATTGGTCTTCACAGCTGAGGATGTGAGGGAGATTCCCAAACCTGAGTTTAGGTGACAAATCTGAGGAACTGTCCCAGGTGTCAGTAGAGGAGGTTTTGGAACAAATTGATAAACTAACTGTAATAAGTCACCAGGACCAGATGGTATTCACCCAAAAGTTCTGAAGGAACTCAAATGTGAAATTGCAGAACTTTAGTCTATAACCTATCATTTAAATCAGCTTCTGTACCAAATGACTGGAGGATAGCTAATGTGACGCCAATTTTTAAAATGGGCTCCAGAGGGGATCCTGGAAATAACAGGCCAGTAAGCCTGACTTCAGTACCAGGCAAACAGGTTGAAACTATAGTAAAGAATAAAATTGTCAGACACATAGATGAACGCTGGGAAAGAGTCAACATGGTTTATGTAAAGGGAAATCATGCCTCACCAATCTACTAGAATTCTTTGAGGGGGTCAACACGCATGTGGACAAGGGGGATCCAGTGGATATAGTGTATTTAGATTTTCAGAAAGCCTTTGAGAGGATCCCTTGCCAAAGGCTCTTAAGCAAAATAAGCTGTCATGGGATAAGAGGGAAGGTCCTGTCCTGGATTGGTAACTAGTTAAAAGATAGGAAACAAAGGGTAGGAACAAATGGTCTTTTTTCAGAATGGAGAGAGGTAAATAGACCCAGAGGTCTGTACTGGGTCCAGTCCTATTCAACATATTCATAAATGATCTGGAAAGAGGGGTAAACAGTGAGGTGGTAAAATTTGCAGATTATACAAAACTACTCACAATAGTTAAGTCCAAAGCAGACTAAGAAGAGCTACAAAGGGATCACACAAAACTGGGTGACTGGGCAAAAAAATGGCAGATAAAATTCAATATTCATAATGCACATTGGAAAACATAATCCCAACTATAAATATAAAATGATGGGGTCTAAATTAGCTGTTACCACTCAAGAAAGAGATCTTGGAATCATTGTGGATAGTTTTCTGAAAACATCCACTCAATGTGCAGCTGCAGTCAAAAAAGCGAACAGAATGTTGGGAATTATTAAGAAAGGGATAGATAGTAAGACAGAAAATCATGTTGCCTCTTTATGAATTCATGGTATGCCCACATCTTGAATACTGCGTGCAGATGTGGTCGCCCCATCTTAAAAGAGGTAAGTGCTGCTCGGAGCCTGCACCCCTGAGCCTCTTCCCATGCCCCAACCCCCTGCTCCAGCCCTGATTCCCCTCCCACCCTCCAAACCCCTCGATCTCAGGCCAGGGCACCCTCCTGCACCCAAACCTCTCATCTCTACCCCACCTCAGAGCCTGCATCCCCAGCCAGAGCCTGTACCCATTCCTGCACCCCAACCCCCCTCCCAGCCCAGAGCCCCCTCCCACATCCTGAACTCCTAATTTCTGGCCCCACCCCAGAGCCTGCATCCCCAAACAGAGCCCTCACCCCCTCCCATACCCCAACCTCAATTTTGTGAGCATTCATAGCCCGCCATACAATTTCAATTCCCAGATGTGAATTTTGCCCACCCCGGTCTAAATCATCCAAGACAAATGGCTTTCCCGCCTCTCTTTGAAAACCTCCAGTGAAGGAGATTCCACGATTTCCCTAGGCAGTTTGTTCCATTGTCCTGCTGTTCTTATAGTTAGGAAGTTTTTCCTGAGATTAACTGAAATCTGCTATGCTGTAATTTGAACCCACTGCCTCTTGTCCTGCCCTCTGTGGCAAGAGAGAATAGTTTTTCTCCATCTTTCTTATGGCAGCCTTTCAAGTATTTGAAGACCAGTATCAGATCCCTCCCTTAATCTCCTCTTTTCCAAATTAAACATGCCCAGTTCCTTCAGTCTCTGCTCATCTGGCTTGCATTCCATTCCTTTGATCATTCTTGTCGCTCATCTCTGGATCCTTTCCAGATTCTCTACATCCTTTCTATACAGCGGAGACCAGAATTGGACACAATACCCCCGTTAGGGCCTAACCAGCGCCGAATAGAGTGATGCTATCACCTCCCATGACTTACATGCTCTCCCTCTGTTAATGCAACTCAAAAGTTTGGTTGATAGAGCTACGTTGCTCAGGGCTGTGAAATATCCACACCCCTGAGCGACGTAGTTAAACCGACCTAACTTCTGGCACAAACAGCACTAGGTCAATAGAAGGATTCTTCTGTTGACCTAGCTACCGCATCTCAGGAAGGTGTACTGCCGACAGTGATGGGAGAATTATTCCTGTCACTGTAGTAAGTGTCTACACTGAAGCGCTACAGTGGCGCAGCTGTAGAAGTAGCCATAGTCTTAGGTGCCAAATTCCTTGAGGGGTGGAGCTTAGGACATGCCTTGGCATCTCCCATTGATTAGCTTAGGTGGGGAGCTGCCTAGCCTGATGGCTTTTATGAATCCCATTTTAAAGCAAGTTTCAGAGTAGCAGCCGTGTTAGTCTGTATCCGCAAAAAGCAACTATCTCACCTCATTCATTACATAGGGAGCCTAGGTGTCAAATTCAGGCGTTGTGAATCCCAGTGCTTTTCTAAATGCTAAAAGTTAGATGCTCAGTGTTTCCATGTCTAAATCTAGCAGTAGGTGACCTGCGCCTACATTCCTTTAACTTCTTTTCTGTTTGAAGAAAGACTATTAGGTTGAGTGCAAGCTTCTTTTTTTTTAACTCTTTAAAGTTACCCATTTCATCAAACCAAACTCATTTTTGTACATTTACATATTTATTTCTGCCTGTCACGTTGATAAAATGTCAGTAACTTGATGGAAAACTTAAATGTATTTCTTGGTGTTCCAAGAATACAACCCCCTGCTTAGTGCATGCTTTTGGGAATGATGTAATTAATTTTTACATTTTTATTTGAATAAAACTTCAATTTTGACAACCTCTGTCTGTGGAATATTAATCATATGCACAAAAAGTCATCTGGAAGTTCATATTCCTCCTGTGTAGAATACTGCCAATAAATAAATCCTTCCCCGTGTCTTCTCTAACACATTCTATTTTGCACACCGCTAAATGCATACTTAGCCGTATGTACGGCAACACGTCAGAATCAATACATAAACTTGCTATTGTATGTCATAGTCCAAATGGATTATTTTTACTATCATGCCACTAGTTTGGAAATCCTGGGCCTGGTATGTTTTCAATAATCTTTTAATTAAATTTAAATGTTCTAGTAACTTGTTCGTCACCGAATGTCATCTGTAGCCTCCGCAGTGGAGACCTCAAAATGCTGAGTCATGTACAAAATATCAGCTAAAAGCTTCAAGAAAGGAGACTGGTGATTAAATTGCTTATCTGTAAACAACCCCTTGATTATTTTTATAAGTTCTAAAAAAACTTATTTTCACACTCTGCTCGCCCCCCTTCCCCAGTCCCTCACACATATTCGCTCAAGTGTTGCACTCTCTTTTCCATATAAAAGCATAAAATCCCTCTCATTTCCCTCCAACCTTTCACAGTGGAAGGGATCCCATCAGCAGAATCCTAATAGAGACATTCCTGTGAATGTCCCCTTTTTCCTTCCTTCCCACTGTTTTGTTGTTTTTCTTGTAAACTGTTTAGAAAAGCTGCTAAGATTAGACCTCTCCTTATATCAGTAGCTATTGCCTTCCTGGAGTGACAGGCTAATTTCCTCCCTTTCTCTTCATAGCCTTGTATCCTGCTAGCTCTGCCGTGGGAACTAAATATTATCAGTCTGATAAGGCTTACCTAGTTCTTCATTTTTGTGCATTGGCAAATGAAATAAAGACTGTGACATATAGGTTTTGGAGGGCAGGGATTAGCAACTTTTGTGCACTGGAAAGCAAAAACAGCAGGGGCAAAAATGTAATATTTGTCTCACACAGTTAATGATGTTAGCCATCATATGCATTCCATTTATTGTGTTTTATAAATAAAGTCAGAAATATTTTTCAAAAGTGTAGGTTTGTTACCAATTTCTCTATGGTATCTTGATGATAGGACTGAATTAGTCATTCCAAAGAAGGAGTTGGGGGGGGGGGGATGTAGAGTGCTTTAACAACCCACACATTGTGATTTTGTTGGCTGAAGCTGTGGGATTTAGTTCTTCTTGATTTCATTATAAATGTCCAGAGAGTAAGATCTAGAAATGTTAATCGTGCATTAGGACTGACTGAAGCATTTTATTTAGAGTTTTAAGCACTAAACTGATGCAGAAACATCTTGCAACTAATCTAAATAGTTAGAGGAACAAGTTATAGTACATCTGCTTTGCCCTCCATTTTATTTGTAAAAGGACAGATAAGCTATATGTTCAATTTTAATGTGTTTTACAGACACAAATGCCATAATTGAACTGAAATCCATGTAGCTAATGTCTCTTCATTAATAAGAGCTCTAGTCTGATTAATTCGCCTTGGTGGAAGGTTAGAGCAGGTTTATGTACATCACTGCGCTACTCCTCTGAAACTCAGTTGAGCCTTTGAAGAGATTCACCCTCCTGATCCGCAGGGGGACTGCTGTGGGAAAGAAAAAGAAAATGAAGTCTTGCTTTCAGTGAGTTATTTCACCCCAGCAGAGCAGTATGTCAAATTCTTGTGGGTCAAAATAGAGAACTACAGAATGTGGGTTTTTTCAAAAGGATGAATCTGGCTCTGAGCTGAATAAATTCCTGTGGAGGCTCAAAGTGGAACAGCTGACAATGTTCTTGGCTGGGAATTCTCTCTGACAAAAACATTAGATCCTACCCATAACTCCCACTGCTGTTTCTTCCCTCAGGCCCACATGTTTGGAGAGCACAATAATACTTCTGTGTTGACTGCATCCTTGGCATTGGATTTTGTGTATTTCAATTGTAGAGTGAACTGTGGCACTGTCCTGCTAAACAGCCTTTGAGAGCCCTTGTTCTATGTGTTGATGTCATTCTTTTCTCTGATAGGGTGTACTCTTCCTTCAGTGTATTTGATGTCAACCATGTCAGTTACTTACTTAGTATGACTGTGATGTAGGTGGGTATTGCTTCAAGTTCTCTTGTTTTGATAAGTTCTTAAATAGGGTTACCATATCTCATAAATAAAAAAAGAGGACCCTCCACGGGCCATGGCCCCGCCCATTTCCCCACCCCTAGCCCCGCCCCAACTCCGCCCCTTCCCCACCCTAACTCCGCCCCCTCCTCCCTCCCACTCCCAGCCAGGGGGAAAGGGCTGCCCCAGTGCTACCAGCTTCACGGTTTGCCGGGCAGCCCCCAGACCCTGCGCCCCCAGCCGACGCTTCCCCAGCGCAGCTGGAGCCTGGGAGGGGAAGCGCCCAGCCGGGGGCGCAGGGTCTGGAGGCTGCCCAGCAAACCGTGAAGCCGGTAGCGCTCAGGCTTTGGGCAGCCCCTATGCCTCCGGACCCTGTGCCCCCAGCCGGGCACTTCCCCTCCGGGGCTCCGGCGGCTCTGCGTAACTTACACTGTATAAGTTACACAGAGCCGAAGAGGAGCAGAGCCCCCGCAGCTGGAGGCTCTGCTCCTCTTAGGCTCTAAGAGCCGGGCTGCCCCAGCGCTACCGGCTTCGGGCAGCCCCCGTGCCTCCGGACCCTGCGCCGCTGGAGCCCGGGAGGGGAAGTGCCCAGCTGGGGGCGCAGGGTCCGGAGGCAAGGGGGCTGCCCGAAGCCGGTAGCTCTCAGGCAGCCCAGTTCTTAAACAGAGCCTCCAGCGGCTGCGGCTCTGTGTAACTGACACTGTGTCAGTTATACACAGCCCCGGCCGCTGGAGGCTTTTCTCCTCTTTGGCTCTGTGTAACTGACACTGGGTCAGTTACACACAGCCCCGGGGGCTGGAGGCTCCAGCCGCTGGAGGCTCTGTTTAAGAGCCGGGCTGCCCAAGCGCTACCGGCTTCGGGCAGCCCCCGTGCCTCCAGATCCTGCGCCCCCAGCCGGGCACTTCCCGTCCCGGGCTCCAGCGGCGCAGGGTCTCCAGGCACGGGGCTGCCCGAAGCCGGTAGCTCTGGGGCAGCCCGGCTCTTAAACAGAGCCTCCAGCGGCTGGGGCTGGCTCTGTGTAACTGACACTGTGTCAGTTACACACAGCCCCGGCGGCTGGAGGCTCCAGCCGCCCCCGCTCTGTTTAAGAGCCGGGCTGCCCAAGCGCTACCGGCTTCGGGCAGCCCCGTGCCTCCAGATCCTGCGCCCCCAGCCGGGCACTTCCCCTCCCGGGCTCCGGCGGCGCAGGGTCTGGAGGCACGGGGCTGCCCGAAGCTGGTAGCGCTCGGGCAGCCCGGCTCCTAAATAGAGCGGGGGCGGCTGGAGCCTCCAGCCGCCGGGGCTGTGTGTAACTGACACAGTGTCAGTTACACAGAGCCAGCCCCAGCCGCTGGAGGCTCTGTTTAAGAGCCGGGCTGCCCCAGAGCTACCGGCTTCGGGCAGCCCCGTGCCTCCAGACCCTGCGCTGCTGGAGCCCGGGAGGGGAAGTGCCAGGCTGGGGGCGCAGGGTCTGGAGGCACGGGGCTGCCCGAAGCCGGTAGCGCTTGGGCAGCCCGGCTCTTAAACAGAGCCGCCATTTTCCCGGACATGTTCGGCTTTTTGGCAATTCCCCCCGGACGGGGGTTTGACTGCCGAAAAGCCGGACATGTCCGGGAAAAAGAGGACGTATGGTAACCCTATCTTAAATAAACTACTGTCAGAGCTCCATGAGAGCAAAATGTTTCAAATCAGAATCAGACTTTGCTGGTACTAAAATAAAGATGCCTTATTGTAGCTTCATGGCAAAATCTGTTGAAATCTAAGTTTGAGAACAGGAGAGAGAATGAATTCAATTAGTATCCAGAAGTTTACATTTGTTTCCTTTTTTTTTTTTAATGAAATGGACATAGGATAAATATAACGTCCAAATAGACCTATTCTCAGTCAAAAGTGTTCAGCTGCTTAACTACTGTTAAATTAGCATGCTTTTGTTAAATGTGTGTATGGGAGAGACAGCTGCTGACTTTTCCTTTGTGTGTACGTATAATAAATCACTAGACAAAGAATTTCCTTTCAAACTTCCTTTCTGGTTCCACTTCTAAGAGACACATGTAATCAAAATCTAGTCAAATAAGGATTGTAAGGTTTTTTCCCTCAGCCATTTTCTTTAACCTCTGCAAGCTGACAAGTATTTCCTGTCTGAGTTTGCTTTAAAAGACAATGTTCCTCCTGACTAACAACCCACTACAAGGACCTGGCAGGCGCAGAAAAAGAGAGGTAGAAATCTGTGAGTGGAGATAAATAGGTGGTTTCTGGAGCTGGACATGTTCATGCAGGATAATTTAGGGCTAGCAATAGAAAGCACCATGGCGACGTGGCAAACCATCAATTCTGGGAACTGGACCAGCCAGTCTCATTTTAAGGCACTTTGTGTAATAAGAGAATTTTAAAAAAAGTTTCATACAAAAATTTGTCTCCCTTATAATTGTCTAGTAATGGTATCACTGCATTCACAGCAGTACTTATATCAGTCCTTCAGCTATTTCAGTTATAACACATGGGATATAAAAGGAGACTGGGATTGAAATAAACTGCCTAAGGGTAGGTCTATACTTACCTCCGGGTCCGGCGGTAAGCAATCGATCTTCTGGGATCGATTTATCGCGTCTTGTCTAGACACGATAAATCGATCCCGGATCAATGCCGGAAGTGCTCGCCGTCGACGCCAGTACTCCTGCTTGGCGAGAGGAGTACGCGGCATCGACGGGGGAGCCTGCCTGCCGCGTCTGGACCCGTGGTAAGTTCGAAGTTATTCATGTAGCTGAAGTTGCGTATCTTAGTTCAAAGTGGGGGGGTTAGTGTGGACCAGGCCTCAGTCCTTGTCTTACTCCCAGTGTGTGGCAATGGCAAAGTCCCCATTAACTTCAAAGTAGACTGCCCTGTGGGCCCCATTCAATGCAAGGAAAGTTTTCCCATTGACTTTAATGGCGATTGGATTGGGTCCATGCACAGGAAAAGAGTTGGATGGGCCAGTTGCATAATGGTCACTGTTAGCTTCAATCCAGGTGAGTTTACATATTAACTTGTGCCTAGTGCTAAGAGCCCAGAGCTACATTAGCCATGGTTAGAGTTTAGAAGGTATGAAAGCTTCTCTAGCATGAATTAATGAAAAGGGAACCATATTACATGTATATTATTTACCACAGCTTTGAACAGTGGGCACCACTGTAGTATGACTCTGTCAGCATTATATTCACTTTTATAAATCCTGATTTTTTTTAAGGGTTTTTTTTTTCAGTCACAGTAATTATGGCTTAAATTAAGTTGCAACCTGGTTTGCTTGTCAACAGCCTGAATTCATTCTCTTAAAAAATATTTAAAAGCAACCATTGCAAATTACTCTTAGGTTAAAAGTTTAATAAAGATTTGAATATTCAAACCATTACATTTAAAAATGGTCTGGCTGTTTGAGAGCCATTTCCACTATCAGAGGGGATAATTTCTGAGCCTAATTTCATTTCCCAAGCCAGCAGGGTCTTAGTCAATTTGGTAACAGGAGCCATATAGGGTTGCCAGGCATCTGGTTTTTGACTGGAATGCCTGGTCAAAAAGGGACCCTGGTAGCTCCGGTCAGAACCATTGACTGGGCTGTTAAAAGTCTGGTCAGCAATGCAGACAGTTCCCTGCCTGCCTTGGCTCCACGTGGCTCCCGGAAGCCACAGCATGTTCCTACAGCTCCTAGGCGCAGAGGTGGCCAGGGAGGCTCTGCGTGCTGCCCCTGCCCTGAGCGCCGGCTCCACAGCTCCCGCTGGCTGCGGTTCCCAGATGAGGACAGCACATGGAGCCCCCTGGTCACCCCTGTGCCTAGTGTCTGCAGGGACATACTGGCTGCTTCTGGGAGCTGCCTGAGGTAAATGCCACCTGGAGCCTGCACCCCAAACTCCCTCCCACATCCCAAGCCCCTGCCCTAGCCCAGAGCCCCCCTTCTGGAGCCCGCACCCCCTCCTACACGCCAACCCTCTGCCCCAGCCCTGGTCCCCTCCCAAAGCCCACACCGCAACACCCTTGCCTGAATCCTAAGCCCCCTCCTGCACCCAAACTCCCTCCCAGAGCCCTCACCCTGCATCCCCTCTCACATGCCAACCCCCTGCCCCAGCCCTGAGTCCCCTCCTGCACTCCAAATCTCTCAGTACCAGCCTGGAGCCCACACCTCCAGCTGGAGCCCTCATCGCCCCCCCACCCCCAGCATCCTAACCCCTTGCCCCAGTCCAGAGCCCCCTCCCATACGCCAAACCCTTCAGCCCCACCCACCAACCCGGAGCTCCGTCCTGCACCCCAAACCCCTCATCCCTGACCCCATCTCACAGCCCTCACACACACCCCTGCACCCTAACCTCCTGCCCCAGCCCAGAGTCCCCTCCCACACTCTGAACCCCCTACCCCAGCCTGCTGAAAATGAGCGAGTGAGTAAGGATGGGGGACAGCAAGTGACGGGGGGGGGGTGGAGTGAGTACGGGGGCGGGGCATTGGAGAAAGGAAAATGGACTTGGGGTAGGGGCAGGATGGGGCAGGGGGCAGGGCCAAGGTGTTCAGTTTTGCGCGATTAGAAAGTTGGCAACCCAGAGCCATATACATACAAATTCATAATTTTATCATTAGTTTAGCCTCACAACACCTCTGTGAGGGAAGTACTATTATTATAGTTGGGGAACTGGGGTGGGGGGAGGAATGAGATTATATGACTTGCCCAGAGTCACACAGGAAGTCTTTAACAGAGCCAAAAATTGAGCCTAGCTCTCATTAGACCTAGTCCTATACTTTAAGCACAAAACCACCTTTGTTTTCTAGAGTCATGTGAAAAAGTAGTTCAAATCTTTCTAGAGTAATGCTCCTGGCTGATTAAGATGTTGATGAGTTCAAAAGGAATTTCATCTATTTTCCTTCATCTCGAAGTATAGTAATTGTGACATGTTGCAACAGAAACACAGACCGATGCCATGGGGAAATATGTTTCCTGTTTTTATCTTTTGCTATTTTTTAAAAAAATAATATTTTGACTTTGCCAAGATAATTACTTCTGAAAGTATCAGAGTGTCACATTATTCTTTTATTTACTATGTGGATCCAGGCTGAGAGAATGAGACAAGCACCAGGTAGCTCTACAAGCAGTTAATCAAATAAAACTGTTCTGAAGAAAGAATTGTAAATTGCTCCTTTTCATCTATAACCACAATTTAATTCTCCTGTACCCTGGGGTTTATATGCAAACAATTTTTACCTTGTCCCCCAGAGGACTTTCTCTGATGAGGACAGTTTCACAATAGAGGAGAAGAAATCTTTGCACTTACTAAAGTCCCGAGGGAAGCTTGTAATGAGCTTTTCCAACGTCCTGCTCCAAGGGAATGTAGCTGCTGCAAGCCTTGGAAAGTGTCCCACAGCATATTGGTTTCCACTGACCCAGTTCTCGACAGCCAGTTGCTTTCTCTCTCCTCTCTGCCTCATCAGAGTTCAAAACCCTCTTCTGCCTGACTGTTTCCCATAGACAACTCATTACTAGAGGGTGCTGGCAAATTGCATTTAAAAGTACAGGGCCACTGAGGTACAGATATCACTTTGTGAAAGGATCATTTCCAGCCATTAAAGAATGGTACTTTAAGGGATAACCTTTTATCTCCAGCAAATGAGTTTCCAGTGCTGAAGTATAGTCAATGAAAGTCGTGGTATGTAACACTGTGATGGATCAATGGCCTGGATAGAAAACTGCCGGAATGCTTGTGTGTTGCTTTGGTTCTCACAATGGTTGGAAGTGTTTGAAACTTAGTAGTTAATCTTGATGTCTATCAAGCAACTTGACATCTGAAAAAGGAGTGTCAGCCAAGCTCTCCCACAGCCTTTCTATTGCCAATAATAGTTTGCAGTTATAGCACCTTTCAGTCAAGATCTCAGTGCGTTACAAACCTGGATAGCATTTTGTAGATGGGGGAAACTGAAGCTCAGAAAAGTTAAATGACTTATTGGTAATGTTACTAATACAAACAATGTTACTTTTTAACACATATATATTATCACATGTCATTTTTGCGTCCTATTAACCCATTTTCCTTATTATGGGAGGGGACCTTATAGAACTGAAAGCAGTATAGGAGTATATTGAAATTATTCTCTAAATCTGCTGGATCTAATTAGAATGGTATCCTTTCTATAGATTTGTGTAGTTGCCCTATAGAATTCTATAACAGGGATATGATTATTTGTTGAATTCTTCTTGGCCATTTACAAAAAAATCTATGAAAAGGGTATCCTTCTTTAAGTTCCCTAGGAACTTGCCATAAGCATTAGAGGCCTCTGGACCAAATCCTACTTGCCTTACTCCTGTAAGTGGCATGGGTCACACTGAAATCATGAGGACTAATTGTGTGAATAAAGCAAGTAGAATTTTTATCCTATCGTTACAAACTATGTGGCAGGAAATTCGTCAGCCAGGCTATCCAGAAATGACTAGTGCTGATTTACTTCCAGCATGATATGCTTCAACAAGACCCCTTCCAATACGTCATTCTTAAAGCTATTTTGCCTCCAAGAGACTCTTACCATCTGTATTTTTTATAGCTTGGAGCACTAGAAGGCTGCTCCTCAGATGGCCATTACTTCACAGTCATGTTTTTGACAGCAACAGGATGTACACTGGAAAATCGCAATTCTCTGTATCAAAGTGCTGAATTCTCCTTACAGAACAGTTCTCCCATCCTTTCTCTAAGGCCTTGTTGTAACATTTTGCTTAATTTTGTCATGCTGATGGGGCCAGTTCAAGTAAACCTGGGGTCAACTGTCACTTTATTCAACTGAGACCCCCGCATGCAATTCCCACATTCATGGTCAAGCTTCTCTCCTTCACTCCTGTCTCCCCACACAACTATGTCATACTCCATACCAGCTGGGTGTATGGGAGAGTGAGATTAGGTGATAGTAATTACCTGTGGGCTCACTTACTCTACGTAAATGTCAAGAGACCGAACTGAAGTCGGTGGCATTATTCGGGAAATACACCAGTATAAATAACAAGATTTAGGCTCAAGTGTGAGTGTTTGGGGTGGGGGGAAGGGGATGAATTTTTTAATAATAAACAAGAGAAGAGAGGAATCTGAAATGTGCCCCAGCCAGAGCTGCAGCAAAAAGGGTGACATCCTGATTCCTCCAGGAGCTCAAGTTATCACTATGAGCTCTGTCAGCAGGAAACAGCTCATGCTTCATCCCCATATCCTATTCAACCACAAGCAATAGTGTCACTCTTGCATAGGTGGAGACATACAGCTACAAGAGGAGCTTCTACTCCATTTTGTCCATTTAGTCTACATTGCAAATGTTCTTCCATAAGGTAGTAGTCCATTGGTGCAAGTCCCCATGGACAGCCCAGAGTTTTCCCACTATGTCATCTGGGTCCTGCTCATAGCAGGGTTAGATAACAGTGCTACAAACCTAGGGTTACCATACATCCGGATTTTCCCGGACATGTCCGGCTTTTTGGGCCTCAAATCCCCGTCCAGGAGGAAATCCCAAAAAGCCGGACATGTCCGGGAAAATAGGGAGGGAGGGCCTGGCGGTGCTCGGCCGGGGCCGCTGGGGCTGGGCTGGGGCCAGCGGTGCTTGGCCGGAGCCGGGGCCGGGGCTGGGTGCTGGGCCGGGGCTGGGTGCTGGGGCCGGGGGCGCAGTGCTGGGGCTGGGGCACGGTGCTGGGCCGGGGGCGCAGTGCTGGGGCCGGGGGCGCGGTGCTTGGCCGGGGCCAGGGGCGCGGTGCTGGGTCGGGGTTGCGGTGCTGGGGCCGAACCGGGGGCGCGGTGCTAGGCTGGGGCCGGGGCCGAGGGCGCGGTGCTGGGCCAGGGGCGCGGTGCTGGGGCCGGGGCCTGGGGCACGGTGCTAGGCTGGGGCCAGGGCCGGGGCCAGGGGCGCAGTGCTAGGCCGGGGCCGGCGCGGTGCTAGGCCGGGGGCCGGGGGCACGGGTACTTGGCCGGGGGCCGGCGCCCCAGGGCCCGAGCCGAGCTGGGCGGGAGACGCCGGGGCCAGAGCCTCTTGGCCTGGGCCGGCCGCCGGAGGGAGCTGCTCGGCCAGGGGGGCCGGACTGGGCCACGCCGCACCCTGCCCCAGCCCCAGCTTACCTGCTGCCTCCCTGTTTCAGGCTTCCCGCGAACATTTGATTCGCGGGAAGCAGGAGAGGGGGAGGAGAAGGGGGCGGAGCGTTCAGGGGAGGGGGCAGAGTTGGGGCGGGGTGGGGCCGGGGCCCAATGGAGTGTCCTCCTTTTTAAAAATTAAAATATGGTAACCCTATACAAACCACTTGCACCATGGCTACACTTAGCATTTCCAGCAAAGGAGTACTGGCCTTTGGGAATAAGGGGTAAGAACACTTCTAGAAGTGTTAAAGTTAAAGTTAAAAGAAGTGTTCCTGGGGGTTTAACATCTGGATTTTCCAACTCTGACCTCTCCTGCACCAAGCACAGAAAAAGAAAGTGAAACTGTGAGCAAACAAAAACAGAAAAAGGGTAGTCTTTCCATTAACTTCAAAGACCTTAAGATCAGACCTGAATATTTAAAAATTAAACAACCAATCATAATGTTCCATTGAAACTTTCATTACAAAAACCCAGGGCATGGGCAAACGTAATGCTCTGCTGCATCTAAAAATGCTCAGAATCCACAGAAACCATTGAATTCCAAACTGGAACTTCAAAATGTTCTGATCAATACTGTGAATTTCTTTCTGAAGATTCTGCACTTGTCCACATTGATGTGAATGGGAGCTGTGCTTGGGAAACAAGCAGAGATAAATGCTGTAGATTGATAGAGACGGATTTTAATATGAATGTGTCTCCATGTGCCTACGTATTGTAGAGTGGAGTGGTGTAAAATGTATGAGGGTGACTTTAGTTGGAGGGCAACAGGGAAGTAGAAAAAATTATATTTACTCGTGCAGTTCCATTTAATTTTGCCATAAGTGAAGACAAATTTGACCACCACAATGGTTAGACTGCTAAAGACTGAAGGGTAAATTCTGCTTACTACCGGGATGTATATTCTTAAAATGAATCTTATTAATGTCAGCCATCATTTGCTCATTGAAAAAAAAAGTGTGAACAGGCAGCTCTGGATGACAGCTGCATTTCTTTTGTGGGGAGGAAAAGGGGCACTTCATACTCAAGATGAAACTGTCACTTTTGGGGGGGGGTTATTGACTAAAATATTTGTAGTAGAAAACTACTTGTCAACTTCTACAGAGCCCTTGCTCCTTACTATAGAAATTGCATGAGGTCTTAACCTTAAAAATGTCAAGGAAGACTTTCAAAAGCAGAAATGGGAGTCAGACATTCAACTTCCAAGGATTTTTTTTCCAGTAGAAGCTGGACACCACACTGTCATTTGTGCCATTGAAGAGTTCCCCTTGTTTTACAGAACTAATTCTTGGGCCAGTTTGAAATTCCCAGCCTAAACCTACTTTCCATAAAATATTCATGGTATCCTTTTATTGAGAGTTTGCAACTGTGCTACTTAAGTTTCAGTTTCCCAAGTGTTCATAAAAAGCCACATACTTAAAGGCAGATTTAATAACACAAAATTGGTCCCTATGTGGCTGAAATGATAACTTTGAAAATATTTTCCATTCATGAAAATCGATTCAGCTTTCTTTTCCTTCCACTCTAATGAGTAGCAGCAGGATCAAATTACTGTACCAAACAAACTGGAGAAAAGAGCAACATTGAGACCAATCCATAGGAGAAGCTATAAAAAAGCTTGTTCCCAAGGATTTATAATGACATGCTAATATTAGACTATTCTAGCATGGTCTTACTGAATGTATAATAAAGGAAATGCTTGGGCATATTAACTGCTATGCTACTCAGGTAGGATTGCTAACCCTTTATGGTTGTCCTGGAGTCTCCAGGAATTAAATACTAATTTTTAATTGAAGATTATGTCATGTGATGCAATCTTCAGGAATTCATCCACCCAAAGTTGTCAACCCTATACTCAGGCTTTGTCTACACTAGCATTTTTGTCAGCAAAACTTTTGTTGGTCAAAGGTGTGAAACAAATACACCGCTGACCAACATACGTTTCACCAATAAAAGCACCAGTGTGGACAGCACTATGTTGACGGGAGACAGTCTCCCACTGACATAGCTACCGCCGCTTGTTGTGGGTGGTTTAATTATGCCGTGGGAGAGCTCTCTCCTGCCAGCATAGAGTGGCTACACAGGAGACCTTACAGTGGCTGCAGTGGTACAGCTGTGCTGTTGTAAAGTCCATAATGTAGACATAGTCTCAGTCCATCGAATAACTGTCTGAATTAATTAACTCTTCCACTGCTTTAGAAAGAGAGGGGTAGTACAAGGTACCTCTTTATAGTGATGTGCAAGGATTTATCTACGTGACTATTGTTGATATAAATAGAAGTGGTGCAGCAAAAAATGCTGTGTATGGCCTTAATAGTGTAGCACATATTTTAACACATTATTTACAAGAGAAAGGATACTTCGTTCAATTTGCCTTCCTTTATGAGTTTCACTAAACCCCCCTCAACTTCCTGTTTATTCACATTGCCCCCTGAGCTCCTTTTCCAGAAATGTACACCTATAGATCCACTGGAAACTTGTGCTCATGTCCTGGGGAATGTACCATATGGCCATGAAGCTTCCAGAAACCATAGCCATTTCGCATCCATTGCAGAACTAATTGCTGAGGTAGGGTTATAATGGGGCATTTAAGACCCGGGTTGTGTTTGTGAGAGGGGAGGTGAGAGGTGTGATGGGTGGCAGTAGTGGGAATTCCCAGAGGCATTCTGACTGACTCAGTTAGAATTCCTCCATGGTTTCTGGGGTGAAAACACCAAACTGGGAGCCCCACTGTCCTGTGGGGTGAAGCTGGCACGTTTCCCATGCTGGCTTGTCTCTACTGTGGTGAAGCAACAACTATACTCTTATTCCACCTTACTGAAGAATCTAATGTCATGACTAATTCTAGACCAGCATAGTCTGTGTATTTCCTACTGGCACAATGGCTGGTCTTCTATTTTGCTAAGAAGAAGGATGATTTCTTCACTCTCTCCCCACTCTTTCACGGGGCCGCCCCGGGGGGGGGGGGGCAAGTGGGGCAATTTGCCCCAGGCCCTGGGCCCCACAGGTGCCCCGCGAGCCCTGGCTGAGAATCCCTTTCCTCACCCGGCGGCGGGCCGGGTCTTCGGCAGCATTTCAGCGGCGGGGGGCCCTTCAGTCGCTCTGGGTCTTCGGTTGCATTTCGGTGGCAGGTCCTTCAGTGCTGCCGCAGACTCGGAGCACCACCCGGTGAGTACAAGCTCCGCTGCTTTGTCCCAGGCCCCCTGAATCCTCTGGGCGGCCCTGCAGTCTTCCATACACATGGATTTATAGCCACAATCTGTTCCATCCACAGTAGGCTCACCACACCTCTCAATTACATTGGCTTCCATCAGACTAACCAAGGGTGTAGTATCTCTGTACTGGAAAGTATGGCTGGAGGGATGTTGATGCTAGCTGTGAGGGAGAGTACTCAAGTGATGCTCTGATTCGATGTATTCCCTCAGGTAGTCTCCATTGGGTAGACTCTTTCTATAAAAGCCCCAGCTAGATGTTAGCTTCCCTCCTCTAGCAGAAACTTTGGGTGAGGACAGTGATGCAAAAATAGTTTACCTTCTTCTGGGGATGAACTCAGAACTGTCATTGAAGGTTTCTTTCAAATGCTTTGTAAAAATCCCAATTTGTGAAATAATGGTCCTGATACAACCTTCTTTGAAGATGGATCCACTCCCATTGCCTTCAATGGGAAATGGATCAGGCCCTAAAAGTCTAGCAAGAGATAAATTCTCTTTTTGGTTTCTTAAGTGAAATTATACCATCCATCGAGGATGTTTGAGGTACAGTGTGTGTGTGTGTGTGTGTGTGTGTGTGTGTGTGTGTTTGGGCTTTTTGTAAAGTATTTCAAATAAGTTTTTATTGTCCATTTCTCCTGGTTCTCAAGGGAAATGTAAGTCTTTTAGGACTGCAAATGTTTATGTTCCAGACAATGTTATAAAAATGAAATGAAATCTGATTTAATGCAATTTCAGTCTTTTTGGCATAGAAATACTTCTGTAGCCTTTGCACATACACTACAAAATTTTCCTCTCCTCCACTCTAGTGGAGCCTGATAACTTTTCCTCAAATAATCATTTTACCTTTCCTTCTTTAAACCAGACATCATTTCCTTCACTGCTACTTCACTGGTTGCTTTGCTCTTTTAAAATCATCCCATCCTCATTGCCAGAAATTCTTGTTATTTCTCCAGATACCCTCTCAGCCAAAGAAATCAATAGCTTCAGCTGGATAAGAGAGCAAACAGCAAGTAAACAATACAGCAAAATGTTCCAAGGGTGAAATATCCCCCGTAAAGAGAATGATCACAAGGTCTGGGTACCATTTTCAGAAGCCCTTGAGCGATGCCGATGTCTTTTGCTGCCCCTCTGCAGAGAGGTGAATTTCACTCAGAATTAGCACATTGGAATGCTCCTTGTTACAGATACCACCCAGTATGCTCTCGGGTCCAGTTCCAACTTCAGGCTTCAGTTGACTAGCCATGAACTCTGCCATACAGTGAGTGTTCAGAACTTAAAGGGACAGTAACACACACAAAGTCACAATTCATAAAGCTAAACCTGCCACAGGGCACGATGGAATACTTTGGTGCGGGGGATTGTCATTTTTATCCTTATGTCCAAAAAAAAGTGTGAATGCAGCCTCTCTTTGTATTTTTCAAACTAAGTATAAAAATAGTTGAATAAACGGAGAAAACTTTTCTTTACCCTAATTTTGACAGGGTGTGCAGAGTTTTACAGGCAGTAAATAGTGGTTTACTGGTTGTGTGCTTCCCTATTATGGTGGGGGAGAAGAAATGCATTTCAAATACTGTCCCATGAACCAGGGACATAACTTGAAAGTGTCAGTGTACTTCTAGAATATCGGCTTTTCCAAGCAAGAAATGACAAAGGGTTTGAACTGGAAACCTTAAGCCCTAAGCATAATAGATGAAAATGTAAGTGGTTTTTGATGTAACCAAAAGCCTTTGATATATTTATAAAATCTTGCGTAGCTTCTCATATTTTATGCTGGCTAATATATGGATAAAATAATTAGTTATAATAGCATACTTGTATTGTGCTTTAAAACTGCACTTCTGAAAGTCACTCATTTATGCAGTGTCCCCGCTCAGGGCCAGCATGGCTGTGTCTTTTGAAAGCACCTGTGTTGCTTTTTATATTCACAGTGTAACCAGGGAGATATTCAAAGCTCCAAACTCAGCCTGTTGAACACAAACTGTGGTTAAAAGAAGAGATGCTGATGGTTAAGCTATGGCTAAGTCACTGGTTCCATTTATAAGCTGGTATTTTCTTCCTTTAGCATGGTCCGAGCCAAATTCTATTTTCATTTCTTTACACATTGGTGTGAAATTCCATATCGTTCTATTGAAGTCAATGGAGTTATTTTAAACTTACACTGGTATGTCTGAGAGCAGTTTTTGGCCCTTGTTCTTGACTGAGATTTCACCTTACAAAAGCACTGTACTACAGCTGTGCAGGAAAATCCAACCCAAAACACCACTTCTGTAGCGATATCCATGTTATAAAAATAGTTTAGGTATTATTCAATTGTCCTCCTCCATTAATATCAAAATCATATCAGAAACAGTATCTTCCCTCGGAAAGATTTTCAGGACTTAAGATACTTTATCTGACCTATCCTTCATCCTGGATTCTATCCTAAACTCTTAAGTGCCTTTACTTTAACCCTTCTTTAACAGTTCCTGCTGTTACTAGCAGAAAAGTTGCAATCTGAAACTTAAGATCTCTGTTGGCTTTTGACTGTTCATGTGGGGTTTTTTGCAACAAAATCAGTTGTTTTCAAATCTGGAGACCATAACTGCATGTGTTCAGGGAGCTTTCAAGTCTGCTGCATTATAATGAATGTCTCCCAGGGCTATGGTGTCTTTCTGCCCTTTGAAACTGCCTGCTTTATGTTCCCACTTCAGCGGCCATGCACCTGCTGCTCCTATCACCTTTGGGACCCAGAGTAGAGTCTTCTAACGATACTCATGCATCTGTCCTGCACACTTTCCTACTCAAACATCTCTGTGCCATCAATCAACCTGCCTGTGTGTCTTTTGTCTTTTTTTTTCATTAACAAGTGGGGACTTTGTGCTGTTCTGAGGCTTTATCTCACTAATTCCATCTGCTCTTCAGAGTTGTCCACACAACTAAATAGCAAATACCAGCCAGAAAAGTCTACATGCTTTTAATATTCATTCTTTTAATCCTTTTTTTTAATTCTTACAAAACCATCTCTTTTTAAATTGCCTTCCTTCTTCGATGTTTGTCCTTCTTAAGAAAAGACAAAAGGAGAAAGATGGAGATGATGAAGATATTACAGATTCCGGTGTGGTGACAACTGCCCTCTTCGTTTATACGTGTTGTTCTCTTCTGATTTATGCCAGTGTAAATCAAATGCAGTTACACTAGACTTAATCTGCTGTAACTGCCCTTTGATTATCAACATTTTTAGAAATCATATTCAGCTTCTCTACTTATTAATCTTTACTATGGTCACAGATTGATGACACCAGACCTTTACCTGATCCCTTGCTTTATTCTGATTATGCAGGAAATGTTGTAATGCACCTTCTATGCCAGGATTTTACTGATTTTATATTATGTTAGAGGGCGTAATCCTGTAGTCCTTATTCAGTCAAAATTCATTTACTTCAGCTGGAATTTTGCCTGAATGAGATCTGCTGGGTCAGGCTTCTTGACAATTCATCTCTCATCCCATCTACTTATAATATCATTGTGTTCAATTTCTTTTCTGCCTCTTAAAATTCCCACTTATGATTAAGATCTTCAAGTCAGCTTCCAACACTGAAGGTTCACATTTCCACTTACAAATCATTGTGCCCTCAATATTTGCTCCTCCAAATGCTAGCATATAGATTTCTAATTGCCTCCCTTGCAGTTGCAACCAGGTGCATCAATAGACCCCATGCTATCATTTTCACTCACAATTAATAGGTGCAATTGTTTTGGGTTGCAAAATTGCCTCTATGAAATTGGAATCTATTGGCTGAATGCCTTCAACTCGCAGAGAAGTTAAAATGTAGTAGATTGTGCTCAGCACTTTGCAGGATGAGGCTCTAATTTTCTACATCCCTGACTGGAACCCATGCTATCGCCAAGGAGCACACACACAGTGTGTGTGTGTGTGTGTGTGTGTGTGTGTGTGTGTGTGTGTGTAAGTAAAGGTATAAAGTTTGCCTTTGCATTCTCCTGATTTTAGCTATACTGTGTGCAGGGCCAGTTTCCAGCAGTTAGGGCATTTCAAAGGCTACTCTAAATTACACCAGCTGTAAATGGCCCTAATGGTCTAAAATGGCAGCCAGAGACTGGCAGAGCATAAGACATGCTGGCCACGTCTCTTTCCTCTGGCCATGCCTACTTCACCAGCAGTAGGGAAGAGGGATGACACAGGAGCTTCTACTTCATTAGAGGATCTCCCTTGCACTGGAATCATCCTCTCGTTTGGTAATGCTGGCTTTACAGGGCATGGGTTAGAGAAGCTGCACCAGGGGATCTGGCCCTATATCTTATAAGAACATAAGAGCAGCCATACTGGGTCAGACCAAAAGTCCATCTAGCCCAGTATCCTGTCTTCTAACAGCAGCCAACACCAGGTGCCCCAGAGGGAATGAATCTAACAGGTAATCATCAAGTGATCCATCCCCTGTTGCCCATTCCCAGCTTCTGGCAAATTTGTCTTGGAGTTTTCGTCCATTTTCTGACCTTTACAGAGACACATTTATTATAGTCTCTCCTCTGACTTCCTCCTTAACTCCCTCGGGGAATGGATTTTCAATAAAATGACTTTGCTTTCAGGTATTTCTTATTATTGTGCTTTCTTCTGTTTTTTCAGCTTAATCTTTCAGTCTCATGTTCATGCGGTATATATACAGGAGCATGCTTCCTTCATTTCCAGGGGAATAAAAGGTAATACTTTACTCACTCTGTTGAGGAAAGAAGTGAATTAAAAGGCAAACCTCTTCAGTGAATTTTGTCTTTGTGTATTTGATTGTGTTTCCTACCTAAGAGAAGTGCTTTTCACTTTATTTAGTTTCACATCGTTGAATTCAGACCAATTCTTCAGTTTGTCAAGGTCACTTTGAATCCTAATCCTGTCCTCCAAAGTGCTTGCAACCGTTCCCACCTTGATGTCATCTGCAAATTTTATAAGCATACTCTGCACTCCCGTATCCAAGTTATTAATGAAAATATTGAATAATGCTGGAATGAGGACACTCCTGCAGGACCACACTAGATATGTCCTCCCAGTTGGTTTGACAGCAGATCATTGAGAAGTACCCTTAGAGTACATTTTTTCAACCAGTTATGCACCCACTTACAGTAATTTAATCTAGACCATATTTCCCTAGTTTACTTATGAGAATGTCTTGTTCGGTTGCCAACTTCCTATTTGCAGAAAACTGAACACCCTTGCCCCGTGCCCTGCCCTGGGAACTGGGTGTAGTATTTTTATATCCTTCCTTATGGTAACCGTATAAATATACAGTATATCATATATGACTCTGTTACTCTCATTATAATAAGGTCAATTCCTACCCCTATCCATATGTGGCCTTTGGGGTGTTCATAATTAAGCATTAACATTCATGATTTATGTCACTTATTTCTTAATAATTCCTATATGTAAATGAGGTCTAACTGCTTAGATACTGGATAGCAACCTAATTGCCAAAGTCTCTCAAAACTCCCTTCTTGTGAAACTCTGATATACTATACCCATTTGGGGTTACTTAACTGCTCCCACAACTACTCCCATCTGACCTGGTTTTTTCTCCTTAGGCCTGTATTATTTAGCTAAATCTGAGCCCTTAATACAACAGGCCTTTAATCATAACAATCCTAATAACCCATTTACTTATGTTCACGTATTTGGCTGCCATGCATGTTCCAAACTAATGAGCAATACTCCCGTTAATCTTATACTCTTATAATGTCATGTTACCTCTAGCAAGCATAAAATAACTGTGAGACAGGGTCATAGGTCTATAAGATCAGGTCAGAGATCAACAGGTGCTAATCAATGTTAGTAATGGAGACAGAATATGTCCCTAAGCATGATGGACAAAGTCTTGCAAATTGACAGTCTCTACTGCTGTGAGCAGTCCATACTCATGTGGGTAATCCCACTGAGGCCAATGGGACAACGTTGAGTTTGCAGGATTGTGCCCTTGTTTGGAATATCTAGAATTATAGGTTCTAACTTGTTACGTGGATGGCATACACACAGAGAATTA
The DNA here is from genome assembly GCF_011386835.1 of Chrysemys picta bellii. Classification (NCBI taxonomy): domain Eukaryota; kingdom Metazoa; phylum Chordata; order Testudines; family Emydidae; genus Chrysemys; species Chrysemys picta. The sequence goes on from NC_088791.1 coordinate 223,422,722, forward strand.
GAAACAAAATACAAATACTCTTCTTGAAAGGCTGTCATGTAAGACTGTTGTAATGGATCTGCTAAGCAGCGGACTACCGGGGGGCTCCCCACTGCAAATCCCCTTCTCCTGGCTAAGCAGTTTCTATCAGCCCCATTGTGGTCCCCTTTCCCCTGGCTAGGTAAGAGGAAAGGTCCTTAACCAGGAAGAAAGTAGATGGGTTCTATTTGGGAATGGGAGGCACATGGCAGAAGTGAGCTTTAGAGGAACCCCAGGAACTGTGGATAGAAATCTCTGTGAACAGGCTGCAACTGCTGGATGTTACAGCTGGGTGCAGGTCTGTGTGGACCTATCGGGGAATAGCAGCAGCTGGGCAGGGAGCCGATGCAGAGGGGTACTAATGAGAGACAAACAATAACTAAGCCTAGTCTAGAAACCTGCAAGCTCCTATTTGTTGGAATAGAGGCTGGACAGGAGAGGGCATCCCAGGCATTTAAGTGCCATGACTCTTGACTGGCTGCCACAGGGGCCCAAACAGGAACCCCTATTGCTCACGCTAAACTGTAACTGTTTAATCCTCTGTACTTAGGGTATCTGCAACCTTTCCCTCTTCTGCCAGCACGAGTAAAATACCCTTTCCCTTAACATGTGTTTGATGGTTATTGGGACCCACCAGGGCTAGTGCCTACAAGGCCTGGTTGCTGAAGCACCTCAAGTGAAGCACCACTTGCCTATGAGACGTGGTATGCCTGGCACGCTACAGGCACTGTAGGGATTTGGAATACAGAGTAACCCCAATAATTGCACTATATGTCTAAGTATCAAGAATTCTAGCACACAGCAACCAAATACAGAGAGAGACAGCAGAGCAGCACAACTCAACCTACCTTGCAGACTGGCTCTTTTGCAAGCAGACTGCTGAAAACCCAGATCACGCTCTTCCCCACAAAGCTTCCAACCTGCAAGCAGGACCAGAAAACCCCTTACTATTTTAACAGTTTTCAATACAGCACATAACTCTAGTAAGATTGATGCAGCCCATTCGTCTTCTTGGACTTCTAGATGATTTGATTATGCATTTTACTGTGGGTATGTCTTCTGGCGCTGATCTCACAAAACAAAGTCCTGCCCTACTCTGCACTGATGATCTAGTGGAGTTTTTCATAAGAGTAGAGTTTGCCCTGATGCCCTGGGACAAAATTTTCCCTCCCTGACCCCTGTTGTTGAACACTATGCTGTACACTGGATAGCTAATGCCTTCAACATCAAAAGTGACTGCATCAAAGAGGAGCTGTATGTGATCCTTCAGGTGGTAGAAAAATGTGCTAAGTATTGCTCTCATTATGGTACATGCCCCCTTATTTCTAACTATTCAGTAAATGATCTTTCGTCAATTAAGCACGAAGCAGCCAGAATAGTTATAATTTGTGTATTGGCATTTTTGAGAGAAGAACTTAATTATTGTAGACATGTAATGTTAAGCATGCCTCAAATATATATCCTTTCCTGATATAACACATCTGATGAAATGTGTCATTTAAAATAATATAATGAAAGCACAGGAGAAAAGGTGGGGAACAGGGAGAACTTGTACAAACATCAAAAGTACCATATGTACCAGGCATTTTAAAAAGGATTTCCTGTATACTTAAAAGTCACAATGATTTAACATGTCTTCCATCTGCAAGCTAAAATCTATAGACTGATTAACTTTAGAGCTAAAGTTCTAGCTCTAAAAAAACCCAGGTGTTTACAAAAAACAGAAGAAGAGTTCTTAGAACAAGCTTGTGAAATTTGGCTACTCACAGAGAGGATAAAGGAGTGAGCAAAAAAATGTAAATTAAGAATCAGCTTTGGACCAAAACACTTAGAAATATAATTATTCCATTTAGGGCATGAATTATACAGCAGCTTGATGCTATTATATGCTCAGTTTGAAGCCTGTGCTCTTCTATTTTAAATTACATGCATGTTATGGCATCACACACACACACACACACACACACACACACACACACACACACTCCTATGTCCATCAGCACTTTCAGTCTGAACTTCTATTCACATGGAATAATTTTTTGCAGAATTATTTTGAATGAATTATCGTGAGCATATTTTAGGCAGAACATCACCTTTTGGGGTGAGAGAGTTTGTGCTATTGAGCTATATAATGAAAACTTAAATGTCGATTGTGATGTAGGATAAGACCATAAGAACATAAGAATGGCCATACTGGGTCAGACCAAAGGTCCATCTAGCCCAGTATCCTGTCCACCGACAGTGGCCAATGCCAGGTGCCCCAGAGGGATTGAACCTAACAGGTAATGATCAAGTGATCTCTCTCCTGCCATCCATCACCACCCTCTGACAAACAGAGGCTAGGGACACCATTCCTTACCCATCCTGGCTAATAGCCATTAATGGACGTAACCTCCATGAATTTATACAGTTCTCTTTTAAACCTGGTATAGTCCTAACCTTCACAACCTCCTCAGGCAAGGAGTTCCACAAGTTGACTGTGTGCTGTGTGAAGAAGAACTTCCTTTTATTTGTTTTAAACCTGCTGCCCATTAATTTCATTTGGTGGCCCCTAGTTCTTATATTATGGGAACAAGTAAATAACTTTTCCTTATTCACGTTCTCCACATCGCTCATGATTTTATATACCTCTATCATATCTCCCCTAAGTCTCCTCTTTTCCAAGCTGAAAAGTCCTAGCCTCTTTAATCTCTCCTCATATGGGACCCATTCCAAACCCCTAATCATTTTAGTAGCCCTTCTCTGAATCTTTTCTAATGCCAGTATATCTTTTTTGAGATGAGAAGACCACATCTGTACGCAGTATTCAAGATGTGGGGGGTACCATGGATTTATATAAGGACAATAAGATATTCTCCATTTTATTCTCTATCCCCTTTTTAATGATTCCTAACATCCTGTTTGCCTTTTTTGACTGCCGCTGCACACTGCGTGGACATCTTCAGAGAACTATCCATGATGACGCCAAGATCTTTTTCCTGATTAGATGTAGCTAAATTAGCCTCTGTCATATTGTATGTATAGATGGGGTTATTTTTCCCAATGTGCATTACTTTACATTTATCCACATTAAATGTCATTTGCCATTTTGTTGCCCAAACACTTAGTTTTGTGAGATCTTTTTGTAGTTCTTCACAGTCTGCTTTGGTCTTAACTATCTTGAGCAGTTTAGGATCATCTGCAAACTTTGCCACCTCACTGTTTACCCCTTTCTCCAGATCATTTATGAATAAATTGAATAGGATTGGTCCTAGGACTGACCCTTGGGGAACACCGCTAGTTACCCCTCTCCATTCTGAAAATTTACCATTTATTCCTACCCTTTGTTCCCTGTCATTTAACCAGTTCTCAATCCATGAAAGGATCTTCCCTCTTATCCCATGTCCCCACTTAGGACATGTACTATTTTCATATTTAGTTATTTTCTCATAACATTTTATCTTAGCAATGTTGAGTTACACCAAAACTGGAGCTAGGCTGTTTTAATGTAATGGAGAAAATTAACATGGGGACCTATTGCAAATAAATGGACGATTTATCAGCATTAAACTAGCATTATAATACAAAGAGTTAAAGTCCTTTTACCAACATAAATATATCTGCTGGTTTTTCAAAACTAAAAAAACCTTGCTCATATCCCTTAAATTGTCTGCTTCTTACTTACTCTTACAGGAGCTCGAGGGCCAAATAAAAATGTCTGATGGGCCGGAAGCCCACCCCTGCTCTAAATCTTAGGTAAACCAAATTTGCAAATTGTAGGGACAAAAATAGGTTATCAACAGAGATGACTCAAAGTGTGGCTCTGGAGCCAGGTCTAGACCACCCCAAATTTTCTGGGTGTTTTATGGAGGGTTTTGATTTGATCACTTAAAAAGATGGAGAAAGTGGCAAAATTTTCACTTAGAGCTGTGTTTGGATTTCAAACATGTGCAAACTAGGAGTTGTTCAGAGCTGGAGATTTAGTTCTGACCCATCTCTTTCTCAAGCATTTTGATGTTTAATCCAAGTGCTAGATCATTCTTGACATCATCCCCAAAGATTATACCTTGATAGCATGTTAATTGTTTGTCTTCCATTTCTCTCAACACTGCAATATCATACATTTTTGCCAAGTTTCAATTCAATAATTTATGGGGAAAAATTAGTTTATTATTTTAGTGCTTAGAACATGAGACTAGGATCCAAGGAGTTTTAATCCCAGGTTTGCTGCTGGTTTGCTGTATTACCTTGAGCAAGTTATTTATCATCTCTGTGTTCTGGTTTCCCCATTGGTAAAATGGGGACAATACCTTTGAACACTCAGAGGGATAGGATTATTTACTCAATCTTTATGCAACTCTCTAAACATGTAAAATGCTAAGTATCATTAGCAGTTATTACCATTAAAGACCCATTGTTTCAAACCAGATGACTTTTCAGTTGATGTCTTTTCCATTGTCTAACTTGACTGGAGTTAAAAGGTGTGTCTCACTTTTCTGCCTAAATGTTCCTATACACAGCTGTGAAACATTAGCAGATATGGATTACCCTGAGTCATCTTAAACTAAGAAGGGCTTTGTCTTTATAAAGTGAGTGAAGTGCATTTACCTCATGGTCTGACATTGAAGAAAACAAGAAGTTTGCAAAATTTTGGTGCATTACTCATATTCAGACTGTTTTAAGATCTGATGTTTGTGCCTAAACCTTTCATAAAAGGCTCCATATGTTGCAGAGTGAAATACTGTTATCATGTATGGAAAACCTGTCACATAGTTTAAAAAAAGGCATGGTGCAGTTGGAGAGTAAAAGAGAAAATACATAATTCTATATGATCTGCTCTTTACTCTGTCTCTTCCAGTTCATTCCAACTATAGGCTACAAATAACAGACCTTCAACTGTCTGCAACTGTCACTGATTTGTAACATTTGTTTTTAATCAAGATAAATTTGACTCTGATTTAAAGAGCATTCTAACCACTATCTCATGTATAAGTTCAGGGGGAGTGTTCAGGAAGGATGTTCTAGTTCTCCCACTGGAGAACAAGCTGAATCTATCACTGAGGAATTGCTTTAACTGGCACAGTATAATTTCACTGAGAGATTATTTTGATTGAAGCAGTACTCTGCAAATTGGCATTTTTGGACTAGCTGAGCTAGTAAAGTCTCTGGGCTGGAGTCATTTGGATGGGGCTAATCACTACACATGCATGAGTTTCACAAGCATGAAGGTTCACCCTCGAGTAGCCCTTGTGAACCACACTGAACTATGAAAAGGAAATGGCTTTGAGCTTGACAAAATCAAAAGACAGACTCATAAAGTGCAGTACCCGAGAGTCCATAAGATGTTCCCTAGTTAGCCAGCTGGTTCCTGTGGAAGCACGCAGCTAGGCTTTGCTTTAAAGCCCAATTTATATCGCAGCATTAACACTAGAGCAGAGCAGGAAATTGTCTTCCTGTCCCATGAACATTTTTGAGATTTCAAAAATGTTTGTTCTGCCTGGGAACAAAATCAAGACCTTTCCATTTTTTTCATGGAAAAACAAGAAAGAGACACATATACCACCCTGCCCCCCATAGCATAGTTAGTGATTAGGGCACTCCCCTGGGATGTGGGACCCAGGTTCAACTCCATACTCTGTTTGATTTGAACCTTAGTCTCCCACATACCAGATGTGTGCCTAGTAACTAGTATGAGTTGTGTCTTTCTCTATTGGCAGTGCTTAATGTCACCGAAATATCGGGTCCACCTAGCTGAGAGCCAATAACAGCCAGACAGGGATAAGGAAGAGTTGCTTTATTCTGCAGAAGAAAGGAGAGCTTTGAACCTTGGTACAAAAACTCTGTCTTACACACATTTTACAGACCCTTTATACACATTCAGACAAAGGCCCTTGCCGTGTTAACATTTGATTGGTGGTTGTCAGACCCGTGCTTTTGCTATCTGGTCAGTGAAAACCGGCTTGGGATCAGCTCCAACTACCTTAAGGCCTTGAAAGGGAAGACAGTTGAAAAGTTCAGGCTACTGTGTACTTAAGGTGTCTGCTTCCCCCTAATGGCCGTTGGCTGACATAACGGCTACTAGCTGTTAAGGGGGGTCACTAGTAACTTTCACATTAATGTTGTCTGAAAAATGGGGCAAAGGGTCTACCATCACCCACATCTGCCTGTCTAGCAATTATTTCACCCCTACATTAGGTTTTCTGCCCTGGCCTCACCTCTGGAGCTCCTAATGTTCTTCACCCCCCCCCCCCCTCTCCACTCCAAGTTGTGGGCCAGCTGCAGCAAGGTCCCCTCTTCGGATTCCAGGCCAGGGAGGTACAGGGAGCAGAGGAGCCATCCATTTGCTCACAGGAGGTTAGGAGGGAGCAGAGCTGACCTGGACTCTTTCTGCCCCCCCCCCCCCCAGGAGAATGATGTTGGCTCCTGAGGGGAGGGAGGGAGCTCTGCCTGCTTCCTGCAGCAGCTCTGACTGGCTGCTCTTCCCCAGCAGCTGGGCAAGTGGGAAAAGCAGCCAATCGGGGTGGGGTTTCCCTTATGCAATACAAAAACTGTATTGCAAGTGAGCCCCCTCAGCGACCTGGCTCACTTTTTAGAAATTTTATCTTCCGGGTCTGTGACCCATTGAGTCCCAGAGCACTTTAAGCACCGCTTAGTGGGTATGTTGTGGTGGGTCTCTCTCTCTCTCTCTCTCTCTCTGATTTTGAGCAGAAATTCCATCCTTGGCCTGAGCCCTCTTCCCAATGAAGTTTAGTTAAAACTGACTTTTTCTCATGAAAAGCTTTGGTTTAAACAAGTTGCCACTTTTTGAGGGGGGGAAAAAAGATTTGTCAAAAAATTCTTAACCTGCTCTAATTATTATCTCCAGAGTTGAGTCAATGACACAAAGAAGTTTGGAGCACCTTTTTCTCTCTTCTTAGGTTCTAGTCTTCTGTGTTTCTGCATGTGACTGTGCTAAAGGATCTGACTGATATATTTCCTCTTATTTTATGGAGAGTAACTGCGAGGAAAATATAATTCTCACCATTAGGTCACCTGTGTCAAGAATACCACATATGTTAGAAAATTGGGAACTATTTCTCATCTCCACCTGAAGCACATAAGGGAACTTATGAATGATATGCAGTTGCCAGACTCTATACTGTTCCCTACGGATACCCTCCCACTGACTTGTGTTTTGAACTGTCATTAATATGGCCTTAAATGTTATATAGATTCAAAACTGACTCAGGAAACTGAAGGCAACATGTGTGAAGAGGTAAACCATTCCCAAAGTTTTGCAAGTGACTTCCCCATCCTAATAATTAGCTAGAGTGATCTGTGTACTCTGACTGTATACAACAGCGCTTCCTCACCACAGCACTGACTACAAATAGAAATTGTACAAGATCTGCTGTCTATAAGGCAAGAAATAACTATCATTATCTGCCCCAAAAAACTCTTTAACCCTGCCAGTTCCAAAACCGACTTACAGAAAACTCCTTACAGCTAAGAAGTTAGGGAATAAAAAAAAAAATTTAGCCACTGCAACCATTTCCTTTTAACTACTGCTACACACATTTTAGCACCTTCTCCCACATAGATCACCAGGGATGTTCAGTGACTTATCCCTGGTTGCTATTTAGTTTTAAAATGCTGGGATTCATAGTCCCTGGGATATATGGATACTTTAGGCTTCTTTATCAGGGTATTCTGCGAAGGGGGGCAGGATTTATAATCATACCTCTATGGTCTTGAGGGAAGAAAATGAGGAAGGAACTGTAATTTCTGTTTTCTCCATGGAAAGAGGTTGGGCCGCAGTTAGAAGTAAAGCTGAAGAGACTAAAGAATCCTGGAATGGGGAGGGGCCGGTAGGAGTTTGGTGACCCTTTGGAAGCTTGGGGGAAAATCTCTTTGGAATGACTGCCAAGTAAACATTTGTGAGCTCCTGGGAGTTTGTGTCAGGAGCCCAGAGTGGGAGAGAGACCTGAAATGAGATGGGAGAAACATATGGGGTGAAGAAGTCATGTGGGTTTGAGACCCTGAGTAGGCATCTGCTTACTCTCCCAGGACCCAAGGTTGACACTTACGGGCAACATAGGAGGCAAACTTCCCTTCACACCTTCACTGAGACCAGGTGGAAACTGAAGGCTCTCTGCGAATGAGAAGCCTGCAATCAAGGTGAACACTGGGGAAGGAAACTTTTGACATGGACTCTCATTATGCCAGAAGGCAGGGGAGAGAGTTTTAAGTTATCTGGAAGGTTACATTAACATACTGGTGAGGGAAACTGAGACAGCAACAGGGATTCATAGAAAAAGGTACAGAACAAAGAGTGGAAGGAGGCCATTGGAGTGGCTAATTTGGGTGGATTGAAAAGGGTGAAAGAAAATAATTGAGAGCAATGAGGTAATTCTGCAAGAACTGTACAAGCCAGCCAACATTTTTACATCCGATTGCTTAAAATCTGTCTCCTAAATTTATGTCTAGATACTTAAATAAGTGGTTTGATTTTTTTGCACATGCTGGGCACCCACAAATCCTGATGAAATTAGGGAGAGCAGCCCATTCTGAGCATCTTTCGAAGTCAGGCCATGTTTATTTAGGTGGCTAAATATGGCTTTAGTAGCCTCGCTTTGGACCCTAGCTTTAAAAATGTTGGCCATTGTAAACATATTAATGTCACTTGTCCATGTCTAGTGATTTCTCACCAAAGGGAAAAACACACTTCTTGACTGTGGGCTTTTAATCATTCAGCTCAATGAAGCTTTCAATTGGCTAACAGTAAACTCAGTTTTAGGAAATAATTACTATGATCTTCCTCTCTCTTAATCAAATGAGCACCCACTTCTTGAGTCTGCAAAACTGACTTGGAAGTTTGGGAAGAAAGGTGCACTCTTAAGACACCACGCATATCCATTTTGTGTCATAGCCAGAAATATCACATAATAAGACAAGTCTCTCTCATGGTGCAAGCCAAAAAACTGAAAGAAAAATGTATGTTAATATTTCATAATGCAAAGGTCTTTGGTTTAAGTGCTGTTTAAAGTAGGTGAAGTATTAGAAAATTTGGACTATATGTGTACATATATTTCACGTTCACCCATCTCTGTGGCTTGCCTCCTATTACAAAGTTGACATTTCAAAAATTTGCACCCTCTGACTGAGTTGTTTTGAGAGTTGCTAGAGGCTTGAGAAAAGGTTGTAATTTTCTCAGTAAATTGCAATTTATATTTTAATTTTGCACTTCAAAAAACTACATTTAATAGTAACACACCTTAATAATATGTGTCCTTACTCTTGTAAGGCATTTTCCATGGAACAAATGCTGTGTTGATTTACACTCACATGCCAAAAAAAATTAAATTAAATTAAAGGCAATTGGATTCAGCAAGGCTGTAAATCAGCACCGTATTTTTATGCATTACCTTCACCTGCTCATTGTACACTAGCCATCAGAATGAATTATCACAGGCTTCTGGAACATGATATCTCCAGGACGTTGGTGTTTCTGAGAAAAGAGAGTTTATATTAAAAATCAATGCCTATAATTTGTTTTTCCTCTATTAAAAATATTACTAGAGGCAGAGTGATTGCTAACGATGCTCACTGTGTAATCTGATTTCTCCGTACACCTGAATACTAGTTCAGAAACAAACATCCAATTTTATTTTAAAAATGTAAAAACTGATTTGAGCTTTAGCCATTTGCCATAGCCTAGGGGATTCCAATCACATTTGGAACACTAACTAAAATGAAGTTGGGTTCCTCTCTGATAAAACCCTGTTAGAAGTAATACTTACTACTGAGGTAGACAAAATAACTTCCTATAGCCTCAGTGAGCCTGAAACAGAGTATTAAGCAGTTCAGCTGTACTGTCCAAGCTGAGAGTTTGTGAAGGGCACTAATTGGGTGACTGTAAGATGCTGCTTCTCTCTTTTAGTCAGTTCAAGTGTCCAGCATCTGGAATGTGAAAGTTTCCAGACTGTCAGAAAGTAACATGTCATAGGCACCCCATGACTCTCATCATTCTGTGATCTGACCCCATCAACTCTAGACATACCATTTCTTCATGTCAGCCACGGCAAGGATCCTTTAGGTGAAAATGTTGCTGGGTACCTCTACTGACAGAATAAATTGTTTGGGATGAGCTGTCTGAAGGATTTATTAATGTTGTTATTAGCCGAAACGATATAGATAGGGTTTTTTATTTGCTATTCTGCCTCACCACCCTGTTTTTTCACTGCTATTTGTGTTCATGTCACTCAAACATACTTTGTCATGGTAAGGTTTCAGAGTGGTAGCCGTGTTAGTCTGTATCAGGAAAAAACGATGAGGAGTACTTGTGGCACCTTAGAGACTAACAAGGTACAGAGACTTCTGGGTACAGAAGACAGAGCCAGAAGGGTACCCAGAAGTCACCTACTACAGGACAGGCCCAACAAAGAAAGTAACAGAACGCCACTAGCCGTCACCTTCAGCCCCCAACTAAAACATCTTCAGCCCATCATCAAGGATCTACAACCTATCCTGGAGGATGATCCCTCACTCTCACAGACCTTCAGAGACAGGCCAATCCTCACTTACAAACAGCCCCCCTCCTAACTCACCAGCAACTATACACCACACAACAGAAACACTAACCCAGGAACCAATCCCTGCAACAAACCCCGTTGCCAACTTTGTCCACATATCTATTCAAGGGACATCATCATTGGATCTAACCACATCAGCCACATCATCAGGGGCTCGTTCACCTGCACATCTACCAGTGTGACATATGCCATCATGTGCCAGCAATGCCCCTCTGCCATGTACATTGGCCAAACCGGACAGTCTCTTCGCAAAAGAATAAATGGACACAAATCAGACATCAAGAATTATAACATTCAAAAACCAGTAGGAGAACACTTCAATCTCTCTGGACACTCAATAACAGACTTAAAAGTAGCCATTCTTCAACAAAAAAACTTCAAAAACAGACTTCAATGAGAAACTGCAGAACTAGAATTACTTTGCAAACTTGACACCATCAAATTAGGCCTGAATGAAGACTGGGAGTGGCTGGGTCACTACAAAAAGTAATATTCCCTCTGTTGATACTCACCCCTTCTTGTCAACTGTTGGGAATGGGCCACATCCACCCTGATTGAATTGGCCTCGTTAGCACTGACCCCTCTCCCTCCCCCCCCCCCCCCACACACACTTGGTAAGGCAACTCCCATCTTTTCATGTGCTGTATATTTATACCTGCCTACTGTATTTTTCACTCCATACATCTGATGAAGTGGGTTCTAGCCCACAAAAGCTTATGCCCAAATAAATGTTAGTCTCTACGGTGCCACAAGGACTCCTCATTGTTTTTGTCACGTTAATTACTATAATTATTGCTGCTGTATACAGACCCTCTCCCTGTTTGTCTCCAGTTACTTTTTTCTTTCTTTCTTTCCAACTGACCTGATTTTGTACTTTGTGTTAGGATTTGGTGTGGAAAATTGCAGGGATCTGATTTCGAAGGGAAGTTTGGTGTCTCAGTTTTCAGATATCTCTTGTAAAGGACCTCAGAGTGCCCTATCTAAAGGGAAGTTCCTTTATGGTCCAGGGCTCCCACTCTCACATGAAGGTGTATTTTTTTGGGAGGGAGCAGAGCTTGGTATTTCAAATTTAGAGGAGAGGGGACAGGGAATCAGATTTTCTTGAATATGAAGCAGACACCTTGCAGACTCTAAACAATCTCTCTCTCTCTCTCTCTCTCTCTCACACACACACACACACACACCACTCCCTTGCTGTCTCCAGGTGCATGCAGAGAGAGCTACCTATTAGTAGATTCCCACAGAAGAGCTGAGTCCTTAGGTTTATCTTTAATTGTTTTGTTACCTTTTTTTATTGTGAAACGTGACTTTGCTTCTTTTCTGGTCATTTGTATGAATTTCCCATAATGTTCTGCACCGAGGTAATTTTTACCATCCTCTCCTTCCTTCTCTAATTATGGTTGTTCTGTTGATCATTAACAAATAGAGTTGCTTAGTTAATAATGTTGACAATCCCTTGAACCTTCAAAAATATTTAACTTTTAATATAGAGGGGTAACAGTCCTTTGCTGGTGATCAAACTCAATGTGCTACATGTTTTATAGTGTAGTCACCAAATCCCATCTCTTTCTGAAATGTCTAAAATACCTTAAAATGCAGGGGGTATTTCTGGTTTTTAAGGTAACTGTAAAGAAGGCAGGTCCCTCTGCTATCTTCTGGCTTATTTGGAAATAGCCCGTACTGAAAACTGAAATGCAATCCAATAGCTGCTTTAAAAAATATCTGACTATGTGCAAAATGCAAAAGCAATCCAGTCCACAGAGGATTTAAATATTAATGCTGGCCCCACAAATAAGATATGGAGTCTCATAGCCATAAGCCCAACACTTTTTTGTTCAGTGAATTAAAAAAAACCCCACTATAGGTCATGTGCAATTACCCAGAAGGTCAGACAAAAAGCTATTGAGTGAAACCTGTAGCCAGTGTGGGTTGCTGGGGAAGGAATCTCACTTAATGGAACCCTGCAGCACAAAAACACAGGACTGTTTTATGATAACCTTGGAATGTTTGTTAAGAAACGTAAGATGCTTTTGCTCTGAGCTACTGCCTCTACATTTCTCCCATTTACCGTGGAGTCAGTCTCCTTGAATGAAAGCTTTGACAATTTCTCTATAAATTGCACTCCCTGAGAGGTCCCCTGCAGCTCGTCTGTTTGTTCTCCTGGAGTTTTGAAAGCTGCACACTGTGGATGCCCCTTCTCTATTTGTCCTTTTCTTGTTGCTTTCTGAAACAATGATTATTCATTTATTTATTTATTTTAGACTGTCCAAAGGATTAGGGCTGAATAAAACTAAAGACCACCAATTTTGCCACAGATGCTAACCAGATGACTTTCTCCCCCCGCCCCCAAATCTCCAGACAACACTGTTGTCACCAAAGTAATGTAATCTTTAGGTTTATTCCCCTCAACTCAATTGGTTTAATATGGGTTTGTGTTTTATTGCATTAGAGGTCAGAGTCTGACCTCAGTTACATGGCAGTAACACTTTTCAGTGGAATTACTGCGCCTTTTGTTAATGAGATTGGAGTCTAGTACAGTATTCTGAAAAGGAGCTCTTTATCTGGCTTGAAAAGTACTGATACTCTGCAGTGCAGGATGCTGGCTATTGGCTAAAAAACCCAAAGGGGACAGCAAATAAATCCTAATATTTATATTTACCAACAAGCCACTTTGATTGAATTTCAAAAAGAGCTATAAACTAGAACTGGTCAAAAAATAAGTGTATTTTTTCCATGGAAAAGTCCAACTTTTCAGCAAAATATCAAACACCAAAACATTTTCATTCAAAATGGCATCTCTTGGGAGCTATAGTTACACTCCCATTCTCCTCTATGGGCCAGGCTCCCAGTCAGACTATATCTCTCATGGTCCACCAGTTTCTCTTCTCCTCGTGAGGGAATGTGTGGTAGAATCACTTACCGGGGTGCCTTATGGGAGATGTAGTCCAGCCAGAGATACTAGCCCACAGAGGAAAAAGGGGTAAATAAGACACACAAATTACAACTTCCATGAGGCATCACAGCACCATATTTTAATCAAAATATTTCTGTTTTTAGCTCTTCAGGTTTTTTTGAGAAAATATCAACATTTTTCTGGTTAAACCACTTTTTAAAAAAAAAACTTTCATTTTGTCAAAACCCCAATTTTCCAATGAAAAATAGTTTTGATGGAAAAATTTTACAAGCCCAACTATTCACTTTCTGTAAGTTAACTGCCCTTTTGGAAAGCTTCAGCAATTTCTGTAGAATTTTCCATTCTTTTTACTCTCCCATGACTTGCTACTTTGAGCTGAAAGAGTTACATAGCCACAGAGTAGCCACATAATTCCCACACAACTCTTTGAAGATGAGAGGACTATGTTGTCCTAGGCAGGAAAGTAAGAGTATGACCGGTTGAAATAGAAGGGTCTATTCATGGGCTGAGATTTACTTCTGGAAAACAAAGGGAATGCAAACTTGATGTAACAACTGAAACATGTCTGATTTCTCAAGAGATTTTGGTGCCACCATGTTGCTTCCGATCATAGAGCTCAATTCTGCACTCTTGTACCTGTGCAATCCCACTGGCTGTTTATGTAACTCCAACAGACCCCCATCATCAGTGGGTAGGATCAAACCTGGGATTTCTGGAGCTAAAGGTATGAGCCTCTACCACATGAGCTAGAAGCCACATGGTTGCTAGCTAAGGTTGTAGCATACTAATTAATCTCTAAGGCCAGGTCTACACTACCCCCCTAATTCGAACTAAGGTACGCAACTTCAGCTACGTGAATAACGTAGCTGAAGTTCGAAGTACCTTAGTTCGAACTTACCTTGGTCCACACTCGGCAGGCAGGCTCCCCCGTCGACTCCGCGGTACTCCTCTCGCCGAGCTGGAGTACCGCAGTCGACGGCGAGCACTTCCGGGTTCGACTTATCGCGTCCAGACTAGACGCGATAAGTCGAACCCAGAAGTTCGAATGCCAGCCGCCGAACTAGCGGGTAAGTGTAGCCAAGGCCTAAGTGGTCTCAGTGCCAGTAGATGGGACAGAGCACCACACCCAGGAGGTGTGTGGGTTACATATGCATGAAACTGAGGGCCCATGATGTCTACATTTTCATAAAGTATTCCTAAAACATCACAGCCCAGTTCAGATGCCTAATGAGATGCCAAGGGCAGTGTACATCTCAGACTATTGGGTCCTGGAGCTAGTGGACAACTGGGCAAGTGATAATGAGACTGGAGTTTAGTACAGCTCATGGTCCAAGGAGGGTGACAACATGTACAAATGAAAAGGGTGCAGTCAGTGGTGTACCAATGCCTAGTATAAAGATTATGGTAAAAGAAGAGAGTCCAGACTACCAGGCACAATCTCTGACGTACCAGAGCTGCAAGGCTTCCTGTCTTTCAGAAGACCTTCTTATTATTTGTTGTATTTTATTAACTCAAACTCTGGGTTCCCTCTGTTAGGTATAAGAAGTATAAACTGTTTAATATGTTCAATTAGTTGTTTAATAAGGCGTTTATAAAATAATGTTAAGTAAATCACTGGCTTTAAAATAAGATCCAATATGGAGTATATGAACTATTGACCCTTGGACTCCATCTCTGAGAGTGGACTTGTTTACCATTAAGACACAGGCTCAAACCAGTCAAAACCATTTTTTTCTGCCAAAACCAGCCCTCAGCATTCCATCTCCTCAGAACTTTTCCCACCACAAAAGCTTTATAAGGACTTGTTCAGCGCCTGCGTGGCGCTGTCCACCCCAGCGACAGCACGTATACGGTCAGGTCTTCACAGTGCTCCAGAGCTGAAGAGTGAAGAATACCATCAGTCCCACAGTGAGATTGAGAAAAAGGAGGCCTGTCATCACCATTCCTGCCACATCTTACCATCTTACCTGTGGAGGATCCTGCATTCCTGGTGTCCATCATCCCAGAAGGTCTCCTTGCCAGCGACGAAATCCAACAGTCGTCTGGACTCCCCAGTGCTCCTCCTCAAAGGCTCTAAATCAGCCAGAGAGTGGAAGGTCCTGGGCATCAGACCTGTACTTGATATCCATTGCACCTGAACAGTAGGAAAGGTTTCTGTGTTGGGGCATCATTTATTGTTTTCCAGTTTCCAAAGGAGGGTTTATGGGCCTGAGCTTTAAGCTCCCAAAGCCAGTCACTATTTCATTGTATTAATTAAGTTTGCATTTTCCCCTATTTCTCCCAGTTTTCTGTACCTTTACCCTGAATACACATACCTTTGTTTGCACCAGATCACC
This sequence comes from Chrysemys picta bellii, assembly GCF_011386835.1. NCBI lineage: Eukaryota > Metazoa > Chordata > Testudines > Emydidae > Chrysemys > Chrysemys picta. The sequence goes on from NC_088791.1 coordinate 223,438,540, forward strand.
TTGTCTCCTCTTTATTTTATTTACACCACACAAGGAGGGAGGCTAAGTCCACTGGTGATAGATACAGGAGGGAGTCGAGTTTGCATCTTCTGAGAAAAGAGGCTTTCCTTTCCTATTTCTCCCCTACCATTTCTAAAGATTTCCTTTGAAGCGTTGCCTTATTCCCCTTGAGGTAACACCTTGCTCAACTATCCCTTGGCCAAATGCAAGGGATGGTCAGAAAGAATAAAAGAACAAAAATGGTATTTTTCCTCATCAAAAACAAAGCAAAAATGAAAATCAGTCCATTAATAATTTCATTGTCTTTCAGTTCTGGGTCTCCAGCCTGAGACAGAGATGTATGCGTAAGCTGCCAGGGTGGGTGGGACCTTGCCTGATGGTTGCAGTGGCAGTTTGGAGTAATGGGAGGTGTCGATCCAGGAGTCAGGTACTGGGCTCAGGATGAGGCCAGAGTCAGGGACAAGAAGCCAAGCCAAAGGTCAGAACCAAACTCTGAATCAGGGGCAATGCTGTGAGGCAAAGACTTGAACAAGGGGCTGAAAACAAGAGCAGGGCAGGCACAGCTGCAGGCATGATACATGGTCAGGTGATGCTGTGCTGCTGCCACTGCAAGGCTCAAGTAGCTGTCTGCGGCTTCCTTTCCTAAACGGGAGACACAACCGTTTGGAGAAGGTCTCATTGGGCCCAGCTGAGCTTGCTGGGTCACCTAGCGACCAGGCTCAGGCCAGCTCTGTTCCTGAGACTACATGGTTATAGTTCTGAAACTGTCCAAGCTGCCTACCTTCCTTCCTTTCAGTCAGAAATCTTCATTAGCTATTCACCTGATAACAAACAAGATAAAATAAGCTTTTAAAAAAATCTAACAATCCGAGCCTGAGCTAGAGAGCCACGATGGATGAACCTACAAAGTGTCAGAGGTCCAGTTTGGCTTGGACATTTTCCTGGATCTTATTCTGGAGCTTATTTGGCCAGGGAGTCAGGTTAAAAATCCAAGGACAGGCTTTCCTGTAAGATTTCCAGGTCTTCCTGACATTAGCTGTCTCTGATTTTTAATGTGAAAATAACTTTTCTGTGGTATTTTGATATTTCTGCCTCTGGTGTCAGCCAAACCAGAGTAGTTGAAAACAGCACAAGCCTCATGATTTTGAATTTCGAAAACTCCCATTAGGTCCCTTTTACTGAATGTGAACTCTTCCCCCATCTGTAATTGAACTGGCTGCAAGTTGTCACCTAACCATATAGGGTAAACATTTCAGAGGCTTACCAGGGCATCCAAATCCCCATTCAGGTGCTTAGTTTGAGCCCATGTGTGCTCCTGTCCCACTCCCAGTTTTCAAAGTAGGTGTCTGGGATTGCACAGTCGGTTTGTGCTGGGAGAGGTGTGTGAGAAAATGAGCTGGGCTGTGGCGATGGCCATGGTAATCGATGTGCATGAACTATATTTTCAGACTCGTGCAGACAGGTCCATTCAAGTTGATTTAGACATGTGCAAATGGCTGAAGCAAAGGAGTAAGTAAGGAGATTCAGGACAAGGTGGATTCCAAGCAGCTGTCTGACTGTAGCTCCAAAGAAGCAGCAAACGAAGCAGAGTAATAAGCAGCACCAACAGTCATGGCCAAGTTATCAGGCATGTGTAATAGATTTATACCTAGTCCTGCTATACTGCTGTCATGAGTGCTTCCCAATCTACTCCTCCACATTAGCCATGAGATTAGTGAACACAGACCCTTGCCATGGCACTGGTGTAGCTCCCACTGCCTCTCCACAGCTCCATGGTATCAGCTGGCAAGATCCGTTTCAAAAGTTCCATGATGAATTTATCTGCAGACCATCGGGTGGCAGAGTTTGCTGACTGAGAATGGCACATCCAAAATGGTGGTATCTGGTAGCGTGTTCCCATTCAGGGCATGATACCCCATGGTTTGTCTGGCCCTGAACTGATCCATATTCATCCCTATCATGCCTTTCCGACCACCACACAATGAATACTAAGTACTCTTAAAAGGTTGGGGGGGAAACAAATTTTAGGGGACCGTATTTTACTGAGCTCCCTGGCCAAAGATATTTTATGTCTGGTGTGAAGTCCAAGAATGAGTGTGTCTGTTCCACAGGAAATTAAGAGTCAGTGCACGTAGGTGAGGTGTGGGGGGAGGGATGGTGTTACTTTTTAAAGGTACAGGACCAGCCACATTGATTAGCTCTACATTTATGAAAACTTGCAACATTTGCCCTTTATGTGGTGAAAACTGACTCAAATATCTCACTGTTATCATCCACTTGTGCCAAGTAGTAAGGTGCCCCCTTGTCTCACTACAGTATCTCTTGCAAGCAGCTGCAAAATGAGGTGATGCAGATAGTCATATTCTGAGCTGTAACTGTCCTGGAGATACTGGGGGGAGGTGTGGGCAGTAGTGCCAAATGGCACATACGAGCTCTTTTTCAAAATCCCAATGTGGTGCATGCAGCCAGGATCTGTATGAGCAGCCACATTTTGGCCAGGCTCCATTCTGTCCTCTTTTTCAGACTGCCCAAACCTGCATGTTTCTTTTTGAAAAGAATCTCCCTTCTAGGCTGCAGAAAGTAGATACAAGTTCAGGTCTCAAACTCATTCCCGTGCCCATGTGCACCCATGTGAGATTCTTTGAAATTCTGATGTGGAGGCTCCTGCAGCATTTTGGCTGTTTTCAGACGTGTGTGTGTGTGTGTGTGTGTGTGTGTGTGTGTGTGTGTGTGTGTGTGTGTGTGTGTGTGTGTGTGTGTGTCCCCAGAAGGAAGTTCCTTCAAATACAATTCTGTTGTGAAAGGAAATATATATACACACATACACTATCTCTCTCATATATAAATAACACACACACACACACACACACTCACACACACACACTTCCTTTCACATCAGAATTGTATTTGAAGGAACTGCATTAGAGGGTAGAGGAAATCCTGATCAGAGGCTTAACAACTCATAGCACAGGGTGTTTTTCTTCTCTTTTTTAAAAATATGATACTGAAAGAACTTCCTAGGCTTTCCTGTGAGGTTTACTGAAACATTTTCTGACACTGAAAATGGTTTATGGATTCCCGCAACTTCTGTAATATCTTTGATCTGGAATTGGGACTATTCCAATAAATACATTCTCTGTGTATGATGCATTGTATTTCTTTTTCACCTGGTCATTTTCTTTCAACTCTTTCTCCCCTTAGACATTAGTTTTTATTTAACTTGTGGATAACTTTATTCTGGTCATCTTGAAATGTCTTGCACCCAACAATTTCTTTTATGCCTTGCTTCTCTTGTCTTATGAAATGCAAGAAATTAAAGCTGGGAGATAGGGAGCACAAAACAGAGAGGTTCGGAATATTTATTGCTACTGTCTACTGAGTTGGGGATGAGGAGGAGAGCAATGGGTATAAAACTTAGGGCATGTCTACACTGGCAGAGTTACAGCGCCGGGAGTTACAGCGCCGCTCAGAGAGCGCTGAACGGGAACTGCTGTTGTGTGTTCACACTGTCAGCTGCCTGTGCAATAGCATGTTCACACTTGTGGCACTTGCAGTGATATTCACAGTGGTGCACTCTGGGGAGCTATCACAGCATTTCTTCCTCTTCTGTCGCTAAGAGGTGTGGGAAGATGAAGGGGGGTTGAAGGGCATCATGGGTCCTGTCCCAATGCCCTGTGATGCATTGCTTCGCATCCCAGCAATCTCTGTGCTTTCAACTGCATTTGGCACCACCTTTCAACAGTTTGTGTACTGCGTGCCCTGCCTCTTTGGGCTGCAGGAATGGATCCTGACCAGTATGCTGCTCGCTCTGACCAACACTTCACGAGTGGCAATCGAGTTACTCCTTAACTACAAAGGCAAGATGAGTGTGACATTGATCTCGCCACACGTAGTAGCTATGACACAAGATTGCTTGTGGCATTCACGGAGGTACTGGCCACAGTGGAACACTGCTTTTGGGCTCAGGAAACAAGCACTGAGTGGTGGGATCACATCGTGATGCACGTCTGGGATGACGAGCAGTGGCTGCAGAATTTTCGGATGAGGAAAGCTACATTCATGGGACTGTGTGATGAGCTACACCACAGCCCTGTGGCACACAGACACGAGAATGAGAGCTGCCCTGCCAATGGAGAAGCGTGTGGCGATTGCACTATGGAAGCTGGCTACTCCAGACTGCTACCAACTAGTTGCTAACCAGTTCGGAATGGGGAAGTCGAGCGTTGGACTCATGTTGACAGAAGTGTGCAGGGCCATTAATCACATCCTGCTCCGAAAGAGTCCGGGCAATGTGCGTGACATTGTGGATGCCTTTGTACAAATAGGCTTTCATAACTGCGGAGGGGCAATAGATGGCACGCATATTCCAATTCTGGCACCAGGCCAACTAGCCACCGAATACATTAATTGAAGGGGGTATTTCTCAATGATTCTCCAGGTGCTTGTGGATTACCATAGGTGTTTCACAGACATTAACACAGGCTGGTCCAGAAAGGTACATGACACACACATCTTTCGGACCACTGGCCTGTTTAGGAAGCTGCAAGCTGCAAGATCTTCCCGGACCAGAAGGTCACCATAGGGGAAGTCAAAACGCCCACTGTGATCCTGGGAGACCCTGCGTACCCCTTAATTCCATGGCTTATGAAGCCATACATGGAGAAAGATGACAGCAGCAAGGAGCAGTTCAACAACAGGCTGAGCCAGTGCAGAATGACTGTGGAGTGTGCTTTTGGCCATTTAAAGGCCTGCTGGCCCTGCCTCTATGGGAAGCTGGACCTGGCCAATGACAATATTCCTATGCTTATAGCCGCATGCTGTGTGTTCCATAATATTTGTGAAGGGAAGGGTGAAAGCTTCACTCAAGGGTGGACCACAGAGACTCAGCACCTGGAGGCTGAGTTTGAACAGCCAGAGACCAGGGCTATTAGAGGGGCATAGCACAGGGCCATAAGAATCAGAGATGCCTTGAGGCAGCAATTTGAAGCTGAAAGCCACTAAATATTTGTTGCTATGCTCAGGAGTGCAGTACTTGTAATGCTAGGAGGTGATTGTGATTGGTGCAGACAATGCAATATGAAGGTTTAACATAATTATCTGTTGCTTTGCAGGGCTCTGTTTGCTTTCAATTAAAAGAATAAAGATTGCTTTCAAACCCACACAATTCTTTATGAAAAAACAATAACGGCAGGAGAGAGTCAAACAAAAAAAACCCATCAGCAGTGAGGGAGATGGGGGAAGGGAAGGTCCCAGGAGGAGGTGAGGTCCCAGGATGGCTAAAGATTTGTGTATGTCCAGGGATCATATCCAACCTTCTCCTTCAGAGTACAATGCAGCGGGTACTGTACTTCAGCAGGGCTAAACTTCAGAGGGATGGGTGTTGAGTGCAGTGGGTACTGGGAGTCTGCAGGGCTGGACTGTGATGGGGCAGGAGTGGAATGCAGTGGGTACAGACTGGAACCAGGAGGTTGATAAGAGTGTGATGGTGGTGTCTGGGGGGAGCATGGGAAAGAGTTTTGCGATAGCAGCTGCAGGGGAGGGCGGGCACGGAGCTGCTTGGTTTGCAGAGCTAGTATCACCTGAAGCGTGTCTGCTTGGCGCTCCATAACCTTTAAGAGCCGTTACATGGCTTCATTCTGGTGTACTGCATTCTCCTTTCAGTCCCTCTTCTTGCTGACCTGCCACTCCTTCAATTCCTGTTTCTCAGCAGTGGACTGCATCATAACATCACGCAGAAAGTCCTCCTTAGTTCTTCTTGGCTGCTTTCTAATTCTGCACAGCCGTTCATCCACCAATACCAAAGAGGGAGGCTGGGCTCCCAAGGTCACCTCTGTGAAGTAAGTTAAATGCAACATTTTACAGAAGCAGTATTGTTTGCAACACAGAGAACACTGTTTCAGTACTTTAAAACACAGCCAGTACTCACACACCTGTCACTAACTGGTTGACCCCAGGCAAGCACACATTAGCCACAAGACCTCCAAAATAGTGAGTAGCCACAGGGGCAGGGAAAATCACTCTTCCCGGACCCTGCTGTACACTGGGCACATGGCTGTTGGGGAGAGCCAGCACTGTGGGGGGGGAGGGCTGATAATCATTTCTGTACCCACACTTTCCACAGGCTGTGTTAATTATGGAGGATATCTTGCTGCTGAGGGTGAGCAAGGCATCAAGGGAAGATTTTCTCCAAGCCTGCGGCTTCCAACCTGACCCCTATGTGGCTTGCCTGTATGTAGCAATGGTTCCCCCCCATCCCCGTGACAGCACAGTGGCACAGAAAAGTTACTATTAATGGGGCAAGAAACAAAGCAGCTCTGCAGAAGAACCTGCAGCAGCAGATTGCCCAGTATCTCCATGAGAGTTTCCAGGAGATCTCTGAGGAAGATTCCCATGAAATAAGGGAGTCAATCAACAGCCTGTTCTGCCGCTCAGACTAGGCATGTGGCAGGAGACAGGCCTGCTTTCTGCAACCGTTCTGCCCCCAACAACTCGCTTCAGCGATTCCCAAAATCAAATCCACTTACCAGAGGCCTCCTCTCCTGTTTGCGCTTTTGCAACATCTGACAGCTGTGACTGGCTAGCCTCCTCTGGGTTAAAAAAGAGCTCTTGGCTGCATGCATCTCTGACATCCGAGTCGTCCTCTGCCTCTGGGTCCCCTTCCTTCTCCACATCCTCATCCAAGATTTCCTCCTCCAGGCTTGGTCCACTCTCGACTGGTGTCTTGCTGATTAAGTGAGTATTTCTGTGTTGTAGTATAGGGTTTCACCCAAGAGTTTTGAAGGAACTTAAATATTAAATTACAGAGTTATTAACTGTGGTATATAATTGATCACTTAAATCAGCTTCTGAACCAGATGACTGGAGGATAGTTAATGTTATGCCAATTTTTTTAGAAGGCTCCAGAGAGCCTTGGAAATTACAGGCCAGTAAGCCTAACTTCAGTACCAGGCAAATTGGTTGAAACTATAATAAAGAACAGAATTATCTCACACATAAATGAACATGATTTGTTGGGGAAGAGTCAACGTGGCTTCTGTAAAGGGAAATCATACCTCACCAATCTATTAGAATTCTTTGAGGGGGTCAACAAGCATGTGAACAAGGATGATCGGGTGAATATAGTGTACTTGGACTTTTAGAAAGCCTTCGGCAAGGTCCCTCAAAGGCTCTTAAGCAAAGTAAGCAGTTATGGGTAAGATGGAAGGAAAAGATAGAGAAGGGGCAACAAAATGATTAAGTATATGGAACAGCTTCCATATGAGGAGAGATTAAAAAGATTTGGAGTTTTCATCTTGGAAAAGAGATGACTAAGAGGGCATATGATAGAGGTGTATAAAATCATGACTAGTGTAGAGAAAGTGAATAAAGAAGTGTTATTTATTCCTTCCCATAACAAAAGAACCAAGGGCCACCCAATGAAATTAATAGGCGGCAGGTTTAATACAAGCAAAAGGAAATACTTTGCACAACACACAGTCAACGTGTGAAACTCATTGCCACGAGATATTGTGAAGGCCAAAAGTGCAAGTGGGTTCAAAAATAATTAGATAAGTTCATGGACACTAGGTCCATCAATGGTTATTAACCAAGATGGTCAGGATGAAACTCAGTGCTCCGGGTGTTTCTAGTTTCTGACTGCCAAAAGCTGGGAGTGGACGACAGGGGATGGATCACCAATGATTGTTCTGTTCATTCACTTCTGTTGGAAGACAGGAAACTGGGCTAAATAGAGCACTGGTCTGACCCAGCATGGCCATTCTTATATTTTGTGTTTTAGTGGGTTCAGCTAAGTGAAAATAAAAGGGAAGGGAAAGGGGGTGAGAGGGATAGGACAGGGGAGAAGAAGATAAGGGGGCAGGTGTCAAGTAAAGCTAAGATGAAAAGACACTATGGGAGAGGGAGGGGGAGATTGGAGAAAACAGCCACTACCTTCTAACACCATATAAAATACATTGAACTAAAACTCATTTTAGAGGGTCTGTATGAGTGGAAAATGGTAAATATATTGTTTATTTAAAAGCAGGTATTGTCCTTCAAACACAGTCAGTTGATATGGATGCTTAATACGTTTAAATCAAATTTAATTCTGTGTCAGAGTTTAGCAATTTCATTGATTTTTGGTCTTTTCTAAAGTATGGATAAAATAATCCAAATGCAATTTTTTAACATTCTAAACTTAATAAAAATTAAGGTCTTTCCAGAAGATCTACCATGGCTGGTTACTAAACCACAACCATAATAATTGTCTTCATTGTTTGTTTAGCTATATTTTAAATAAGTTTTTCTAATCTCAAGTGCACCAAAATAATTATGCAGGTCTCAAAATATCACAATATTGGCTTAAATGTTTAAATATTTTTTCCAAAAATAATAGGTCTGGTGTTCTTTTTATTTGCCTTCTAGTTTCTGAGCCTTTAGAGTGCACTTCAGATTTTTTTTCTCTGTAACCACAAGGGTGAGAAACTTCTTTTTAAATGGAAGCCGAGTTATTTCCCATAGTCACATGGCCCCTAAGAGCTGGGTCTTTAAGAAAAAACAAACATCACAAGCCTCACTATAAAACTGTGGGATATGGCACTACTGTTTGAGGGATTTACATATGACTTTTCATAGGTGATAAAAAATTTGCTAGTGAAACCTGCACTAGCATCAGAAATAGCTGGTTTAGTTGGGATGAGAAAAAGGTTGAACTGGATTTTTTTTGTTTTGCTAGAATGGACTTTATTTTAGTGGGTTGTCACTGTGCATTGTGTTGTCTTGATCTATTCTCTGAGATATTTTGGTGAATTTCTTCTTCCTTGTTTTAGGGTCTTGCTGATTGAGTGAGTATTTCTCTGTTGGAGTATAGGGTTTCAAAAGACAAGAGGAGATAAAGGACACTCTTGGCCCTGTTTAGACTAATGGCTGTAAACTGGTTATGAACTGGAGCCTTTGCTTAGATACTTTGTGATCAGTAGCGAGCTCAGAAACCACTGTTTAACCAGAAAGAAACTACTACAATAATTCATCCAGGCTTTCACCAGTCTAAGTGCTAGAAATCCTACATTACAAGGAATGCTAAGTTTGAAAACTTCAAAAAGAGCTTCTTCCTTGCCTAGACTTCAGCAAAAATTCAGGTCAGAGGTTGAGAGTTTGTAAATTAATAATCCTTGGATGACACAGGAAGAGCCTTTACCAAAATTCATTTTCCCACCTTCCCTTCATTAGGAATATGTTGAAAAGTGGTTTGGAAAAGAAATTTTTTAACATGAACAACAATTCTGGGAATATACTGACTGAAAGACAAGGGCCCAGAGAGAGCTCTGAAAACTATACATTTTCACGTAGCCGATATAAAAATGAGAGTGTGCATGAACCTGGTCATGACTCAAAGCCCCATGCACTATGCAACATATCAGACCTAAAAACTCAAAAAAGGTTCCCTCTCCCCCCTCATCACACTTACTCATGAGCTGCCCTGAATTCTGCACCATGCTGGAAATTACTGGAAAATGACTGGACCCTAAGTTTTAATGAACTTGTGATGCTGGCTGATCAGGTCATGCTACAGTGTATTCAGCTCAATTCATAGAATCATAGAACTGGAAGGGAGCTTGAGATGTCTTCTAGTCCAGTTCCCTGAATTCAAGACAGGACTAAGTATTATCTAGACCATCCCTGACAATTGTTTGTCTAACCTGCTGTCATAACTATAAAAGGAAGGGTGTAACAGCTGTCCTGTGTACAGTACTATAAAATCCCTCCTGGCCAGAGACTCCAAAATCCTTTTCCCTGTAAAGGGTTAAGAAGCTCAGGTAACCTGGCTGGCATCTGACCCAAAGGACCAATAAGGGGACAAGATACTTTCAAATCTTGGTGGGGGGAAGGCTTTTGTTTGTGCTCTTTGTTTGGGAAGTCGTTCGCTCTTGGGACTGAGAGGGACCAGACATCAATCCAGGTTCTCCCCATCTTTCTAAACAAGTCTCTCATATTTCAAACTTGTAAGTAAATAGCCAGGCAAGGCCTCTTAGTTTTACTTTGTTTTCTCAACTTGTAAATGTACCTTTTACTAGAGTGTTTATCTTTGTTTGCTATACTTGAACCTGAGGCTAGAGGGAGGTCCTCTGAGCTCTTTAAGTTTGATTACTCTGTAAAGTTATTTTCCATACTGATTTTACAGAGATGATTTTTACCTTTTTCTTTAATTAAAAACCTTCTTTTTAAGAACCTGATTGATTTTTTCCTTGTTTTAGATCCAAGGGGGTTGGATCTGTATTCACCAGGAGTTGGTGGGAGAAAGAAGGGGGGATGGTTAATTTCTCCTTGTTTTAAGATCCAAGGGGTTTGGATCTGTATTCACCAGGGAATTGGAGAAGGTCTCTCAAGGCTACCCAGGGAAGGGAATTAGCTTTGGGATGGTGGCAGCAGACCAGAGCTAAGCTGCTAGTTAAGCTTCGAAGTCTTCATGCAGGCCCCCACATTTTGTACCCTAAAGTTCAAAGTGGGGATACAGCCTTGACATGGTGGCAGAGCGGTGGGATCATTTTAAACCCAAAAGCCAGTAAGATTTTTTTTCCTTCTAGCTGCTTGGAAAGCAGAGCTGAAGGTAGATGCATATCTTATCTCTCCTTGCCTGAAGGCAGAGGTGTTAAGTTTTTTTAACAAGGGCCTTTGTTAAGAGAAGGGTGCAATTAATGAGCAAACGACTGGTAAAAGGAATTTACAAGCTGAATTGTTTTTTTTTTCTTTTTATATCCTCGGGAGTAGCTAGTTAGAAAGTCTCTGTTAACTCAGCAGCAGCCAGAACTGAGTACATCCCAGTTTCAGTCAACTGCAGAGGGGTATGACCCAGCACAAGAAAACAGGAAAATGACTACCAAAGAAGTAGCTAACAAAATAGAACTGGCCAAACTAGAAGCAGAAGAAAATAAAAGAAAACATCAGAGACTGCTTCAATTAAAAAAACTCAAGACAGAGCAAAGAAAAAGAAAAGAGAAAGCCAAAGAGGAGGCCCATGAAAAAGAAAAAAAAGCCAAAGAGGAGCAAGAAAGAGATGGAGCTAAAAAAAGCCAAAGAGGAGGTGAGAGAAAAAGAAAGGAAGCATTAACTGGAAGTAGCAAGGGCTAGGCCGGATGCAACAGCCACTCCTAACAACTCCTCTCCAGGTACCACTTCCCATCCCAGAAAATTCCCCACCTACAAGGCAGGCGATGATACTGAGGCCTTCTTAGAAAATTTTGAAAGGGCCTGCCTTGGATACAGCATCCCTATAGACCAGTACATGGTAAAGCTGAGGCCGCAGCTCAGTGGACCCTTAGCAGAGGTGGCGGCTGAAATGCCTAAGGAGCACATGAACAGTTACGAACTTTTTAAAAACAAGGCCAGACTCAGAATGGGGCTAACACCCGAGCATGCCCGTCGGCGGTTCAGAGCCCTAAGGTGGAAACCAGACGTGTCATTTACCCGGCATGCCTATCACATTGACAAAAATTATGATGCCTGGGTATCAGGAGCAAATGTTAAATCTCTGAAAGATCTGGTTTCCCTAGTAAAAATGGAGCAGTTTTTAGAGGGTGTTCCTGAGGAAATAGAATGGTACATCCTAGATAGAAAGCCCAAAACTGTAACTGAGGTGGGGGAGATTGGAGCCAAATGGGTGGAGGTGGCAGAAAAGAAAAAAACTAGTAGCAGTTGGAGCAAAAAACAGAAGGAACAAGCCGAAACAAAACCTTACCACCGGGGACAACCCAAGGCCCCACCCACATCCCAAGGAAAACCCCAGACCCTTCTGACCCCACCACATCAGTCTCCACCAACCAACATCACCCCGGTGATACCTTAGCAGGGCGATGTTTTAAATGTAATGAACTGGGACATATAAAGGCTCACTGCCCCAAGAACCCCAACCGATTACAGTTCATTACACCACAATCACACCAAAGATCCCAGACCCAGATGCCTCTCTCATACCCTCGGAGCGAAGGGAAACCTTGAGAGTGGGCGGAAAGAAGGTTATCGCTTGGAGGGACACTGGGGCACAAGTGTCAACTATCCACCAATCCCTAGTAGACCCCAAACTCATCAACCCTTCGTGTCACAGTCTGTAACCTTGCCTACAGCCAAGTTGCATGTCCAGTACAAGGGCTGGTCAGGAATGTGGACTTTTGCAGTCTATGACACTTATCCCATCCCCAGGCTGCTGGGGGAAGACTTGGCCAACCATGTGAAGCTAGCCAAGAGGGTGGGAATAGTCACCCGCAGACAGGCTAAGCAAGCTTGCACCCCCATCCCTGTTCCTGAGCCGTCCACCAGGGCCCCGTCTGTGTTACCGGAGACCCAAACAAAGGTGGTGGAACCGGATCCCCTGCCAACGACTGCAACAGCCGTAGTGGATCCAATCCCAGAAACCCAGCCAAAGCCAGTCCCAGAACTGGCAACGCAACCAGCACCAGAACCATTGCCAGCACTGAGTCCAGCGCTTGCAAACCCGTCTACAACTCCAATGCCAGAGGGCACCAGCGAGCCTGAACTGGCGGAAGCAGCAGATAACCCTACCCAAGAGGCTCAGCTAGAGCCTGAAATACCACATAGTGCACCAGCAGACAGCGGTTCACAGTCAATGGAAACAGCCCCAGCACCTGCATCGCTTCCAGAGGGGCCAAGCCCCAGGCCACAGTCCAAGGAGGAACTGATGTCTCCAGCATCAAGGGAACAGTTCCAGGCCGAGCAGGAAGCAGATGACAGCCTTCAGAAAGCTTGGGCGGCGGCACAGAGCATCCCACCGCCTCTCAGCTCTTCTAACCGATCCCGGTTTGTTGTAGAACAAGGACTTTTATACAAGGAGACTCTTTCTGGTGGACACCAGGAAGACTGGCATCCTCAAAGACAGTTGGTAGGTTCCCACTAAGTATCGGGTAAAGCTCTTGAGCTTAGCCCATGATCATCCCAGTGGCCATTCTGGGGTGAACAGAACCAAAGACCGGTTGGGGAAGTCCTTCCACTGGGAGGGAATGGGCAAGGACGTTGCTAATTATGTCCGGTCTTGTGAGGTGTGCCAACGAGTGGGAAAGCCCCAAGACCAGGTTAAAGCCCCTCTCCAGCCATTACGCATAATTGAGGTCCCATTTCAGCGAGTAGCTGTGGATATTCTGGGTTCTTTCCCAAAGAAGACACCCAGAGGAAAGCAGTACATACTGACTTTCATGGATTTTGCTACCCGATGGCCGGAAGCAGTACCCTTAAGCAACACCAGGGCTAAAAGTGTGTGCCAGGCATTAGCAGACATTTTTGCCAGAGTAGGTTGGCCCTCCGACATCCTTACCGATTCGGGAACTAATTTCCTGGCAGGGACCATGAAAAACCTGTGGGAAGCTCATGGGGTGAATCACTTGGTTGCCACTCCTTATCACCATCAAACCAATGGCCTGGTGGAGAGGTTTAATGGAACGTTGGGGGCCATGATACATAAATTTGTAAACGAACACTCCAATGATTGGGATCTAGTGTTGCAGCAGTTGCTTTTTGCCTACAGGGCTGTACCACATCCCAGTTTAGGGTTTTCACCATTTAAACTTGTGTATGGCCGCGAGGTTAAGGGGCCATTACAGTTGGTGAAGCAGCAATGGGAGGGGTTTACGCCTTCTCCAGAAACTAACATTCTAGACTTTGTAAGCAACCTACAAAGCACCCTCCGACACTCTTTAGCCCTTGCTAAAGAAAACCTAAAGGATGCTCAGGAAGAGCAAAAGGCCTGGTATGATAAACATTCCAGAGAACGGTCCTTCAAAGTAGGAGACCAAGTCATGGTCTTAAAGGCGCTCCAGGCCCATAAAATGGAAGCGTCGTGGGAAGGACCATTCACGGTCCAGGAGCGCCTAGGAGCTGTTAACTATCTCATAGCCTCCCCCACCTCCAACATAAAGCCTAAGGTATACCATGTTAATTCTCTTAAGCCCTTTTATTCCAGAGAATTAAACGTTTGCCAGTTTACAGCCCAGAAAACAGATGACGCGGAGTGGCCTAAAGGTGTCTACTACGAAGGAAAAAAGGATGGTGGCGTAGAAGAGGTGAACCTCTCCACGACCCTTGGACATCTGCAGCAACAGCAGATCAAGGAGCTGTGCACAAGCTTTGCACCAATTTTCTCAGCCACTCCAGGACGGACCGAACGGGCCTACCACTCCATTGACACAGGTAATGCTCACCCAATTAGAACCCCACCCTATCGGGAGTCACCTCATGCCCAAACTGCTATACAAAGGGAGATCCAGGACATGCTACAGATGGGTATAATCCGTCCCTCTAATAGTGCATGGGCATCTCCAGTGGTTCTAGTTCCCAAACCAGATGGGGAAATACGCTTTTGCGTGGACTACCGTAAGCTAAATGCTGTAACTCGTCCTGACAACTATCCAATGCCACGCACAGATGAGCTATTGGAGAAATTGGGACATGCCCAATTCATCTCTACTTTAAACGTAACCAAGGGGTACTGGCAAGTACCACTAGATGAACCCGCTAAGGAAAGTTCAGCCTTCGTCACCCAGGCAGGGGTGTATGAATTCAATGTACTCCCTTTCGGGTTGCAAAATGCACCCGCCACCTTCCAAAGACTTGTAGATGGTCTCCTAGCAGGATTGGGAGAATCTGCAGTTGCCTACCTCGATGATGTGGCCATTTTTCTAATTCATGGACAGAACATCTGGAGCACCTGGAAAAAGTCTTCGAGCACATCCGGCAGGCAGGACTAACTGTTAAGGCTAAAAAGTGTCAAATAGGCCAAAACAGAGTAACTTACCTGGGGCACCAGGTGGGTCAAGAAACTATACCATTTCTTATAATCATGAACTCTATCATTTCATCATCATTTTCACCCAAGCTGCCTTCCATGGGCAGCGGATACAATAGGCCGGGGAAGGCTGAGCCTTCCCTATTGCTGCCACCCACCCGCCGCTGGACACCTGGGCCATGGTGGCCCCACCTCACCCATTCCCCGACTCCCCCACCACCTGCTGCTTCTCCTGCTGCCTGCCTGCCATGCCTCTGCCTCCCCCCCCCCTGAGGTCCCCGTTGCTCGCAGCATCCCTCCTCCTCAGGGACGGGGGAGTGAGGAGGCTTGGCCAGGTGGTGCTTGGAGGGCCAGCCAGGTGTTCGGGGGGATGTTAGCTCAGCCCAGCGCTGGCAGTAAGGGGCCAGTGGCTTGGCTGGGAAAGGGCCTTCAGGGCCAGGGGAATGGCGGTTTGGCCCAGCTGGCCTGGCGCTGGGGCCAGCCCGGCAGGTCGTCTGGGTCCTGTGGACATCGGCTTGGCCAGGCGCTGGGGCCAGTCCGGCACTGGGGGTCAGCCACTCGGCCAGGGGCCAGCTTTCGAGGGGGCTGGTGGCTCGACCCAGCACTGGGGCCAGCCTGGCACTTGGGGGGGGGGTGGCCTGGCAGTCGGGGGAGGTGATGGGTACGGGGGTCTGGCGGCTCAGCCCAGGTGTGGCTGTGGCAGGCAGGGTGGGGTTCCTCTGGTTGCAGGGGGGCCCTCAGAGCATCTCCTGTTGGGGTGGGGTTCAGGGCTCCGGTGTATGGGGGTGGGGCCTTAGGCAGAAGGGGTGGGGCTGGCGGGCTAGTCTTCCCAAAGCGCGGGTTCACCCGCCACCCATGCTGCCTTCCACTTTCAAATTCTCAACCAGTTCCTTCCAATTCATCAAAATCAAATCTAGAACAGCCTCTCCCCGAGTGGCTTTCTCCACCTTCTGAAATAAAAAATTGTCTCCAATACGTTCACTTATGTATTAGATCAAAGCAATTGTAAATGTGTAAGTGTTTTGGGTGTTTACATTTCATAAAACTAATGAGATGGTACATGCATTGTTTTCACTTATCTGTTCCTGTCATAATGTAATAGCCGGGGAAGATGGAGATCTCCAGAGTTATTCTGGGTAGTCCTGAAGACCTTTAGGAAACTGGCAGTTTATTATACCACTGCCACCATTTGGAGTTACAAACTGATTTACCTGTTATTAATATTTTACCTTCTTTAACCTCTCAATAACTCTCATTCTTTTTTCTTAGCTAATAAAGCCTTAGCTCGTTTATAGAATTGGCTGCCATCATTGTCTTTGGTGTAAGATCGGGAGTATCAATTGATCTGGGGTAAGTGACTGGTCTTTGGGACTTGGAGACACCTGATGTGGTGTGATTTTTTGTTTCAATAACCTTTTGTCACAAAGTCCAGTTTGTCTGGGTGACAAGATAGACTGGCGGGGCTCAGGGGACTGTCTGTGACTCCGTGGTAAGACTGGTATAGTGATCCAGTTCACATTTGTTACTGGGTTGGTGAAATCTAATTATAGAACATTCCACCAGTTTGGGGTGTCTGCCATGTATTCTGACAGTCTGCCCTGGGGTGGGCACTCCCAGTTGTGAGCCACTCCAGACAGTGTGACAGAGCTAATTCTAAAAAAAGCATCACACGGTGACAAGACATGATCGGAGCACGTTATCTGCTCGCCCTGTAACAGAGAGGTGCCACTCATGCAAGGCTTAGAAGCTCCACAGCAGCAGTCTGTTCCCTGTGTGGCTGGCTTGGTGAGTGGAAGATGTGCAGTGACATGAGGTGCTGAAGTATGAGTTAACAGTAAGAAGCATTCACCATCCAGCAATCCTAAACTGCACAGCAACAGAACTCCACTCCCACAGGGCTCAAGTATGCCAGATGGCTTCCCTGATATGCCAGGGCTCCGACGTGAATTAGGAGTGTTGGGTGGCATTCACTTTCTCCTGCAAGCTTCCCCTTTCCCCTCCCCCGACCTCTGAGAGAATGTCAGGTAGGGCAGTTTGCTTTTTGAGCTGTGTCCCTGTTGACATGAACTGTGAAGGATTTCCCTCTCAGGGCCGTCCGCAAAGGATCTGAAGTTTGCCTGGCTGGATAATGAGAACATCCACTGTTACATTAGATAGGGGAATAAGAAAAACAGGAAAGGATATACATCCTTATCCTTCAGGGCATAAGCCAAACACTCAAGTTCCGACTGTAAAACAAACCTATGTGGGTACAACATCATCACTCAGGGGTCTGAAAATTCACACCCTGAGTGACAGAGTTATACTGACCTGACCCTGGGTGTAGACAGAGCTGTGTTGACAGGAGGGCTTCTCCCATCAACTTAGCTACTACCTCTCTGGGAGGTGGAGTATCTATGCTGATGGGAAAAGCTCTCCTGTTGGTAGAGGTACCTTCTTCACTAAGTGCTCAGGGTTAAGAAGAGCTCTTTGACAGCATATGAAGCATTTGGTACTGGAAAGTGACTAGGTGGATCAGTGGTCTGATCTGCTACGGCAATTGCTATATTCTTAGGTATGAGAAATCCAAAGAATTCAGGGGGAAACAGAAAAAAACAGATGTGGAGAAGGAAGGCAAAAATGGTGAGAAGAGAAGCTGAAGAACTGAAAGAAAAAGGCATAAAACATATTTTATTCTATGTGACTCAAGTAGATTCGTGCTATCTGGAAAAAGTAAATTATGTATCCATGTGTATACATCAGACACAACAATGTTGTTTCTGTTGGAGTACCCTTTTTTCATCGTAAAAAGAGCTCTATTCTACCCTCAAACAAATCACACGTCTTTTATTCCAAGCAAAATAGGTTTCATTTTTGCAGAAAAATAGTTTCGTCTGCAAAAATTCCCTTTTTGTTTCTTGTGAAAAAATGCCAAAAAGAATGGAAAGTAATGCCACACAATGTGTTTTATTTTTGTTTCCTCTTCCCCACCCCCAACAAAAAATATGGTTCTCCTTGAGCTGCACGAATTTTGTCACATAGCTCTAGTTATACTCTACACATACTCCAGGTTGCCTATCAGTGACTCTGCCAAAAAGAAATGAAGGGGAAAGAACTGAAGTGCTTAGTATTACCAAATCAGCAGAAATTTGTTTCTGAATCACTTAAGCAGTTTATTTCCTCATCTAAATTGTATCCTTCTGCATGAATATAGACAACAAACCTCTTTGTGGCGTGAAAAAGAAGCCGATATTCTTTGCTGGTAGGTTCTAGGCAAAAGCCTTTATCAAGTACAGCCCTAATCTCCTCC
The DNA here is from genome assembly GCF_011386835.1 of Chrysemys picta bellii. Taxonomy (NCBI): domain Eukaryota; kingdom Metazoa; phylum Chordata; order Testudines; family Emydidae; genus Chrysemys; species Chrysemys picta. Next base: position 223,456,596 of record NC_088791.1, read on the forward strand.
AGTGACATGAACATTCATGTTGTTTAATATGAAGGCAATTTTACTTCACAAAGTGGATTCTTTTTCTTAAGGCAGATAGTTTAGCTGCTATACATAGGACAATAGACACAAGCCATCTTCAATCCATCTGTGCATAGTGTTAACAGTGCAGTTATTTGTTGTGGATTTGGGGTGTAATTTCTTGCTACTTTAGGAAGTTTTTTATGAGAAATTGGGTGACTTGTATTTTGTGAGAAATTTGTATTTGTATTGAAACTTGTATTTTTTGAGAAACTGGATGACTTGTAATTTTCGTTTTGGTCTGATTGGTTTCTATGGAAAAAACAAATTAAATTCCCATTTCTTAAACTGACCAATTACACTGGTCTACAATTTTTGAGAAGTCGTCTGCTTCAGAGATAAAATGTGCTATTTATTATGTATTTTGATGTGCTGAATTCAAATATGACAATTAAAACAACTGATTGGCTACTGTTTCTAAGATATTTAAGTTTTTACATTTTATGTCTATGTATATTGTGTAGATAGTAGAGTTTTAATCATAAATTGTAAACCTAGGTCTTTTCATGTGTTTATGGTTGCTTTACATGATAATATTTCACCTGTCCTGTTTATGGAACACTTTAAAAATCAGCAAAAGGGTTATATAAATAAAATTTATTATGAAACAAAAGGCAAAAAACTATTATGTACATAGTTTAGTCCTATTCAGTGTCTACTCGGCACTTCTTGGCTTGTCTCTTGTATTCATTAAATGGAGCATCTCTTGTCACTGTCCAGCAATATTCTGCAAACATTGATGGGCTCCATTTGCCCTGATAGCGTTTCTCCATTGTTGCAAAGTCCTGCTGAAATCGCTCGCCGTGCTCGTCGCTCACTGCTCCGCAGTTCGGTGGACAAAAATCTAGATGAGAGTGCAAAAAATGTATCTTTAGTGACATGTTGCAACCAAGGCTTTTGTATGCCTTGAGGAGGTTTTCCACCAACAACCTGTAGTTGTCTGCCTTGTTGTTTCCGAGAAAATGTATTGCCACTAACTGGAAGGCTTTCCATGCCGTCTTTTCCTTGCCATGCAGTGCATGGTCAAATGCATCATCTCGAAGAAGTTCATGAATCTGAGGACTAACAAAGACACCTTCCTTTATCTTAGCTTCACTTAACCTTGGAAATTTTCCACGGAGGTACTTGAAAGCTGCTTGTGTTTTGTCAATGGCCTTGACAAAGTTCTTCATCAGACCCAGCTTGATGTGTAAGGGTGGTAACAAAATCTTCCTTGATACAACAGCTCTTTTCCTCCCAGGCTCCAATGACTGTCGGAGTGGCCAATCTTTCTTGAGGTAGTAGGAATCTCTTGCACGACTATCCCATTCACAGAGAAAACAGCAGTACTTTGTGTATCCAGTCTGCAGACAAAGCCAGAGAGCAACAACCTTCAAATCGCCACAAAGCTGCCACTGACAGGGCTGGCTCCAGGCACCAGCCCACCAAGCATGTGCTTGGGGCAGCGCCTGGAGGGGTGCGGCGCCTGGAGGGGGGGGGGTGTGGCGCCGCCCTCCTCCTGGCCGGTCGGGGAGAGCAGAGAGCTGCGGCAGGCTTGCCGCCCTTCCCCCAGCGCTCCGGCCGGTCGGGGAGAGCGGAGAGCCCCGGCCGGGGGGGGGGGGGGGGGGAGGGGAAGGAAGGCGGGTGGCTTTTCTGCCTAGGGCCACTGATGTTGGTCATAGTTTATGCACCTCAAAAGTTGTTTCATGTTGTCATAAGTTTCCTTCATATGGACTGCATGACCAACTGGAATTGATGGCAAAACATTGCCATTATACAGTAAAACAGCTTTGAGACTCGTCTTCGATGAATCAATGAACAGTCTCCACTCATCTGGATCGTGAACGATGTTGAGGGCTGCCATCACGCCATCGATATTGTTGCAGGCTACAAGGTCACCTTCCGTGAAGAAGAATGGGACAAGATCCTTTTGACGGTCATGGAACATGGAAACCCTAACATTACCTGCCAGGAGATTCCACTGCTGTAGTCTGGAGCCCAACAGCTCTGCCTTACTCTTGGGTAGTTCCAAATCCCTGACAAGGTCATTCAGTTCACCTTGTGTTATGAGGTGTGGTTCAGAGGAGGAGGATAGGAGAAAATGTGGGTCCTGTGACATTGATGGTTCAGGACCAGAAGTTTCATCCTCTTCCTCTTCGTCTGACTCAAGTGAGAATGATTCTGGTGCATCAGGAACCAGCAGTCCTTCTCCGTGGGGTACTGGGCGTATAGCTGATGGAATGTTTGGATAATGCACAGTCCACTTTTTCTTCTTTGACACACCTTTCCCAACTGGAGGCACCATGCAGAAGTAACAATTGCTGGTATGATCTGTTGGCTCTCTCCAAATCATTGGCACTGCAAAAGGCATAGATTTCCTTTTCCTGTTCAACCACTGGTGAAGATTTGTTGCACAAGTGTTGCAGCATATGTGTGGGGCCCACCTCTTGTCCCGATCTCCAATTTTGCAGCCAAAATAAAGGCGATGGGCTTTCTTAACCATAGTGGTTATACTGCGCTTTTGTGATGCAAAAGTCACTTCGCCACAAACATAGCAGAAGTTATCTGTACTGTTCACACAAGTACGAGGCATCTCTGCTCACTTTGGCTAAACAGAAATGTGGCCCTTTGCAAAATCAAACACTGACGAATAAGAGAGCACGACACTGTATGATTTCTAGAGCTGATATAGGGCAATTTGTTCAGCAGAGTGCTGTAAGCTTCGTTATGATTGCATCATCCATGACTTCTAGGAATAACATGATGCAATTCATATCATGTATGACGCAATACCAGCTTCAAATTGCATCATTCATTGTTTTGCCTAAAAAGCAAGTACTGTCCAAACCCAGTCATAGATTTATTCATAGATCCAGTCAAAGATGTAGTTTAGTCATTTTCTGGTTTAAATTGAGATCCCTTCCCTTTATAACTCACTTATCCTCCGCCATTCCCAAGTCAAGGGTCGTATATACTGACCCAATAGCATATCTTGAAAACTAGAGCCAATCAACAATTTTAAGCATCATTTTCATTCTCAGTGACCCAGAATTAGTAAAGTTTGACTACATTTATTTCAGAAGCATTTTGGCTGTAGAGCAGTGTTATATTACTGCTTGGATTTAATATTTGATATAGCTATTGTCTTTGATTATTTTTCACAATATATCAGTCTAAAAAATCTTCTCTGTTTGTTTTTCTTTTATGAGTATATGAGAGAAAAATCCCATTTTGTATGAATGCAGCCATTGCTAAATTCAAACATAACTGAACAACCTACGCTTGATTAATTTTTTTTAAATGTTCCCACTAACTTCCAATCCCGCCTCTTGTAGCATGCAGGTGGACTTCAGTGAGGCTCAGTGTGAGACCAACAGTCCATCAGTACACAATACATTGCAGGATTGAGGAATAAAGCAACATCAGAGACAATGCAATATGTCTTTTGGGGATTTTTCCACCATTGACAAATTCACAGTCTTAGATTAAGGACAAAATTCTGCTCTCACATTCAGTCAGCCAATCCACCTGAAGTTAGTTGAAGCCAAAGGGTTGGCACAGATATAAGCAAAGGCAAAATTTGCCTCGAAAGGTGGGATCCACAAAAAGATTTAAGAGCCTACATTCCTGTTTTAAGCACTTAAATTCCAGTTTTGGCTCCACTTCAATTCACAAAACTTTCACCAAACTCTGTAAGCACCTAAACTCACTGAGTGCCTAAGTCTTTTCAACATAAAAGTTCCCGAGGCAGCTATGTTTCTGCCTCTGAACATGTGCACTGTTGCTTAACTCTAGGAGCCGGGTGTGATGGGTTCCCCCGGGGTGTCACCTGGAACTGGGGTACCACTGAGCCCCCTGACCCACCAGCCGGGCTCCCTCTCACACTATACCGCTGTGACAACCTGAAAAGCCCTACAGCCTGTACTTTTACCAGCATACATACATGTAGGGACACACCCAGCTGCAGTTATATGCAGGGTCTCTGACCAGCCCCTGCATAGGAAGGCTACAGCTAAGGCAACTCCCAGCTCCTCAGGCACACACCCGCTCTGGAGTATAAACCCAAAATTATACTGTCTTGAGCTGCACAGGGAACTGTACAGCGTAAGCTCATAAAATTCACCCTCTCCCTCAATGTGGAAGGAATATGCAACAGCCTTTTGCCCCTGAGCTAAGATTCCCATACACTTCATTCCAACTCACTGGTTTAGATAAAGCAAAAACAAGTTTATTAACTACAAAAGATAGATTGTAAGTGATTATAAGAGATAGCAAACAGAGCAAAGCAGATTACCTAGCAAATAAACAAAAACTGGAAACTAAGCTTAAGATACTAAATAGATTGGATATGAATAGCAGATTTTCACCCTAAGAGATGGTACAAGCAGGCTGCAGATTCTTAAGGGGCAAGCTGCACTTGCTTTACAGCTTGGAATCCCCAGGTGTCTCATTCACAGGCTAGACATCCCTTTAGCCTGGGTCCAGCACTTCCCCCAGTTCAGTCTTTGTTCCTCAGGTGTTTCCAGGAGTCTTCTTCTGTGGGTAGCGAAGAACGCCAGATGATGTCACTCCCTGCCTTATATAATTTTTGCATATGGCGGGAACCCTTTGTTCCCAAAGCTTGGTTCCCAGACCAGTCTGTGGAAAAATACTGACATCCCAAGATGGAGTATAGAGACATGTGGTCTAATCACATGTCCTTTTAGAGTCATCGCAGCCATTTGGCAAAACTGACCCTTCCCCACAACAGTTTTGGTTTCATCAAACCTGAATTTTCCAGCAAAAAACATTTTGTCAGAAAATTTCTGACCAGCTATAGTTAGCAATTGCCTATGCAATGGTAGCACCCGTTTAGGAGACCACTATGAAAGGATGGAGAGAAAGGGAGATGGAAAACTTTAACCATAGTTAAATAGCTTCAATGGGTTCATGGAGATGGCAACCCGATGGGACATTGCACCCTATATTCCTCACAGTGATATTATTATGATATGAGTAGGGCATAATTATGATGCACTTTATGCAGGATAAGTCATGTGAGGTGTCATTGGAAAAAGTTATGATTTTCTGCATATGATTATGCTATTTGTGTGTATCATTTTTGTATCTGAAGTTATGAATATTGACTATGTATCTGTATTTCAAATGTAGTTACACCTGGGTAACATCCACTAGACAAGATGCTTTCAGTCTAGATAGTGGGTGGGGAAGGGCCTATTTAGGGTAATGGGCCATTAGGAAAAAACAATAAGTTGTAGGAGAAGCTTATCCACCACCTGGTGAGCCTTCCTGAAAATGCTACAGCCAGCCTGTAAGTGGCTTTCCTGATGGCTAGGGACTACACTGGGTGATCAGCAGAGAAGCATGCTTGGTTGTAATCTGCTTTAGCAGCTGGAAGGGATCTGGCACATAGCTAGCATCTTGGTTTGGAGCACATAATAAAATCAAGACATCTGTGGCTGAGGATTTCAAGGGTCCCAAAGGCCAACTCTGTGGTGTTGTAAGAGATGCATGAACAGTGAACGTATATTAGGAAGAATCACAGAGACAAACTTTTTTTTTTAATACTAGTTGACATTCTCTGTTCCTTCTGCAATGAAAAGGACTAGAAATCTTTTACTTGCCGGATGCAAGATCCACACAAACAGGGTAAACTGACTCAACAGAGAGTACAGTAATACTTATACACAAAGTGAAAGATGAGAGAAAAAATATTTTTCTGTTTCCTCAGTTATAATCGTAAGAGTAACTTACAGCCATAAGTTAAAAAAAGTTCAGAAAGAATTGTCATCTTTTTTAAGTTGATGGTGTCTCTTTAAAATCAAGTCCAATGATGTTTGGGTGATTGCATTGAATTCTGCTTATTCTGTTATAGGCCACTATAACCACCATAAAAAGAAATACACCACATGTTATTCTCTATGGTGACACATTTATAATCCAACTCTTTTGAGGCTGATCCTTACCAATAATTGTGTAGCTTGTCTTGCTAATAAATTTATTACAGTTGAATCAAACTGGAAAGTGACATTATGCTCCACACAGGCATACATCAATGTTTGCTCTGAGGCTCTTTCGCTATGAGGCAGAATGAAACCATATAAATCCTTTGCCCTGTAATAGCTTAAGTATTTTCACAGGACCATAAATCCTCAGATTTAGTGTCAGCTATATAGAATTCAATTATCAGTTCTTGGTGACCAGATAAAGACCCTGATCCTGTAAACACTTAAGTACATGCTTAGCTTTAAGCATGTGAGCAGAGTTCTATTGATTTCAACAGGACTACTCATGTGTTTTACGTTAAGCAGGTATTTTTGCAGAATCAAGGCCACAATGAGACATGGAAAAATGTAGATATGTCTTCTAACCTTCCTTTAGTCATTCAGCTCCTACAAAGATAAGTATCTGCCTACCCATGGTGTACAAAACAAAATAAAATGCTTTGGCTGGACATTCAGGTAAGTTTTATTACTGGAACATGTAATGCAAGGGTTGAATGGCATCAATAGGAAGGAGACAGAAATACTAGAAAGCCTATTGTGGTTAAGGGAAGAGTGTATTTTTACTTTGTCTTGACTAGCAGCAGTGTAAAACTTTTGTTGTCTTGAGACAAGGATGACCTCTCCTAGTTCCCAAAAGGCTTCACATAGATAAATAGACCCTCAGGGCACTGCATTCTCATCTTCCTTTTCTGTATAAACACAAAGGAGAGTGGATGCACACCAAATTGCTCCCTCTAAATTTCTGTTAGTCACTGTTGTTACTGTTCCTCTGGTCAAAATCTGGAATCAATAACCTTTTAATGGAGCCACCAGGGGGTGAAGGATATGCTGGGCACCATGTGTCCTCCATTGGCCCAGTTGGAGTTGAGCCTATTGAGTTTAAAACATTTACAAAAATGAGTCATATCAAAAGACAACCCCCCTGGAGGGCTATACCAGCCAGGAGTTTAATTGCACGCCTAAGTGAGAAGCTTTCATTCTTTGCCTTCCCTGTGGTGTGCTGTGCTCAAGCTAATTGTGTTATTTAGAATGACGGTAAGCATCATCTTGAGCTCGTTAAAAATGCCCTCGTGTTGTACCTTTTTTTTTGCATAAATAAACTGTGTTTACCTGCCATTCATCTACAAAACAAGGCTGATATCTAGGGATCTGGTAACTCCCTCAGGGTATTTATTTTAATATACTGACCTTTCACTGCTGAAGATTATAGATTCCTCTGGGGGCAAAAGAACCTTAACAGTGAAATTCAAAGGGACTTAGAAATGTGTTTAGCATGGATTCATTGAATGCCTTACATGTGTGAAAGGGTTCTTTTCTGTTTAACCTCTGTTCATTTTTCTAGTAATATAAATACAAAATTCTGTATTTCTAAACAATATGAGATCCAATACATTTGACAGGTTAAATGTACAGTTCGACCACATTAAGATGTGTGATTGAGCAGATCAGCCATGTTAGAAAATGCAAATGACATAATTAAGTCTCATTTGATTTGCTGTTTCACCTGCTTAATGCAGAGCTTGACGTTTGCAGAAGGGGGACCAAGTTAGTACTAATTAGGGATAGTTTAGGGAATGCTGTGAGTGTAACATACTGGAAAAGCATCTCTTTCCTCTCTAGTAGCTGGAATGTTACAGGATAAGAGCATAATATCCCATTGGCATTTTCTTAGGAGGTTACTTCTATTGTACAAGACCCCACCACTGAGGGAGAGGTTCGGGTGCAGCCATGGATTTGCGTTTAATTGACACAGTAATAAAAATGCTGGCTGCTATGGGAACCTTGTGCACACTGAGCTACCACTGTTAGCACAGGGTAGGATTTTTTTGCTCAAATTCTCGACTATAAACAGTACAAGTATTGATGAATACTATTGAAAGAAAGAGCTATGAAGAACTCTGAATAAATGAGACAATTCATTCGGCGTCTGTAGTTACTATCTTCAGAAATTAAGGCAGCAACTGCCACTGATAGGCTACAAAGTCAGTATTAAGAAGGTTTAGCCAAATATAGGGGTTCCATTACCCAAAGAAGGGAACACACGTCCCCAGGATTCAACAGATATAGGTTAAGAGTTACAGGTAAAAATAACAAAAAACAAACAAACAAACAAAATCTAAGAGCTAAACATTTAAAATGTCTGTTCCCTAATTCTTACCAAAAATCTAGAGACCTCAAACATTTCTTGCAGATCTAATTTATTTTCTTCTTCAGTGAAAAAATAAAGATGTTTCCCCTCCTCTCTTAGCTTTATATTTTCCTTGTCACTTAAGGCACCTATTAAAATGATCTTTTTTTAAAACAATGTGATCTTTAAGAAATTTAGAGTCAAGATGTAGACACCCATTTAATTTATTTATTTATTGAAAATTTTGGCTTAGATAATAGAAAACACCAAAAAAATAGTTTGGCTGGTTATTTGAATGGGTGAAAAACAGCTATTTTAGAACCAATTTGATTGTATTTTTTTAACATGGAAATCATTTTATGGATTAAAATTCATAGTGAAATGTAAATGATTGCATTGCACTGTCTGTTGTGAATGGCTACTTTCCCCTCAGTTCAGGTTAGTGCCAAGTCACACTAGATTGGTGAAAAGCACCCTGAGCAATTTTTTATTGTGCAGGCTGCATGGGAGCTCATGAGAGGAAATTGACTGGGTATGGGACAACAGCATAGCCACTCTTTGCACTGGAGGAGGGAAGAAAAGGGGGATGTACAACAGGCACAACTTGCTTTTAGTACTCTGATTTCAATTGGGATAGTTGACTAGGTCACTTGCTAATACTCAGCAGCTGTTGGCCAAGAGACCTTTACTAAGGCAACAAAGGACAAACAGAAGGAGAGTTGTGTGTTTCTTTCCACCAATCATATTGACTGCAAAGAGATATCTGATATATAATATTCTAAGAAAAAACAATGTACTTCTTTCTATTGAAGGAAGGAAGGAAATTCTGTTATCGTTTTGTCAACAATTGTATTTTGCTGAGTGGTAACTGCAGAGGGTTCCTCCAGCTCATTTTTCATCCTTTCTTTGAAGAGTATCCCTAATACACAGCACAAGGATTTTGATTTCCTTTTCATATTCCATCTGTTTTTAAGGTAGAGGAGAAAATGGTGAAGCCTCCATCTCTTATTTATCTGGAGGGCTCTGACATCCTCTTGATATCTTGTGAGCATCAGAGGTTGAGAAGAAAAGAGCTCAAATCCAGTCTAAATTTGGACAGAGGCACAAAGCCAGAATAAAAAATGCAGAATTACTCCAGGAACGATGGCTGCTTAGAAGTGTCATTTCAAAGAGTTTATTCAGGAGAGAATGAGCTAAATTCACCCCTGGGGTAGCTCCATTGAAGTCAAGAGTAACACAAGGGATAAGTTAAACCCATTGTCTTTGCTATGAGCTTTGACCATGCAGGGAGAAAAAATTCCTTTTTCACATGTTTGAAGCATTTTAATTTAGCTGTTGGATAACATGTGGCCAAACCTAGAGGGCTCAGTGCTGATGCCCAATGGGAGTTTTGCCCAAATAAGATCCTGGAGATCAGGCTCAGTGTTACCAGCTCTTTTCACAAGAACAGGCCACTTTCAGAACAGATTGATTAGTGGACTTTGAGGTAAGAAGCACAAGCAGAATTCTTGTTTCCTCAGTGGTGGCATAACTGTACAAATTAAACCCAGTTTTCACTTTCTAGAATAGCATTAGAGCCTATGAAGAAATGAATTGTTCAGCTGGCCACTTAATCTAGATGACAGTTTTATTACAAATAAATATCACCCCAAGGATGCCCTTTGTTTGCATTGGACAGATTTTATTGTGTTTATATGGTTTAATGAAGCAGAATGAAATTATACAGTTTATATTAAATTTCAGTGACTGATTTATTGTATTTAAAGCCCCAAATTATCATCTATAGTCTTTAATGCTGCACAAACCAAATTATTACTACTGCTGTTTTATATTTTATTTTATTAAGTTGCCTGTGGAATAAAAAAGTGACTTTCTGGCTGCACTAGGTTATTTCATATTCCTAATATTTAAAACTATTACTTTTCAGCATCATAACTGTAAAAATGCTTTGATTTCCATCATCTGTCCTGTACTTCAAGTAAGTGGGTCTAATTTCCTAAGAGTAAAATTGCATTTCATATGTTATTGTCGAAGACTCTGAGGAAAACTTTAGAGTTGGACCCCAGGGCAGCAATGGGCTGCACGTGGTCAGACCCCTGTGTCTAAGCAGGGCCTCTGTGAAGTCAAATGGGTCACACAAAGCAGCCGGCAGGAATGGAGCTAATATAGTCTCTCTCTTCACTTTCTATCTTTTATTTTTTGTTCTTTATCTGTATTGCGGTAGTACTAGGAGGTACCAGACCTATTGTACTAGGCACTGTACAAACATATAACAGAGATGGTCGATGGTCCCTTCCCCCAAAGAGTTTACAGTCTAAATAAACTTACAGTGTGGGTATACAGTTTTATGTGTAAATATCAATCTGGCTGGTTCTTGCTCACATGCTCAGGGTCTAACTGATTACCATATGTGGGGCCGGGAAGGAATTTTATGGTTCTCACTGCACAGACCCCTGATTTCTGAGTTTCAATGGCTTCTACAGTTGGATGCAGTGAATAGATTTGTCTGCTCAAGTGATGGAACCTGGAAGTTTAGCAACAGCATGTTTCAATGAGTTTCCAGGATTCAGCCATACTAATATCAGTTTCTGTTGGGGCTAAGTAACTATCAAAAGATGCAGTAGTTTGGATGGCTTCCCAAGCCCTATTTGAACTGTAAAAATACAAGCCTGAGGTGGAAATAATTGGAGGTTTTTGTCAGATCTCCTCTACTTGCAGGGCCAGATTAAGGGGCAGTAAACCCAGGTTTGGGGGCTCCAGGCTCGGGGAGTTGTCAGGTATTCAAAAATTTAATAAATGGAGTGGGAAGGGGGCACCAAAGATGCTCCTCGCCTGGGGTGCCATTTGGTCCAGAGTCAGACCTGTCTACTTGTTGTATCCAGATGGTTCAGAACTAGGAAGTGTAGAGGCATTCCCTGCAAGATTCACTGATAAGGTACCTGCCACTCGCTAGAGCTGAGACACTGAATGGTTCAGCAACTCTGTTGTCTGATTCCACTCAGGAAAGTGATTCTCCTTTCAAATGCCAAGCCTCTAATTCTGGATGAGTAAACCTTTACATATGAGGAACAGCTACTTCTTTTCTATCACTTGAGGGAATATCACTTCTGCCACTGAATATTCAATCAGAGAAAAAAACATAATAATTTAAAACACTGAGGTCCAGATCCACAAATAAATCTCTGCTTTAGACACCACTGCAATCCACAATACCCCCTTTTGGCTGATGCCAAATCCTTTAGGCACCTAAACTCACTCAATGCTTAAATTGCTGCTGTAAAAGTTCCTTAGGCACCTATGTTTCTGCCTTTGGGTATGTGCCTAATTCCAGACAGCCAGGTGTTTATCTCACAGCTGAGCCCCAGAGCAATCCACAAACCAGGGAAAGATAGGCATTCCAGCTATGAGGGAGGAATCACTACCACCTCTTCCACCTATAAGGTAGGCACCATCTCCTCCAACCATGTTGTGTCGAGTGAGGCTGGTGCCTAACTCATTCTTGCAAGAAACAGCTTAGAGTTCATCTACATTATAATTAAACACCCACGGCTGGCCCATGTCAGCATACTTAGCTTGCAGGGCTCAGGCTCGTGGGGCTCAGGCTGTGGAGCTGTTTAACTGCAGAGTAGATGTTTGGGCTCAGGCTAGAGCCTAGGCTCTGGGACCCCAGAATGGGAGCGGGTCCCAGAGCATGGGCTCCAGCCCGAGCCCAAATGTCTAAACCAGTGGTTTTCAACCAGGTGTCTGGGGTTACCTGGGGACTGCAAGCAAGTTTCAGGAAGTCTGCCAAGCAGGGGCAGCATTAGACTCGCTGGGGCCCAGGAGAGAAAGCCAAAACCCCACTGCATGAGGCTGAAAACTAGGGCCCAAAGCCCCACCACCATCCAAGGCTGAAGCCAAAGCCTGAGCAATGTAGCTTCACGAGGGCCCCTGTGGCTTGAGGCCCCAGGCAATTGCCCTGCTTGCTATCCCCTAGGACTGGTTATATGCACAAAACCAGTTATTATAGCATGGATGGGCCATGATGTTTTGGTAGCACATTGGGCAAGTTTCAGAAAGAAAAAGGTTGAGAACCCCTGGGCTAAATCACAATTAAACAGCCCTGCAGCCAGAGCCCCACAAGCTTGAGTCAGCTGATACTTGCCAGCTGCAGGTATTTAATTGCAATGTATACATACCCTTAGGCACTTTAGTTGCCTGACTCCAGAAGAGGGACTCCTAGTTTGTGCATAGCAAGCAGCAATAGGCACATCCCTGCAGCCCAGAGTTAAGTGCCTAACTCTGAGGGATTGGGGCTTAGAACATACCCCTCATGTCAGCAACCCCCATTGCTAGGTTAGGCAATTTCCTGCTGGCTTTTGGGACTCCCAGTCTTAGGCACTTCTCTCTCCCAAATCATGATATAGGTGCCTAGCTCAGGCTTTGTGGATCCCATTGTTATTCCAATGATGTTCTAGGTGCCTAAAAGTTAGGCATTTTGCCTCTCGGTGTTGCAATGCATAAGTCCTTCTATGGATCTGGGCCTTAGGGCCTGATACCGCAGATCCTCGTTGCATCAGTATACCATGAGGAGTCTCATTGAAGTCAATGCGCCATATTGTGCCTCATCCTGAAGTAGAGGCTAACAAGGGAGGACAATTCCATCACAGAATTCCTCCCAGATGTTTCTATCCTTGGGTGGAACAGGCTGTGAGCTCTGTCCACAAACCTCAGGAAGTGACCATGTGCACCAGCAGCCCTAGAAACCCCACTAGTCAATTGCCACTTGCCACAGCTACTTTTAAAAGGGGAGAGAAGATACTACAGCTGGACAGGAGGACAATATACTTGCTCCCACTGAGGGTAGGACTGCCCATTCCTCACCCTCCAGCCTGTCCAGCCCCTGTCCCTTCCCCTGCATGGATCCCAGCCACACAGATTGTGCTGCCCAGATCTATGCACAATCTGGCCCACTGGAAAAAGACATACGAGTGAAGTTACTCCTGTGCATTAATTATTTGTAGACTGGGCTCTTGAACTGGAAGGTGCCATAAGGAATTATATATAAAACTTATTTTGCTGAAGCTAAGTGTAGCGCCCCTCTTCACCTGGTTACCTCCTTTAATGGCAATCTGCTTCCAGGTTTTGATGGATAGGTCTGGGTTCTTTTGGATCCCGCCATCCACTCAGCACGGTGAATCTTTTTCCTTCTTTTTCTATGAAATTATTTGGCGGTGCCTCCACCCCCTTCGCTCCTTCCTGGCAGGGTCACCAGGGCACCTTGGATGGAAAATTCTAACTACAGGGTAATCCTCACTTACTTGCCAGATAGTTGGAGACTTCCAAGAAATAACACAACACATAAAAATATATTCAACACAATAATTATATTAAACCGGCAACAAATACAACATAACAGGGTGAAACACTATTTTTAGGGTCACCGGTGCCCACACTGAAAATACCCATGTCTTGATGTAACAAGTGTAAAACCAGTGTCCTGTTGGTACGCGTACTTTGCTGGGGCCCTTGATGATCTATAAAATTCTCTGCAGTGGTTTAGCAGTGTGGCTGACTGGGTTCAGTACAGCCCAAAAGACCCACAAGTGGGAGGAGGATGTGAATCCCTCCACAGGTATAATAAGCAGCAGGTTATAAAATCCTCAAACCCTTACTCCCTGGCTTGTGGACACAGTTCAGGGAGTAGGGGGTCCCCAAAACAAATTCCCTGACTAACTAACTTAAAAATGGTGCACTCACGAGGAGGCCCAGATTCTCCCTCTTTAATAGTTTCTACCTCAGGTAATAGCTCATGAAGCATAGGAGGTGTTGGATAATGGGGGAAGAATTCCTCCTCACTGCTACTCTGTGAATGAGGATCATTTTCTCCAGGGGAGGTTAAAGACTCGCTCTCTGCCTCCTCAGCAGATTCAAGTTGTGCAGTAAGGCTTCTTTCTGCAGGAACTTGCTTCCTGAGTCTAGAACAAGTAATGGGTCAGGAGGGACCACATTCACTATTGTTTTCTTCACCTATTAACTGCCCCACTGGCAAGAAGTAGTTTCGGTGAATAGTCTTACAAACATCTTTTCCATTTTCCATCCTAAGGTGGTATACAGGCAAGTCTGGTAGCTCATCATCCACTATGTAGGAGTCTGCATTCCACCGGTCAGCTAATCTGTGCTTTCCAGTGAGAGCTAGATTTTGGATTAAGACTCTGTCTCCTACCTGCAGATCCTGTTCACGGACCCGACTATCATATCTCTGCTTGTTGGCAAGGTTGCTTTTCCTGGCTGCTTGGGAGGCCAGTTTGTAAGCTTCCCGCAAGGCACGTCTAAGACTTTGAATGTACTGGAGATAAGTTGTTTTGCTAGCGTCATCAGAGGATATCCCAAAACATAAGTCAATTGGTAGCCTTGCTTCTCTACTAAACATTAAATAATAAGGCGAAAATCCAGTGGACTCATTTTTAGTGCAGTTATAAGCATGCACAAAGTAACTGACATGCTCACTCCATCTGGTCTTTTGGGATGGATGCAGAGTTCCCAACATGTTTAGCAAAGTCCGGTTGAATCTCTCCAGTTGTGGAGCTCCCTGAGGATGGTAAGGAGTGGTTCTGGACTTCCTTATTCCCAGGGTTTTTGTCAGTTCATGAATTAGTCTGCTTTCAAAATCTCTTCCCTGGTCGGAATGGATTCGGGCAGGTAAATCATAATGTATAAAGAATTTGTCCCATAAAATTTTGGCCACTGTATTGGCATTTGGTCTTTTGTGGGATATGCTTGGGAATACCTTGTGAAATGATCAGTAGCTACCAGTATACTGGAGTGGTTTTTTCTATCAGGCTCCAACAACAAAAAAGTCAACGCACACCAATTGCATGGGTGCATCTGTAGTGATGTTCACCATAGACGCTGCCCTTTTTGGCAGGGTCTTCCGCTTAACACACCGAGAGCACTGATTGCAGTGGTTTTCCACAGATGCTGTCATTTTGGGCCAATAAAACCAGTCTCTGATCAATTCCAAAGTCTTGTCTACCCCCAAGTGACCATGGTCATTGTGCAAAGACTTCAACACCATCTCCTGGTATTCTCGAGGTAAGACCAGTTGTTTTCGCACATGGTCCCTTATGGTCTGGATGATCCGGAATAACAAGCCTTTGTTGATCACTAAACCATCCCACTCTTTCAAAAGAAGAATTGTGCCGGGGGGAAAGTTAGCATTGGAGATGGGGGTTTTCACCCTTTTCCACAGCTTCCAGCACAGGCCCAACGTCTGAATCTTTCCACTGAGCTCTTCTCAATTCAGTCGGAGTGAACTGGGGCAATTCAAAAGTCTTTAGCCCGACAAGGTTGGCATAAATTGTAGGTATAGCCTTGTCAGATACCCCCAGTGTATCACCATATCTTTCCTCATTTACATAAGGGGACTGCAGTTTTCCTATTATGGTCTTGCAGGTGGCACGAATAGCAGGAGAAGGTATTTCCATCCACTCAGACTCTTTCTCAAGTGGGTTATGATGGCGATGGGACAATGCATCTGCATCTGCATTGATTTGACCCGAACGGTACTGCAGCTTAAAGTCATAAGCAGCCAAGGCAGCCATCCATCGCTGACCAATAGCATCTAGTTTAGCTGTGGTCTGCACATAAGTAAGTGGGTTATTATCGGTTTTTACTACAAAGGTCGCTCCGTACAGATAATCATGAAGTTTGTCCACAACAGCCCATTTGAGAACTAAAAACTCAAGTTGGTGCACGGGATAGTGTCTTTCCGATGCAGTCAGCCCTCGGCTGACAAAGGCCACAGGTTTCCATTGATTCTCATAATTTTGATAGAGAACTGCTCCTAATCCATCAAGACTGGCATCTATGTGAAGTTCATAGGGCTTGGTAGGGTCTGCAAAAGCTAACACTGATGCAATAGTGAGTTTCTCAATAAGGGTATGGAAAGCGCTGTTGCATTCCTCGGTCCAACGGTTCCCAAAGGGCTCATTCACCTTGAAATACCTCTCAGGAGGACTCGCAAGCTTATGTTGGGATGATCTCTTCCACGTTGGGGGGTAGCCCCTTGTCAAATTGGTGAGTGGTCTCACAATGGAGGAGTAATTTTTTACAAATCGGCGGTAATATCCACAGAAGCCTAGGAAAGACTGTAAAGCTTTCAGGTCTTTGGGTATAGGCCAGGTGGTTAATGCCTCAGTCTTCTCTGAGTCAGTCACCACACCTTCTGCTGACACAGTATGACCTACATATTTTACTCGGGTCTGACAAAATTGACATTTATCAAGTGACAGTTTCAATCCACTAGCTTCCAGGCGGTCTAATACTTTCATTAGTCGAGCTTCATGCTCTTCCAGAGTCTTCCCAAAAACAATTAAGTCATCCAAATACACCAGCACTTCTAACAAATTCATATCCCCCACTGTCTTTTCCATCAAACGCTGGAATGTAGCAGGAGCTCCCGAGATACCTTGGGGCATCCTCTCAAACTGGTAGAATCCCAAAGGGCAAATGAAAGCTGTTTTCTCTTTGTCTTCAGAGCTCATTGGGATCTGGTAGTAGCCGCTTCGTAAATCTAAGACAGAGAACTATCTGCTTCCTGCTAGGCAAGCTAAGGCATCATCTACCCTGGGTACAGTGTATTGATCTGGGATGGTCCTTTTATTCAGGGTGCGATAGTCCACACACATGCGCACAGTCCCATTTTTCTTCCGCACCACCACAATGGGGGGATGCATAGGAGCTGCGGGATTCAGAAATTATTCCTGCTTCCAATAGTTTGTGGATATGCTTTCTCACATCCTCAACGTCTGCAGGTGCCAGTCTTCGGGACCTCTCCCTAAAAGGCCTGTTATCTGCCAAACGAATGGTGTGTTCCATGTTAATGGCACACTCCACATCCCATTCCTCAGTGGAACACACATTAGGTCTCTCACTTAGCTGCTTTTTCAATCAATCTTTCCAACTGGGAGATACAGGAGAATCACCAAAATTAAAAAGATCAGGATCCAATGCATTACAGGTCTTTCTGGCTCCAGTTGCAGGGCTCACGACACTCTCTACCCTATACAATTGTGCCAACACCATTCCTTTCCTGATGGCTATGGGATGGTTGGTTTCGTTTCTTACTCTTACCATAATGCCAGCTTCCTCCATCTGTGGTAAGGACAATAAATTTCTCTGAACCATCAGACCACTAGGGAGGTTATCTCCATCAGACGGCTCCATCATCACTGTAGGAGGAAGGCTGCGACTATGCTTCTCAAGTTTTCCTCTCAAGTCAATCTCGCCATGTGGGGGGTATGGACAAAACAGCTTTGGATACTCTTACAACTTTCCCTATTGACTCACCAACAGAGCTATCATGGTCATAATGCATCGTGGATGAGCCCAGGGTCGGCCCTCGCCGTGGAGGGTGAACCAGGCCTGGGGTCTTCTGGTCCAAATGACCACAAAGAGTGGCCAAAGACTGGAACATGTTGCTGTTGGTTCCAATCAATATGGGAATGCCATCAGAATTTTGCATCTCAGAACAAATCAAAGCCAGAGTATCACAATCCTGAAGACATCCAGCCAGTTCTGCAGGAAAACTTAGACTCACTAAAAGAACAGGAGTACTTGTGGCACCTTAGAGACTAACAAATTTATTAGAGCATAAGCTTTCGTGGGCTACTGCCCACTTCTTCGGATGCATATGAAAGCTTATGCTCTAATAAATTTGTTAGTCTCTAAGGTGCCACAAGTACTCCTGTTCTTTTTGCGGATACAGACTAACATGGCTGCTACTCTGAAACCTTAGAGTCACTAGTACATACCCATCGTACGGGTAACTAGCTTGCTAAGGCCCCATATTGTCAATCCCTCTAGAGGATAGATCTTCACTTGAGGCAGGAATTGCTGATGGAATTCTCTAGTAATTATGGTGACCTGAGATCCACTGTCCAGCAGGGCCCTACAAGGAATCCCTACCACCATCACATTAACTACCGTGGCTGGGCCTATCAATCCCTCTGGGAATGGGCTCCAGGAAGGCTGTTCATAACACAACTTAGTGGAGCTCTGCCTGTGATGGCTCCCAGTATGCTCCATTACCAGGACCCTTGTGAGTTTCCCTGTAGCTCCCTTTTTCGTTGTGCTACCTTCTCTTCATTCCTGGGTGGAAATGTGCCCATCCTCACCACATCGGTAGCAGAATCTCTTGTTCCTTGGGAGGGTCACCAAGGTTTGCTTTGCAAGTTCTCTGTTGGGGTCTCCGCTCCCTGGGCGAAAAGGAGGGTACTTCCTTTCTGTCAAAGTTGGTGGAAGAATTTCGCTAGGTGACCCCCGAGGCATCTTACTCGTCATAAATTCAGTGAGCTGTGCTGTCAGGGTTTTAAGCTGTTGATGGAGGTCCTAAGTGGTGGACAGACAAGGATCTTCCTTCAGTTTGTTAGGAGCAACGGTCCAGCTCACTGAGATCTTATTCCTTTCCCTAACAGTTTTCTTTTCCTCCTCCTCCCAGACGTCTCGCAGCAATTGATGGAATCCTGGAGGACTGTCCAATTGGTCTGCAACTTTCAATTTCATAATTAGAAAGTCATCATAAATGGCACCTCGTATGACCTGTTCTAGTCGTACTCGGTGTTCCTTGCTCCTTACAGTGCCTTTACAGCGGATGCGCAGTTGAAGGGATGGTTCCAATCTGTGAAGATAGGAAGATAGTTTTTCATCTGGCTGTTGGTAACAGGAACGAAATTGAAAGTAGAGGTCTTCCCCTGTCTCTAGGCTCCCAAAGGCATCCTCCATCGCCAAGAGATAGTCATCAACAGTGGCAACAGGCTTGCTGGCTTTTAATGCACAGATTACATTCCCTGCAGGTCCTTGCAGGCTTTCTGCCACACGTTTCCTCTTTTCAGCCTCATTACATTGCCATTCCTGCATCACCTGATTAAGTTGATGCCTCCAAGTGTCATAGTCATCTTCCCCTACAGGCACTGGTTTAATACCTGAAAAGAACTTCAGCCTTCGGGTTTGTGACATTACACCCCATATTCTTCATAGAAATATGGTTATGATATGAATATGGCATAACTAAAATATATTTTATGCAAGATGGCTCATGTAAGGTACCATTGGAAAGATTATAATTTACTGAATGTGATTATCCAATTTATATGCATATATCATTTCTGTATCTAAAGTTAGGAATATTGACTATGTAACAATTACAGCTGTGTGTGTACTTGGGAAACACCCACCAGACAGTAAGCAATCAGCCTTAATGGGCCATTAGAAAAAGACAATTAATCTTTGGATCTCTTATCTGCCTGGAGTTCCTTCCTGTGGACATTGCAAATAAACCTGGTTTCATAGTTGCTTTGACACTGCAAGGTCAGGTGATAAGATCACCTGATACAAAATACCACCTTGGACACTTCTGGTACTTTTCCTCTGTAGGGGGAGGGGGATCAAACAAAGGTTTCCCACCTTAGATAAATCCTTTTTAAGGCTGGGGAGAGGGGTAATCTGGACTCTCCTCCATTGCCTTCCCAAGAAGAAAGACTGCTGAAAGTACCTAAAGGGATAAAGGAACTAACCTGAGGGAAAAGGCAGGGGTGAGTCCAGACTGAGACAGGGGTCCAGTCTGTAAGAAGAAATAACTGGAACTCTGAGCTACAGAAACTCTGCAACTTGCCTAAAATAACATTTAGGGTGAGAAATTACTTCTTGAAACCAGTCTCTTTAAGATCTTAAGCTTAGTATGTATGTTTGTTTTATTTGCTCATTAATCTGCTTTCTTCCGTTTGCTATTCTTTATAATCACTAAAAATCTGCCTTTTATAGTTAATAAATTTGTTTTTTTATTAAATCCAGTTTGTGCAATTTCTAACTGGGGAGTGGGCAAGAGGTTGTGCACATCTCTCTTCACATTGAGGGAGAGGACGAATTTTTATGAGCTCACAGTGTGCAGATCTTTCTATACAGTGCAAGACAGTATCATTTTGGGTTTATTCCCCAAAGGGGGTGTGCACGTGAGTGCTGGGTGAATCCTCTCACACAGAGCTGACTTCAGTCTGTGTTTGCAGCTGGGTGTGGCCCTACCTCTGTGTGTGTGTGTGCTGCAAGAGGCCAGAGAGCCTAATTCAGCAAAGCAGAGAGAGGGAATCCAGGCTGGTGGTTCAGGAGGGACTCAGTGAAACCCCAGTACAGCAGGTGGCATCCCAGAAGGGGGGTCCAACCCATCACAGTTTGAGGGCAATTTAAGGGGCTATGGAGCCTTGTGTAGAAAAAAAGAGCCTTTAGGGTTCTGAATTTTTGCTAGCTGGTAAAACTCAAGCTGGCAGTGATCCAATCCTTCTATTTTTGGTTACAGATGGATTAGGTCTGGGGAGAAGAGGGTTACAATCTTAGGTTTATTTACAGAGATCTGCTATAAAAGAGGAGGGGTTTGAATGTACAGTATTTTGGGGTGCTCAGAAGGCCCCATTAATACAATCAAGACAGTATATGTTAAGCCTTGCATAATGACAGGTTTCAGAGTAGCAGCCGTGTTAGTCTGTATCCGCAAAAAGAAGAACAGGAGTACTTGTGGCACCTTAGAGACTAACAAATTTATTAGAGCATAAGCTTTCGTGGACTACAGCCCACTTCTTCGGATGCATCCAAAGAAGTGGGCTGTAGTCCACGAAAGCTTATGCTCTAATAAATTTGTTAGTTTCTAAGGTGCCACAAGTACTCCTGTTCTTCTTTTTATGTTAAGCCTGTATGGAATGGAAGTGAATCCATGTGAGGCTCCTGCTTGGCGAGCAAAGTCAGCCTCCATAGCTGGGGGTGGAGGTGTTAACATTTCTTCAGTTCTAGTAAAAGCTCACTGGGATATGCAAAGCACATTCATTAAGCACTGCTGGAGAGTGACAGATGCTGACACACATAATTTGACAGCTGCAAATACCAGGTACTAGAAAGTGTCATTTCCCATACGTAAAAAATAATGGGTCATTATTTCTTGACAGATTAAAAACCAGCTAACAAGAATGTATGAATTGGTAATCCTGTTTAAATAACACATTCTTTTCTCACTCAGAGTAAAGGTGATTCCTTTTGTCTTTGCCCTACCTGGCACACACGTGTGCATGTGTGTGTGCTACAGTCCCCATCTGTGCCTGTCTACAGGGGATGTGATTTGGTTACAGCTCCAGGTAGGGAGGCTTGGATGTAGCAGCTCATGAGTTTAATCCCTGGTATATTGGCCAAGAGGGTGGCTATCACCGCTCCATTTGATGCTGAGGATACTTTGAGACATCTGAACCCATGATGTAGATATTCTTGCCCCTTTTCGACCTGAGCAGCTAGTCAAAGTTAGGGGCCCTGGGGATGCTCCAGTTGGAAGTAGAAATTGATGGCGTCTGGTATTTTCTTTGATGCAATCTTGTTTATTTACAAGGAATGTTCAAAGTCCTGCTTCTCTGAATGCTGGAGGAATTAACAACAAAAGGACCCATTTCTTAGCTTACAATTCCAAGCACCTTTAGCTAACAGACTCAAAAACTCTTACCCTAGCTTTTCCCAGGATTGTACTGCACTCACTGGCTACTGCTTGGCTTTCTTGCTTTTTGCTTCTGCATCTCTGTCTGTTCTTGTCTTTTTCAGTCTTTTGTCTCTTCTGTATTTGCATGTGTACACACACACATGCTCCTCGGCAGGTTCACTCCTTTTGTCTTAGGTGGGCATCTTATGCTTACCATCATGTTAACTGAAAGGTGAGTTCACATCTATCAATCTCAATAGGGTTTTAACTCAACCCATAACAAGGTTTAACCCAGCTCATAACAACATGTTTGTTCCTTTAGTATTCTATAAGGATGTGTGTCATGAGTTTTTAGAATTCTATAAGGATGTGTGTCATGGGTTTTTAAGTCTTCTGACTACAGCTGGTCAGAAAAATTCCAACAAAACAGTTTTTCAGTGGAATTTGCCTGTTTATCCAAATCAAAACATTCTGTGGCGGGTTTGATTTCAATCAAGTTCCACTGGAAACCAGGCAGCTTTTGAAACCTGACTGCCAGAGCAGGTTTCCTGCCAGACAGGCTACCAAGTAGCCTCGACTTCCACAGTCCAAAGCTCAAGGGGCAGCCCACCAGACTGACTGTTTCTCTGAGTTGGGAGGTCCTAGAACTTTCCCTTTTATGGAGAATTTCAAAAATTTGAATCAGAATGAAACCAAATTTCAAAATATAGAAATCCTCTGTACAGCTCTATCTTCTCTTTCTCAAGAAGAGAACGTGGACTGAGTGAAACAATTTACATGTTAAAAACAATCAAATTATCTTACACCACCAAGTCAACTTACCACGTGAACTTACTGCTGTTACCCTTCTTCTCCTTCCCTCTTTTCTCCTATAGTTATACTCGCTCATTTGTGTCTTGTTTCAAAGTAAATCATCAAATTTTTGGGGCAGGGACTGTGTCTTCCTGTGTGTCTGAACTGGGCCTAGCACAAAATGGCCCACATCCTGAATGGAGCTTAGGGTGACCAGATGAGAGGAAGAAAATATCGGGACACAGGGGCGGGGAGGGGGGCGGGGATCACCAGCAGAGCAAAAAAAAAAGCAGACTGCCACCAGCGGAGGGAAAAAAAAAAAAACAGTCGGGATGTGGGACAAACGCCTAGATATCGGGACGTCTGGTCAACCTACTGCTACTGCAATATAAATACAACCAAGGAGCTAATTGATCTCAAGATAAATCTATTTCATAACAAGTTGCTTATGATATGGAGGCTCAGATCTTGAGCTGTGCTCAGTGTAGCTCAAGAAAGGGAGGAAGGAGAGAGAATGGTGCAAATATGGCTATAAGCCAGCACCACCACCAAGCTGGTCAGTTTGTGAGGCCTGTCCCCACAAATTAATTTACACCAGATTCTCATGGTACCAAGGGGCTGTTCTCATAGTGAGTGTACAGACACAATCCAGCCACACCCCCTTTTCAATGGCCACACCCACTGCACCAGCATCTGGAAAGGAGGCAGTGTAGGAGCTTATTACATTTAAGGAGTCCCCTGAACAAAGTGAATCCTCTGGTGGCCAGGTAAGCAGGCATTTGCACTGTTTTATATCAGCAGAGCAGTGCAAAGAGCCTTAATGCACTGAAGAATCTAGTCCTTGTAGTCTTTTTTCCTGTATGCATAATATACTTACAGAAAGAAGAATTATATATTTACTTATTTCAGTTCCTTTTAAGTCTGCATGTATCTGTAGCTATAGATTAGATTTATAACACCAGACCTACTGCATAACACAGGCTACAGAATATCACCCAGTAATTCTGTAATGGCGGGGAATAAGCCTTCTGTCTTACATAAGTGCAATTGCATGCATCAAAGTTGTATGACATCCAGGAAAGCACAAAATTTACTGAAGCACAAACTATCCACAAAATCTTAAAACTGTCTACTGCATATTTTAATCATAATTATCTTTTATGCTACATTAATAAAGAGGTATGTAGCTTTAGATATTTTAGCATCATTGCTATGTTTAAATTCTGTTAGCATTTACTTTTAACAAATGATGTTAGTTAGTATCTTTGTATATTGTAGATAACTACAGACTCAGTAAGATGAACAAAACAAAACAAAACAACCTCATTGGCTAAACCACTGGTGAGATCATTATAGGATCTTTGGGTCAGGACCATCTCTTTGTTCCGTTTGTACAGCATCTAGCACAATGAGGTCCTGGTCGATGACTGGGGCAGCGAGGCACAAAAGGAATGTAAATAATAATAACTGGATACATGTTAAAGACAGTACTACCGCTCCAGGGTATTGATCCGTCGAAAGGAGGGGAGCCTGAAACGTAGTAATGATCATTTGTTTACTTCCCATGGGGAAAAAAAAACACACACAGCGGGGGCGGAAGGAATGTCAATTAAATGTTCAGTATAAAATATCTCATTACACAGCTAATTATCAGCTCAAGGGATATATTAAGAAAACTTTCCACTCCAATCTGCCAATTTCTTCTCACCCATTTTGTAACTGGTGGTTGTTCAGCGATTTGGGAGAAGATTACCTCCTCAGGATGATTATCAAAGGTTGTCAAAGAGGTAGTCCTATAATCTCAGGCACCTGGCATCAGCTGGGAGCTTAGTATTTGTGAATTCAGTGTCATGCTATCCAGTCTTCTCACAGTCTAGGTCTAGATACAAGTCTTCTAACAGTGCTAGGTCTGTTTAAAAACAAATTCTCCTCTGGCTGCCCGCCAAGATTTTGACATAATCTCAATCACAATGGCCATTCAGGACAAGAAACTGAAAAGCATTGAATCAAGACTACAGATGAAATAATAGACCACTGAGAAGGATATGTGTTTAGCAATAGGTAAACTGGTACAGATAAAATGAGTGAACAAGCCTTCACCAGTGTCTCTTAAACTCCAACCTCACCAAGTCTAGTGTGAGAGAATTATTAAATATTTATAAAGCACATACTATTATTTATTATCATTATTTATTTACATAATGCCAAAACTTCTCTAGACACATTACTGCACATCAGAGGCATAGTCCCTGTCGTGAAAAGCAGACAGGCTAAATAATTTGTTAGTGTGTCTTGAGAATATAAGTCACATTTTTCAAAAACAGCCATACCATAGAAGGACAGTGTATGCATCTCTTTCCTGCACAGGGCCATGTTTGTCCAAAAAAAGGAGCCCAGTGTTAGGCCCCTAAATCCATGTGTAGGCATGTGCCTGATTTCCAAAACTGCTGATCACCCAAAAATCCCCAAATTATCTAAATATGGATTTGGGAACCTAATGTTAAGTGGCTGTATTTGAAAGTTAAGCACATGCGTAAGCCTTAGTTTTCAGTTTCAACTTGACCTTTAATGTTCTGGATAGAACTGAGTGAAAATTTTTGTCAAATAGTAAATTTTTCAGAAAATGCAGATTGGGGGCAATCAAAACTATCCCTGAATTCAGGTCAAATTTGGCAGATGGCTAGGGGCAAATAAATGAGAAAAATAATTTCAAAAAAGTCAAAATGGTTCATCTTGATACTTTCAACATGAACAGTTTCATTTCAAAAATGTAAATTTGAATTGACCCAAACAAAAATTTGTTTTGTTTTGTTTTTTGTTACAGCAAGAAAAAATAATTCATTTTTGGTTTGAAACAAACCACGTTTGGAGGTTTTTTTTTTTTTTTCAGATATTTCGGGTCAGCCACCAAAAAAATAACTATTCACTCAGCTCTCCTTATGGATCAGGAACCAAGATTTAATTTTATACATTAATAAACTTTTCAAATGAGAAATAATCTGATGGTTATTTCTCAGCTCTTGTATTCAACAGCCGTCTAGTGTTGGTTTTATCTGTAAGCCAGAAAGAGGTTGCAGAGGCAGTTAGTGAGGAAGTGTTACAGAACACCAGTAAAGTGGCTGACATACTATTGGCAGCAGGAGTCTACTACAAGACAATCATATCAGAATGAAAACAGCTGTCTGCCAGCACCATAAACCTTTAGGAAATGTTATGGGTGATTAGTTGTTACACTTAATGTGTGAAAGCTGGCTTCTGCCTGCCTATGGACAAAGTAACCCCCTCCTTTTTTTCTACTTACTGCTACTCATATAGGACATGGTGAGGTGTTTTAAAACTCACAAAAGCCAGGACATTCAGAGTTAGAGCCAGGGGTGAAAGTAGAAATAGGGACTTAGTGGTATGGGGCTGGGTTGGGGCCAGGTCTGGCCCCTGGAAGGGGCGGGGCCTCGGGTGGAAGGGGCGGGATGGGGGGTCAGAGCCAGCCCCAGCCTGCCTTGTACCGGTAAGTGCCCTCCCCCGCCGGGGTAGCAGCGGCAGCCAGGGGCTCCGGCAGCAGTTTAAAGGGCTCAGGGCTCGGCCACTGCTATGGCCCCAGGCTGCCACTGTTACTCCAGAGCTCCAGCAGCAGGGCTCTGCGGGCTATTTAAAGGGCCTGGGGCTCCCCTGCCTCTACAGCCCCCGACCCTTTAAATAACTGCCGGAGCCCCGCCGCTACTCCAGGGCTCTGGGGGCTATTTAAAGGGCCCAGGACCCCCCACTTCTACCGCCCCAGTCATTTAAATAGTCCCCGGAGCTCTGGAATAGCGGCGGTGGGGCTGCAATGACTATTTAAAGGGCCCAGGGCAGTAGAGGCAGCGGGAGCCCTGGCCCTTTAAATAGGCCCCGGAGCCCCGCCGCTAGTCCAGAGCTCTGGCAGCGGGGCTCTGGCCGCAATTTAAATGGCCCGGGGCTCCAGCCGCTGCTGGGAGCCCCAGCCCTTTAAATTGGCGCCTGGGGAAGCCGGGCCGCCCTGGTACGGTGCACCAGCTCTTGCCTGTACGCCGTACCGGGGCGTACCGGCTTACTTTCACCTCTGGTTAGAGCTCAAACCATGGCAATGACTTTCTCTTTCTGTTTGGGTACGTTTGTGTGAGCCGTTCAGGTGAAATGAAAAAGACCAGGAGGCACACTGAAAATGGGACAAAACTCTAATGGGAAAAGCATCTCGGTCAGGAAGGAACACTCAAGCACACATTATACAGCACCTGTCCTCTTTGAGATTTGGCTGAACTTGCTTTTCTTTTCAATAGTTTTTAAAACCTTGCTGGCTGCTGAACAGTGACAATGGAATGGTCCTATGAATGGACATTCTGTCACATGCTATATTGTCTTCTTCCCATGCAGATGTGTCGGATTGATTTCCCTGTCCCCACCTTGGCTGAACATTTCAGGTGCTTTATAGTGTCATTTTAAACAAAAAAAGAGAGCTGAATAGTAGCTAAGATGCCATTCTGACTTTCTGATCTTGAAACGCTTAGTTCATATGCATCCAGAACTAGGTATTCAAAGTAGGCATTTGAAACCAAATCAACTGTGACTGTAACGGTGGGTGTTCAACATGGATTAGCCCATCCTCATTCTGTTTAGTAGAGTAGTCTCAAAGCTGGCTTTGTGGGAAGGATTTCGCCCGATGCATTTATCACATAGATTTTGAAGCTCTAGGGAAAACGAAACACTGAGAAAGAAGTGAAGTTGAAGAACATAAACAGAAAAATAGAACCAAGTTTCCAAACATTGAAAATATAACTCCATTTTTTCTAACTTCATCAGCTGGGAGGTGTTTCCTTCTGATAGCCACTTTGAAATGGCAAAGAAATGCTTTCTTCAGACTCTTGAGGTGGGACTCTTAAGGGGGGCTTAGTCACTGTCATGCTGAGAGTTGCAACACCTAACTTTTAGGTGCCTGGAAGCCTAGTGGAATGCACAGCCCTGAGTTAGGCACCCTGGCTACCCATACCCCAATGTGCACGGTTGCCACACTCGCACTTAGAAAACTCCTTCTGTATTTGTAATAGTTTTATTAATACAGTTAGCAAAGTCACCAACATTGTAACTCAGCAAGGTAACTAGAGATAATGCAGAATGCACAGTCGAACATCCATATACTCACATCATCCCTCTTAGACCAACCTGAAATGTTAGCCATTACCTTCCTCATCACCATCCACTTCCTCATCACCACCACCAGCAACCATTGTCCTGGTACCTCTCAAGTGCTACATCTCTCCCTTCCTAAGCACTCAGGCTGAGATACAACTTTTATAATATGTTACGCTGACACCACTGTGCCTAATGCATATTCAGCTCTCCCCTCTTCCTTATTTGTATTTCTTCACCCTACTAATGTTGGGGTGTCTTTATCCTATAGGTTAGTATATTACTGATCTCAACTTATCGTATGTCAATTTGTTGCCATGGCACTCTTATGGTCACATGTCTGTGGATGTTCCTATCCTAAAAATATGCAAAACCTGGTATCAGTTCAAGGTTTTTGTGGTTAACTCGTATAAACTTCCCCATTAAACATAACTTTCCTAGTTCCCAAAATTCAGGGTGACTGGCCATTTATCTGTGTCAAAATTTGCAGGCCTCAAAGCCTTATGCTAACTGCTTAAGTCAATGTCTTACAGGACACATGCCTGTAGTCTCATAGCTCTGCTGCCTTAATTTATGCCTATGCCTTACCTAGCAAATTCCTATACCTATAGGCTACAGGATGCGCATTCCAAACCAGCAGGTGCTGCCATCCAAATATAATTTTGTGAATTGAGACTCTGTAGCCAAATTCACGGACAAGTTGCCTGAATCTTTTAGGGAAGAGTTCAGGGCATTTATTGTGGGAGACCATCTGGTTGCCAAGGCATCATTACAATAAGCACTGGGCATAACTGATAGAGCTGCCAGAGTTAATGGCATCAGTGGTTATCATGAGAAGGGCATCGTGGTTGCAAAACTCTGGAAGCACCAGGCATCCAAAGAGTGTGGGATACCTGATAAAATGGATAAGACTTTATATTCATTGAAGACTCACAAGCAACCCTGCACTCTTTAGGGATTTATACCCCAGCCATGAAAAGGTGTCCCTTCACAGGTCAGCAACAGCAGCACCAATACTAGCCCCAATGGTATTTTAGACAGGTACCATACCATTTGAGGCACCAGACTACTTCAGAAAGGGGAATAAGTCCCATAGGAGGAGGTCTTCTGGATCTACTTTCACTCAGCCAGCCCATTCCACTTCTACCTTCAGGCAGACTTGTACATTGTACATTGACCTTAATACTATGCTGGCTGTCCTTGTGAGTCCTCTGGTCGAGCCCAGAGCAATCTGCTCACTCTCTCTCCTCTCCCAAAACACCACCTTTCATCATCTTGACTTTCTGTCTCCTATGCAGATTGGATGAAAGCTCAGCCAGTCACCACATAAATGATCTCCAGGTGGATACCACAGCTTATATACTGTAGCTTAGACTATGCCCCCACAGACATTATGGGCCCATTCCACAAGAGCACAAGCAATATCAATCACATTTCTTAGTGATGTCTCAATGTTAGACATTTTCAGGGCTGCTACCTGGTCTTCTGTATGCATTTTTGCTAGACAATATGCTGTTACCATGGCATCTAGACCAGAAGCAAACTTTGGGAAGATTGTTCTGCAGTCACTGTTTAAATAGACTCCGAGCCCTATTGCCTAGCAAAACTGCCTGAGAGTCACTTGAGTGAAATAAATGTCTGCGCCCACTTGAAGAAGAAAAGGTGGTTACTTACCTGCTACTTAACTGTTCTTTGAGAGGTAGGTACAGACATGGATTCACCACCCACCCTCCGCGCCTTCTGCATTGGAGTCCCGAGCCTTGGATTTTGGTGTGAAGGAACTGAGAAGCAGGCATCACCCTTAGGTAGCCATGGGAGATGCTAGGGCCATAAAGCATGAGCACCATGCCTGTGGGTACTGCTAGGCAAAGTTCTCCAGCTTTCATATGCTGGGTGCAGACACATGCGCGCGCACACACACGCACCTGAGTGGAATACACATCTGCACCTACAACTTGGAGAACAACAGTTACAGTAAAGGTAAGTAATCATCCTTGACTGGGGGAACACAACGATCTTTTGTGTGGATTTTGATATGCTCTCAGCACACCTACCAGAGCACCTCTTGAAAGCAAGATAGGCGGGGAATGCCTAGTTTGTTAATCCTGCTGAAGTTTAGGTGTTACACAGGTTCTTGGCTTCTGGATAGGTCAGGACTTCGGTGTCTGTGCACATGCTCAGCTGCTGAACTCTAGGTGCCTCAGAGACTTTAAAAGTGGAAACATAGGCACCTAGAGAGGTTAGGTGCCTACAGGCTTAGGCAGCAGCTGAGCAAGGGTTTTGTGAATCCCACCGTCTCTGTGAACTGAACGCACTAATAATGAAAATGTACTGGTTACATGAACAATCTCACAGAAACCACCAGGAAGGAGGTTGCAGATTATTTTTTCCTCTTTTTGCCACTATGTTTTCACAGATGTGATGTGTGGATGAACAAGCCAAAGCCAACAGACATACTTTGCTCCTGCCAAATAGTCCAAACAATGCAGAAATTTTTCCCCCTCCCCTCACAAAGATCTTTGACAAACCTCAGTCTTTAAAAATAAAAATAAGTAAATAAATAAAATGACAAATATTGAGTGTATCTAAGGAAAATCACAGATACAATTTCAGAGTTAAAAAAATAAAACAAAATCCCTTACAAATGTTAAAAGGGAAAAGAAAGTACAGGCATGACTTGCTGGCATTCTGAGGCCGGAGACTTTGATATATTGGGTATTTGAATGCCACCTAGTGGGCCTATATAACTTATAGCCAGTGGAACAAATAAATTAACTCATGCCCCCTAAATTGACACTATTGCATCCTACTGTGCCTGTGGCATTTTATATGCTGTGTCACAAGGAGTGCCATAGTATGTGCAATATTGTATACATAATGAGGTATATTCTGCATCCATAGCAAGCTCCATGCATTTGACGAAGTGGGTATTCACCCACGAAAGCTTATGCTCCAATACATCTGTTAGTCTTAAAGGTGCCACAGGACTCTCTGTTGCTTTTTAAAGCTCCATTAATGTTAATTGGAGTTACACAAGAAGAATGCACCCCAGTGTATTGCTAATAAATCATTTGCTAACTCAGTACAAGCTAAGAATATTGCACTGATGTAAGTCCTATATGCTTAAATGCAGAAGAGGACACTGGCCAGGACACCCTTTCTGGTACTTGAATGCTCTTATGAGAACGTAACAGGGAAAGATTAGATCTCTCTTTGAAGCTCACAGAATATCTAACTATGAGGTCAAACACTGGGCCTTCTTTGACCTGCTGTAGAGAAATAAGAACAGATTAATGCTGGCTGCCAGGGCTGGTGCAAGGAAGTTTCGCGCCCTAGGCGAAACGTCCACCTTGCGCCCCCCCCCCCCCAGCCTTGCAGCAGCTCCCTGCCCCCCCCCACCCTAAGCCCCCCCGTAATAGCTCCCCCCCCCCAAGGGAGCCGTGCAGCAGCTCCCCACCCCAGCTCACCTCTGCTCCACCTGCTCCCCCGCTCTAATTCTCCTCCCCTCCCAGGCTTGCGGCGCCGAACAGCTGATTGGCGCTGCAAGCCTGGGAGGCGGGAGAAGTGGAGCGGCGACCGCGCACTCAGGGAGGGGGCGTAGGAACGCTATAAAAAAAAATGGGGGCACTGCTTTTTGGCACCCCCAAATCTTGGTGCCCTAAGCAACTGCCTAGTTTGCTTTAATGGTAGCACTGGCCCTGCTGGCTGCTCTGACAAGTTGTAGTTTGCCGTGCTTTATACAGACAGAGCTGTACTAGCTGCAATAACAGATTTGGTTTCCACTGTAAGGCGGATTGTGTTTATTTGTGGGAAAATAAACTGATGGCAATTCCTAGTACAGATGCATATATGGCAATTTAGTGATGACTCACTAAGTCCATACTACTCCCCTGGTATGTCATATGGGGTACAGGATGAAATGGCAGGAAGGAAATGGCACTTGGCCAATCAGATCACCTGAGGAACTTTTAAAAGATCAGTCCCCAAAGGGAGGATTTGCAGCCAAATATGCCCGTTCCTCACCTTTTCCTCTTGGTACGTCGTCCCATGAAGCTTCAGAAAAACTAAGGTAATAGGGGGAGGAATGGAGTCACTTGGTGAATGTCTGCGAGGGACTGGGGTGTGGGAGGGAGGCCAAGGATGATGTTAGGAAAGCAGTACATTGGGCGACAGGAGGCTGAAATTAGAGGAGAAGAGTAAAGGGGCTACAGAGGGTTAATTACTATTTTGGTCCGTCCTACCCTTTCCTATATAGTATTGCAGTATTTCATTCATGGATGTGCAACTGGATATAGGAGGAGCACAGGGGATAGGCTTTCTTTACACATCTGCACTACCTTTCCCCTCATACCCCTCCCCCACACAATGCATTTCTTTGACCTTTTCTCTCCCTTCACTTTCCCACATGATCTCCAGCGTTGGCCCAATTTCTCTCTTTGGAACATATGATCAACCCACCATGCGGAGGGGAGAGGGTTAGGGATGCAGTAGAAATGAATTTAGGCAGCTCGTGACCACTTATTTGGGCAGCAGCTGCCACTGCACAAGCCCCTGCATGTTAACTCTAATTCTTACTAAACATAAGCACATTCAGAATTATTCAGGCCGCTTGTATATTGATGAGTGTGTTAGAAAGGCAGAGAAGAACAAGAGCCCTAAGGGCCATACCTGGATTTGTCACTGGCTTGCCATCTTCTTATAATCATTTGTGTTATGGCGCCCCCCCTACAATGTCTGTGGTATCCATGAGACCTTAAAAATATAGGACATCACAGTCCCTAAGCCCAGATTCTCAAGGTATTTAGGCACTTCAGGCTAGATTCCAAAAGAAACTGAGGATGATGACCACCTCCTTCATCAATTTGAGCTTAATGGTTAAAGGCATTTCCCCTGGGATATGGGTGATTCCCCAGTTCAAATCCCCCTCTGCCTGGTGGTGGGAGGCAATGGGATTTAAACAGGGATCTGCCACCTCTCAGGTGTGTACTTTATCCACTAGGCGATGGGCAATTATGATGTGGGGTTCCCTCATGCTCGTTTGCTGATGCTGTTCCACTGTGGCTAAATAACGAAAGGCTCATATTAGGTGTATGAGAGAGAGAGAAAAAGCATGAGACTGAGGCTAGAGCCTGGGGGTTAGAGCACTCTCTTGGGGGGTGGCCAGGAGCCAGTCCCCCTGCTCCAATGACTTCTTTAATTATTTCTCCACAATGTAACAGCTTAACAGGAGATCCTCAGGGAGCCCCACATCAGCATATCCCATCATCCAATGTGGGGAGGAGGACGAGATCTCAGTTAAAACCTTTAGCCCATAGGTTAAGAAATCTCTTGTCCTCATCAGGCAAAGCAGAGAATTAAATATCAGTCTCCAACCGCTACGGTGAGTGCTCTAACTATTGGGCTAGAAGTGAGGCTGCTGTTACTCCTTCCCCAGCCATTGTGTGTGGCGTTAGGCGTGCTTTGAGACCGCTTATTGGATCAGGCCTGTAGGTGGGGGAATGCCTATCTTCACCTGGTTTGAGGATCATGCTGCACTGAGCTATGAGAGAGGCACCTAACATGAAGCATTGTGCACATGTCCAGCAGCAGAAACTTTAGAGGACTTTTATAACGGAAATTTAGGCAGTGAGGGATTTTAGGCACCTCCAGAGTTGGCAGCAGCTGACAGGGGTTTTCACAATCTCAAACTCCCACTGTGGGAGCTAGGCGCCTAAGTGAGTCGGCCTGTGGATTTATACTCTAAAAAATGCAAAATGAAGGGGGCGATGGGACAGTAGGAAAAGATACAACACACAAAACATGACCAGAGTGGCACCAAGCACAGGGTTTTTTTAGTTACAGAGGATAATATATTAGTTTTATTTCTGTTGCAAAAGCTTGGATGGGTATTTCCATGAGGTACTCACGGTTGAAGTCAGGGAAAGGAAAAGCCTGTTGGTTTAAGGCAAGGGAATGGACAGAGGGAGAGGTAGTCAGGTGACTGGGCTATTGCTGCTGTTCATGTGGAGGAAGTCACGTCCTGAACTGGCCCTTCTGAGTTTGGAAAGGGGGCACATGACCGCTGTGATTTACCCGCTGGTGCCCTAAGACTCTGGGAACTGCTATAGTCCAACCCCTGAAAGCTCTTCCAGGCAGAGAAGAAGGGGAGGCTTTTGGGCCTGATGCCCTAGGCAGATTCCTCTGGGTTGGGAATGGAAGCATAGGCCAGGATTGTACGGCACTGACTTACTTCCCATGCC
Source organism: Chrysemys picta bellii (assembly GCF_011386835.1). Taxonomy (NCBI): domain Eukaryota; kingdom Metazoa; phylum Chordata; order Testudines; family Emydidae; genus Chrysemys; species Chrysemys picta. The sequence goes on from NC_088791.1 coordinate 223,490,424, forward strand.
CTTGTAACTAGTGCTTTGTGGTGGCATTACTTAAAAGTTGATACATGTCTAAACCATAACCCAGACCCTCAAATATGTGGGGCATTCAAAATCGGCAACCACATCTCTTGACTTTGTGTCTTGTGTCTACCTCTAATTACAATTTCACTTGAAGTAGGCGAAGGGGGGGAGAGGGAGAATGCAAATGTAACTAAATGGCTGCTTAGCAGCTCCATTGTGTACTCCTGAGAGAGAGAGACAAATCATGGCTGAACATGACCAGGTCCGAGTCTGATGGGAAAAGATGCAATATTCTGGCCGATAACAACCAGTGTTTTTTCCTGCTGTGACTATTTGAGCATTCAGTGTCAGAGAGGTGCTTTGAGAGTCCCAAGGCTGCAGACCTATTTAGCAAGCTGGATCTAAATGCCCTTAATAGTGGGGAATGGTATAGAGGAGGCAAATTTAGCCTGGTTTTTTCAGTCTGCTCTCCTAATGGCTTCAGATAAATAGCGATGAACCTTGTGAGACACTGAGGGCTGTGAAGGTGGAACAGGTAGTCGTCCGAGTTTTATGCCACCTCTGCCACTCACAGCCTTTCTATGCTTCAGTTTTCCTGTTTAGAACATAAGATTGATAGTACTTAGTATCCCTAGTACTATATGTGAGTTCCTAGTACTACTGTATATCTGAAGCTTAATTCATTAGCATGCTCCTTCTGATGGAAGTCACTATGGAAGTGCAATGTATAATTACCTGTGCTGGGTTAGCCTCCTCTTATTTTATAAGCATGACAAATGATCTAAAAATATACAAAAATGGGAAGTTTGTACTTGGTTTTCTAAAGCACAAGGCTTCATCACATAATCCAAGTAGCATCCGGAAATGCCTTATCCAGTGACTGGAAAACTTTCTGTGGCTGACCTCAAAAATATGAAATTACAGCCATATTCAGCCAAAAGCCTTCATCCCCCTTATTATTTGGGATGGTCTCATTCCACGGTACAGTTACTCCAGTCAGTCCATTAATTTCTACAGTCTTTCTCACCAAGAATTCCTTACCACTTAAATCAGTTGATGCTAGTATCCTACAGTACTGCACGTCAGCACTTTGTTAATGAGCCAGTCCATAACCCAATCCAGCCTACTAACTGTTTAGGGAAAGGACTCATTCTTGGTGGAAATATGTTGTAGTTTCAGTAACAGCAGGAAAGGAAAATAACAGTGGCTATATTACGTTCCACTCCCCGTAAAAGAATTTCAGTTTTCCGTAGGGGAGCAATACAGGACTCATTCTTAGGAATGGAGGTAGCCAGCATTGAACAGGTGACAGTCCTGTTGGGCTTTACATGCATTTGTGTATAAATAAATGCACTTGACACAACAGAGCATTGTTCACTATATAAGCAGTTGACTCTGCCTAGCCCAGTAAGCAATCTGAGGAAAGTGAATTTGGTTGGTTTTTTTTTCTCTCCTTACTGAATCTGTTTGGATTAAGAAAAGCTGTTTAATCACTAAAATATGTGTTCCATAACAAAGTCTGGATTGTGCATAGGTTGTTCATCTCACTGTACAAGCCAGGAACTGACTCCTGGGGCTTTGGGAAATTCCCACAAGATGCTGCGCGCTTATTGTTTCTTCTGCAGAATTATTTCTCTAATGAAATCTAATGTTGAAGAGATGCCAAAAACTGGCTATCCCTGATCTGCCTTCACATATGGCAGTCTCTTTCCATCCAGTTAACCACCGCTGGACTGGGAAAGAATTGTAACAGCATGAATTCTCTATTTTCTTTGTTCTTGGCTATATATGCTTTGGTCCAGATCCTCTGCCTTGGCTAACCTGTACATTGTACATGCTAGATTGGAGGCAGGCAGGCAAAGATGACCAACAGCTGCAGCTCAGGCTACTGCCCCTGCACTGAGAGCTGCCTAACTTATGCTGGCTGCTAATGGTCCCAAGAGGCCAAAAGCAGAGCTAGCAATCAGTGCAATGTAAGAATGCTCAGGCACACCCCCTTTCCTTCAGCCAAGTCCCCTTCCCCTTGCTGCGCCAGCAGCAGGAAATGATGCAAGAACCTATAGCCCATCAGAGGCTCCTAATTACCCTAGAATGATTTTCCTTGGGCAGGATATCCTGGCTTTAAAACTGTGCTTAGATGGAACCTGCCCCAGCATGGGTAGAGCAGACCTGGGAAGATACCACCCCCACCCTCTGTTTGGAGCTGAGCCAAGAAAGCAGGGCAGGAGAGGGAAGTAGTGGTGTCTGGAGATTAAAGAAGAGGTTGAAAGGGGGAACAAAAGGGAATGGGGCTGTCACCAGGCCATGTAGCAGCTGGCTGGTCTGGGCCTTGAAGCAGGGCAGGCAAGGTTCAGGGAAGGAGGAGAGAACCTGGCCCTGGGCTGGTGAAGCACAGGTGTGAGAGGAGAGTACCAGATCTCACACACATACCTTGTGTATTACCTTTCAAGAAAGGCTCTGCTCTCACAAGAGGTGATTGACAGCTCCTGGCACTAAAACTGCCACCATACCGGGAGGTAGCTCCAAGGCTCTGTGGTAGCCAGTTTCAGTTCATGGGTCCTGCTCCAATTTTTTATAGTGTCCTGCAGGCTTCTGCGATGATGATGATTCTTCTCAGCTTATGGACACCAGTGTAAGCATGGGGAAGAGCCAGCAACACCATATGGGTTTACAGCAGTCTATGGCCCAATTACAAAGAATCCAGGGACTTCATCATCTGCTTCTGAAATGCAACCATCTCTCAGAGGTGTTTAACAATACACAGCTCAGCGACACAAAAAAGGAGGAGGAAATGAAGAATACTGTATCCAATGGAGACTGCAGGGAAACTTTTAGGCCAGGCACATAGCAATTAGTTTAACTGGAATATTGCCAAGATGTCCAGGTTAACACACTTACTTTCTGGAAAAGTGCCATGGTATCTTTAAAGCCTTTTGTGGTCAACCTCTTGATTTAGTGTCACATCAGCATAAAAACACAGTGAAATGTTTACCACTGTGTGGGACATTAACCAGGAAGAGCCCAATCCCACATTCTTTCTTCTCACTGAAAGCAATTCTCAGGCACAGAATTAATGGGAGTTCTTGCCTGAGTTACATATGCAGGATTAAGTCTACCATTTTCACTCGCTGAGCTAGCTCCAATCCAAGAAAGTAATCATGACCCACAACCAAAAATTGAACTCACACAGGAATCTGAATTAGCAGCCTTAAACTAGCTTAAGGAAGACAGCAAACAGAACAAACTTGCAGGAGAACAAATTATCTTCTTTCTTTAATTTAAAAAATAAATAAATTAAGAGTTCATGTTATTAAGACAATGTACTGCAATGTTGCTCTCCAAATACAGTATAAGACTATTTGTCTGAAGTTCATTGTATGGGGTTGACCAACTCAATATGTAACTTTAGCAATCACAAAACTCAATCAGAGATATCCCAACTCATCCAACAAGCTTGACTGGTCATGTGTGGTGAAATCTAAAGTCATACTGGTACACATGATATAAATGCTTTTTCGCTTACTTAACAATATGTTCATCTTTGTGGCTAGAACTGTAAGCTTGTTTTATTTAAAAATAGACTCCAACATTACTTTTTAATAAGGTGCAACATATAGACTGCTTTTTACAATTAAAAAACAAAGTAAAACAATACTCATTAGTATGCACTCATTCCAACACGGAATTAAATGGGATCTTCTACAATGCTTGGATGGTCTTGTTTTCTGCTTCACCAAAACAAAAAAATTAGCAGTTACTATTACAGTGACACTCTCAGAAGGGCCTGGTGCATGTTAGCTTTGTTCTGTTCTTTAACAGAAGGCCTCCTGGTGCAGAACACTTCAAATACATGTCAGAAGCTGAGTCTAACTCAACACAGTCCCTGCATAACCAATGTGTAATACTGAACTTGCATCATTCATCAGCAAAGGTTTTATTCACCCATTTGGTTTGATATCAGCCTCAGTCCAATAGCTTGAAAACAAGTATTGAACTGTAGTTGCATACACTGAGTTATATACTACAGTAACGTCCTCACTCTTAAATTAACCAAGTTCTGTGAAACTTTTTAGGTTCTGCAGAATTAATTAAATAATTAAGTCTGAGATCTACACTTAGGGTTTGTCCAGTAACTTCTGAGATCAATGTTGATAAATGCAAAGTAATGCACATTGGAAAACATAATCCCAACTATACATATAAAATGATGGGGGTCTAAATTAGCTGTTACCATTCAAGAAAGAGATTTTTGAGTCATTGTGAATAGTTCTCTGAAAACATCCACTCAATGTGCAGTGGCAGGCAAAAAAAACAAACAGAATGTTGGGAATCATTAAGAATGGCATAGATAATAAGACAGAAAATATCATATTGCCTCTATATAAATCCAGGGTATGCCCACATCTTGAATATTGTGTGCAGATGTGGTCGCCCCATCTCAAAAAAGATATATTGAAATTGGAAAATATTCAGAAAAGGGCAACAAAATTGATTAGGGGTCTGGAATGGCTTCCGTATGAGGAGAGACTGGGACTGGGACTTTTCAGCTTGGAAAGGCGATGACTCACGGGAGATATGATTGATGTCTATAAAATCATGAGTGGTGTGGAGAAAGTAAATAAGGAAGTGTTATTTACTCCTTCACATAACACAAGAACTAGGGGGTCACCAAATGAAATTAATAAGCAGCAGGTTTAAAACAAACAAAAGGAAGTATTTTTTCACACAACGCACAGTCAGTCTGTGGAGCTCCTTGCCAGAGGATATTGGGAAGTCCCAGACTATAACAGGGTTAAAAAAAGAACTAGATATGTTCATGGAGGATAGGTTCATCAATGGATATTAGCCAGGATGGGTAGGGATGGTGTCCCTAGCCTCTGTTTACCAGACGCTGGGAATGGGTGACAGGGAATGGATCACTTGATGATTACCTATTCTGTTCATTCCCTCAGGGGCATCTGACATTGGCCACTGTGAGAAGACAGGATACTGGGCAAGATGGACCTTTGGTCTGTCCCAGTATGGCTGTTCTTATGCATTTTGGGAATACTGTATAGACATAAAACACTGATGATACCATAAAGGGCTTGTACTATGGGCATTACATAAGGCATACTTTATAGCCATGGACTCTGAAATTCCAATGTGACTCTAAAAATAGCCTACTCTATTCCAGAGATAGAGGGTGTAACTGATGACAGCATTTGGCCTTCTGCATTCAGACTATTACAGTCTGCTACCACACAAAATACCTACATTCTGTATCCCACAGAGCACCAGAATGGAAAGGCTTTAGGACCAGATTAGCATCATTACCCCAACATACTTGGAGTTGTTTCCTTTTAAACTTCACATTCTGGGGACATAAGTGACACAAGGTAACAACAACAATTGCTTTCTTGCACCCTTGTCCAAGCTTGGTACTATGGAGGGTTGCAGCATTAATTCTGTACATGGTATAAGCAACTTAAAGGGTGAGTAGCTCTGCTAGAAAATAAATGTTTCAGCCATGCTATTGTAAACCACACACCTCCCGGGTGTGGTGTTCTGTCCCAGTTAGTGGCACCGAGACCACTTAGAGATTAATGAGTCTGCCACAGTCTTAGCTAATAGCCATGTGGCTTTTAGCTCATGCACTAGAGGCCAATGCATTTACCTCCAGAGATCCCAGGTTTGATCCTGCCTGCTGGAGACCAGGGTCTGTTGGTTTTACAAGTGGGGATTTGTCCGGGATTTCAACTGGGAAGTCTCTGATGCTCAGGACGCGCTTCCTCAGCTAGGGGAAGTATGTAACCTACACACCTCCTGGGTGTGGTGCTCTGTCCCATCTAATGACACCAAGACCACTTACAGAGAGATTCATGAGTCTGCTCTACAGCCTTAGCTAAGGGCCAGGTGACTTTTGACTCATGCATTAAGCTCCAGAGGTCCCAGGCTCAATCCTGCCTGCCGCCGACTGGGGTCTGTCAGTATTACACTATGTTAATTTAAGTGATTTCTTAGCACGTGCAAACAATTGCCAGTGGAGGAATAAGGAATAAACTGGAGCAGGGCAGAAATCACTGCAGAGCTTCATTTGTCTGTTTCTTCTATTTACATGGAGGGAGGGAGGTGCCTAACTCCCACTGACTTTCAGTGAGAGTTGAACACCTAATTGTCCTTCGTGCTTTTGAAAATCTCCCCCATGAGCTTTTTACACTTTTTCCATAGTCATAGCAAACTACATCATACTAAATATTACAGTACCAATTTGCCAATTTTTGCATAGAGAAATAATGAATCCTTACAAATCAATCTCTGCATTTTAAAAATAACAGAGGAGAGCTGATTGACAAAACTGCTAAACTGAGTAAAACTAAATGGCTTAAAGCAGGAAACAAAGGACAGGATGTTTAAAGTGAACAGAAGTGTATTCTACAGCTTGAGTTCCACTCCAGTCTCAATTAACTTTTACCAAAATAAATGAAGATGACAAACTTCTCCATAAATAGGATGATTTTTTTTCAATGAAAATATTTTAGTATAATTCAGTAGCAAATAAATAACCATGACATCAGTAACAAATAAATCAACATGAATCGTACATGCTCTGTTCTCAGTTTAGAACACAAAGGTTTACAGCTGTTACTAACTTATTTATAAATATGTGCTCGTCTTCGCACCAGTCTAATAAGTTAGTGTGAACGTTGGTGTGTTCTCCAGTACTCCTGGCTCCTTGTCTTCAAACCATATCACTTAAACCTATATCACTTCAAACCATATCACACATACCAGCAGAGCTACTAGGAAACTCATTGAAGAAATATAGCTTGATGTTTGCAGCTATAGAGAGCGTCTAACCTGACTACCTGATTAAATAAGTCTCATCCTGCATCCAATCCTCTCTGTTATAGCTTAGTTTTGGGCCACTCCTCATACACTGTATTTTTCTCTTTAAACAAAACAAAATACTGTATGCAGCCTTTGTGTTAACCTAGGAGAGATTCCTTCAAGGTTATTTCTTCCCATCTTCTGTTACCAGTCTAGTTAAACATGATAGATTCAGGGTCCTGGTTTGCCATCTGAGCCATATGTCTTAACACATCCTTTTTAGTTATGATGCCCAGCAGCCTTCTAGAAGAGAAGAAAAAAGAAAAGGTGAATCATCTGATCTCTCATCTATTTTTCCTGTTCTGCTGTAGGGGCCTTTTACGAGAGCTCCCATGTTCCAAAATAATGATTAAAAACAAAGCAAAACAAAGAACTAGTCCCACCTAATGATAACCACCAAGACAATAAAAGCCCATGTCCATTATAAAAATGAAGTGCCCTGGTTCTCTTTACCTCCTTTTGTGGAGAATCTATTCCACTCTGTGTTCAAGTGAGAACTGTAATTAATGCAACACCATTTTGTCTGAGAAAATAATTAAATTCTATCAGAACAAAATTCACTCTCAAGCAGAGGGCCACCAGCACAAGATCTAGGCAACACAAAACCACTTAAACCATCTAATCAGGGGCTAAGTGGGGCCTATGACTTGTCCTGGCATTCTGCAAAAGGGTGAATTTCAGCTTGTGTGTTCTTTTTAAAAATTCTGATGCCCTTATTTTCACGGCATAGTGCCTTACTCCCATTGACTTTAATGGAACTAAACAAGAAGTGACCATCCAACAGGAGTGAGAGTTTTGGAATCTGCCCCTTATTAAGCTATAACCAGCAACGCAAGTGCTAGTTGTGAGACATTTTTAATATCCAATATCTCACGACCCCTTGGGGGCCAGAATACCTCCCCATGCTACAAAGCATTCCTTTCCAACTCTTGAAACTAGTTAGATACTGGACTTTGGAACCCCATCATTCTTAGCACCATTTGCCTTTCAATTCAGTTGTAAAATAATATTGGTGGCTGATGCTTCAAGAACCGCTAGAGGTAGAAACCAAAACCAAAAGCTTCCAAGCCCGAGTGCCTAATAGTAGGCACCTAAACCCATCTTCCAAATCAGAGGCCTTATTTTCACAGTTGTTGAGCACCCAGAACTGAAAATGACAGTGGATATTCAGCATCTGTGAAAAGCAAGCCGGTTTTATTTAGGTGCCAAAACTTTAGGCATCCAAATTTATCAGGAATTGGGCCACTATATTTTTCTGTCACTATAGCCCAGGCTAGACTGTCTCTCCAAAAGGTTTTAAAACCAGTTTGAGCTGTTAGGAAAATTTTCCCAGTGCAGACAAAACTGTTAAACACTTTTGATTCAGTTTCTGTTCCTGATCATTTTTTGTCGTCTGTCTCTCGTGGAGTTTTAACTCACTTTCCCTTGCGGTCAGACCAAACTGAGCAGATTTATTTTTCTCAGTTGTCATCCACATCACGCTTTTCATGAGCACTTCAGCCTGGCTGGAAGCCTAGGGACAAGCAAACCCTTTGCAAACAGTGATATTTTGCCAACTCTGCATTTGCACTTGCTTAAAAACAAAATATATTGGGACATCAGCCTGATAGTATCTGTATTTTATTGTCCCTTATCTTAAATATGGCACCTAAATTACAATACATTACAGAGAAGGGAACATGGTCTGAGTGTGAGCTCAATGGCAGACAATACATCTTTGCTTCTAATTCTAGCTCTGCCACTGATTTTTTTCTGTTGCCTTGGACAGCCACTTGACCTGTCTATTTTAGTTTTAGAGAAAATAATACTACTTACCCAGCTGACTTCATAGGCTGTTGAGAGTTAGTTACTGTTTAGAAATTCCTTTGAATAGCAAAAGTGCTATATTTATTACAGCTACAGCAAAGCTGGTGTGGCACTTTCCTTCCCTTTAAGTACTTAATCTTATTGGTTCATCTATATATACCTACCCACTGCGTGTGACAAGACATTGTCTGAGTCCAAGTTTCCGAAAGATGTCTACCACAGTCTCCATTGGCGTGTGGTCAGTTACTGTGAAAGGGCTCAAATTGAGAATGCGCCGTAGCTTCAATGGGTGAGGGCTGTTGGCTGGGAGCTCTGGTGGATCTTCAGTGAAATACATGATAGAATTGCTCACCACCCCATCCTGACGCTGTCTTGCGTTCTCTGGAGGACAAAGAAATCAGGCACATGGCAGACCAAACTCATGTACATCCCTACTTGGAAATGAATGGTTACATTTGCTTTTAATATGCCAATGTATCAGAACATGGGATTACAGAGCAAATCACTCACATTTCACAGGGTCACCACAGTAATTCAAAGAATCCTATCCCAAATCAAATATAAAGACAGTTCCTGTCCCTTTTATTTTGTTTAGCATATCTTTACCAACATGCTATTTCTTGTGTTGGGATGTTAATTGTCATCATTTTCCTTAAATTCAAATGTTTTACACTATTGGTTTTAGCAGGTAACACAATGCAGTTGTTGTATGAAATTCACCCAGGGTGTCGAGGTATGGAAGAGCTCCCAAGATGATGGAAATGTGGAACTTCTGCTGTACATGTGCACCTGGATTTGGACATTGTGACTTCTACACCACCATATAGGGGCAGTCTGTGGGCATGTTTATTCGGTCTGTACACTGATCCCATTCAGGGTGTGTGTAAGAGACACAGCCATTATTTCAGGATTGCTGAACCACCACATGCCTTGCCCACAGGTTGGGGGGCAGATTCTGTCTCCTGAACCTCTGGATACTTCCTCATATAAAACTTGTTTACCTAGGCTTCATGTTGGAAGGAGGCATGGTTGTCTTTAAGGAAAAGGAGCAATAGTGAGGGGAAAAGTGCTGAGCTAAATGAATTTGATCACTTCAGTTTTCTCAACTGTGCATATTTGCCCATGTTCCAGATCAAAACCTCTCACTAGCACCTTGATCAAGCTGTGAAGTGAAGTTTACTCCTGGCTTTTATGACTATTATTACAAGCCTGTCACTTAACGTATACCCCTAGCCATTTGCTTTATAGTTATTGTTAAAGTGGAAATGGCTGGTTTTCTTTGCACTTTTCTCTTCACTGGCTGTTCGTTTGTACTCTGCAATATATGGTGCTAACAACAGATGAAATGAAATCTCAAGAATGATGATAGACACCTCCCTTCTCCCTAATATAAACACACCTTTTAAAAAAAAGAAATCATAGCTAATTCTAACCATTTTCCTTTTTGATTGATTCAGGTTGCTTCTGTTCCTGAGAGGCACAGGAAATTGGAGACAGTCAATGAAAATATATATATTCTTGGAGCTCATTTCCATCAATCAAAGTGCAGAAACCTGCTCTGTGACTTGTTATGTGCAGACAGTAATGATTTCCAACACATTCCTGCTGCATTATTTTTCTCTTAAAGATCATTTTGTTGTAATATCACTGGAATCAGAACAGCTCCAGTTCACACCTAATATTACTGTGTCATGTGACTTTCAACCTTCTCACCCGATATATTACACATACCCCTGCAATTTACAGGAATGATGCTAATCTTGTCTATTCTTGTCTTGATTTATACATCTGACTTTCAAAAGTGAATGTGCCTGCACAGGTCTTTGATATAGTAAGCTATGGGTTTACATCGTCTAACTGAAGGTGGTTCATTTAGTCTGACCCAGGTCAAGATATGTTCCTCACATAAAGAACCATGAATAAATCAGCTAGTTATTTTCACTCCTTTATCTACCCAGGAAGCAACAGACAATGACATTTTGGTAACTATTTTTCCAAAAGTTCTACTCCCCCCAAAATGACAATGACACTGGACAACACTGATAAGCACATGCCATTATTTTACTCCTGGAAGTAAAATTTGTGTCTCTAGAGACAATGCTTTTGCAAATGATACATTAACATTGGTCTAAATTCAATAGTACCATAAATAGGGTGAAATTTATACATAGGGTATAAATGGGTTGGGAAGTTAGAGACGTGATAAAATATAGTAATTGCACAGATATATTTCAGTCAGTGAGTTTGCAAAACTTAGTCCAAGGAGCAAAGCAGCACCAAAGGAAGGGTGACTATATTTGCTGACTCCACTGAACCAGAGTAATCCACAGAAGACGACGCCTGTCAGATTTAAAGGTTAATTAGTCCCTGCAGATATGGAAATGGTCTCTTGGATCTAAGCTACCCACATGAGCTTCAAATCCCAGCTTGTCTAACCTAAGTTCCTATACTGAGGATTTCTCTGTAGTGGAAAAGTGCATGGATTTAGCCAACATGTTAGTTATCTTGTTTGAACTAATATGGCGTTCAACATTGTTTGCCCTGGTCCACAAGAATGGTTTAAAAACTTATTAGCTAGTCATGTCTAGTCACAGGTAATGCAAAATCAATGTGATTACATCATTTTTTATTAAAAGTGTGTATTTGTCTCCTTAGCTAGACAGACCTCCATTTGCCTCTCCTTCATCTTTTGCTACCAGAAGAGAAGTACTATTTCTTCAGGGTCTAGCTACACTGGAGAAATGCGTCTGTGACGTTGCACTCTATATGATTTTATGAAAATGTAACTGGAATATGCTTCATGCAAAAGATCTCTTGTAAGGTATCATTACAAATCTTATAATCTATTGAGTGTGGTCATCCTATTTGTATGAATGTATCACTCTTGTATCTGAAACTAGAAATATAAAATATAACTCTGAGGTCCTATTGTAGTTATGCAAAGTGTGGGCCATTAATGGTGGTTTGGAATCTTGATGGCTCCCATCAACCAGGACAATTGATTGTGGATGGCTCTGTTTGCTTGTAGGCCTTCCTCTGCCACCAGAATCCTCACTTGGAAGCTCAGTTCTCTCGCCAGCCTTATTCATATGCAGCCTAGCAGAATTAGTAAGACATCAAATGCTCAAATGCCAACAGTATGCAGATGACATACAGCTCTATCTATCCTTCTTACTGTCATTAAGTTAGCTCAGTACTTGGCTGAGATCAGTTCATGGACAAAGAACATCTGGTTGAAGTTAAATCTGAGGAAGACTGAGGTTATGTTGGTTGGCAGAGGAGTTTGCAGCCACAGTGAAGTCTCCTGTGGTTGACAAAACACACCTACAATTGGTTAAGCCAGTCTGTAGTTTAGGGGAGGGATAGCTCAGTGGTTTGAGCATTGGCCTGCTAAACCCAGGGTTGTGAGTTCAATCCTTGAGGGGGCCGCTTAGGAATCTGGGGCAAAATGAGTACTTGGTCCTGCTAGTGAAGGCAGGGGGCTAGACTTGATGACCTTTCGGGGTCCCTTCCAGTTCTATGAGATATATTAGGAGTGTTCTTGGATTCCTGACTGACATTAAGCTGTCACACAGTAGTGTTCATAATTATCTTCTACAACTGGCTAGAAGACTCCATCCAATTCTGCTGGCTGAAGACCTGGCCTAAGTAATATGTACTTTTGTTACTTCCAAATGGATTTCAGCAATGCAATATTCCTGGTATACAACCATAAGTCCTCAGTATAGAACACAGCAACACATCCCTTCAGTACCATGGACCACCATGAACTCATCCAACCAGTCCTCTGCTCACTACACTAAATTCCCATTGAACACTGATTTATGTTCACGATCTCTAGTCTTACCCTCAAAGTGCTCATGGGCCCAGCTTACTTAAAAAAACAACAACAACAAAAAACAATCTGTCCGTAGCTCCAGAATGTGAATCGCCACTACAAACCTCACCACCTCCCCTTTCAAGTGCAAGGTGCAATTCTTCAGCCTTGCCTTCACTAATAGGCAGACATGGCACAGCGTATATTCATAAAAATATGGAAAAATGAAATAAAATTAATAAAAAATTTCAGAAAACATGCAATTTTTTCCCTGTCGGAAGAGATAAATAAGGAGAAAAGACACGCATGATGCTTGTTATAGCACTTCATGCCCCCTGGAAGGCTCTCCTATAGCATGGTGCAGAGCATGAATAGAATAGAATCCTTTTGAGCTAGAAAATTTAAATCAGGATTTTGATTTATAAAAGACACACATTAAATCATATAGAATCACCATGTACCATGAAAATTAACAAGCGAGACCGTTTATTGCAAAACTGGCATAATATGAGATCAGAATCAGTCATATGGTTTCCAAACAGTTGCTGTTACTCCCCACTGCAGCCCACTCTCCGCAGAAATGGTGGGAAGCAGTCATGGACAGCCCACTAGTCCTGGATGTTTTAAGAAAGCTCATCTATGAAGAAATGTTCTTTGATTTTTAATTCTTGACTCTGCCCCAGGCCTATTAGAAGAGATTTTAATTAGAGTGCCCCGGAAACATTACGGATTTCACATAAACCATTTTCTGAGAGGAAAATATTTCAGTTGAAAAATGTGGACCAGCTTTAATTTTTAATTAACTCTGCCCTAGTAATAAAAAGCGTAGAGACAGGACCACACATCCATGTGCCTCCCTGCGAACAAACCAGCCTTGTTGCCGTTTAGCATCATCATCAAAAAGTATAATTCTCAGCTTTTTATACCCATTTCAGATGGTGTCTGATCTCTCTACATTTAAATGAACAGGCCTGATCCTTTCCGGTTTGCAGCTTTGCTGGTCACTGATATTGGTGTGACATTAGTGCAACAGGCCTGCAATCCAGCATGGCAACTCGCTGCACACTCACTGCATGACAACATACGGTAGAAAACAGACAAGGGTCAGGCCCAGTGTATCTAATTTGTATTTTCAAGTTCTCACAAGGGAATTTAGGGAGTTGGGGATGGGCAACACCTTAAAAATAGTTAGAAAGAAAGTGATATAAAACTGCAAACTCCGTACATTTTATAAAGAGTACCAACTCTTGGTCTTTATATCTTTTGTCAACTCTCAAACACTGGTTTATTTTGCCCTTCTGACCCTGCCATAGGGTGTGTCTTTTGTATCTGCCAGAGGAACTGACAGCCTGGAGGTAAAACAAAGATTTAAAGGGACACTGTCACAATTGTTGGCTTAATTATCCTGTAAATTACTTAACAATTGTCTCGTATTGAAGTTATTACTTTGAGGATTCCTTCCTTGTGATTTTGTAGGGGGTAGGGAGGAGAAGGGGTGGTGGGGGGGCTATTGAATTGATGCTATTCAAAAAAGCAGATTCCCTTGAACTACTTGGTTGTCTTTTACAGTTAGATGAGCCAGGTGCCTTGTAGTTTGAGGTGTGTGCACTTCCCTATTTTTGATAATTGCAAAACTAGTCTGAATTCACAAATAGGGTTGCCAGGCATCTGGTTTTCGACTAGAATGCCCAGTAGAAAAGAGACCCTGGCATCTCTGGTCAGCACCAGAGCTGTTAAAAGTCCGGTCGGTGGCACAGCGGGGGCCCGGGGCTAAGGCAGGCTCCCTGCCTGTCCTAGCTCTGCGCTGCTCCCAGAAGTGGCTGCTAGATCCTTGTGACACCTAGGTGCATGGGTGGCAGGGAGCCTCTGCAAGCTGCCCCCACCCCCAGTGCCAACTCCACAGCTCCCATTGGCCAGGAGCTGTGACCAATGGGAGCTGTGGGGGTGGTGCCTGCGGGCGCGAGGGCAGCACAGAGCCTCCCTGGCCACCCACGCGCCGAGGGACTGCAGGGACCTAGCAGCCACTTCCTGGGAGCTGTGGTAAGTGCCGCTGGGACCCCGCACCTCCCACATCCCAACCCCCTGCCCCAGCCCAGAGTCCCCTCCCACACCCAAACTCCCTCCAGGAGCCCACACTCCTCCCTCAACACCATGCCCCAGCACTGAGCTCTCTCCTGCAACCCAAACCCCTCATCCCCGGTTCCACCCCAGAGCCCTCACTCCCCTTCATACCCCAACTCCCTGCCCCAGCCCAGAGCCCTTTCCTGCACCCAAGCCCCTCATCCCTGGCCCCAGCCCAGAGCCCACAACCCCAGCCAGAGCCTTCACCCCCCCCGCACCCCAACTCCCTTCCCTAGCTCCAAGCCCCCTCCTTCACCCCAAACCCTTCATCCCCAGCCCCACCCTAGAGCCTGCACCCCCAGCCAGAGTCTGAACCCCCTCCCACACTCCGAACCCCTGGGCCCCAGCCTGGAGCTCCCTCCTGCACCCCAACCTCTCATTTCTGGCCCCACCCAGAGCCTGCACCCCCACCCAGAGCCTATCCCTTCCCTCACACCCTAGCCCCCTGCCCCAGCCTGCAGCCCTCTCCTGCACCCCAAACCCCTCATCCCCAGCCCCACCCCAGAGCCCGCACCCCTAGCCATAGTTCTCACCCCCCTCCCCAGTCCCCTGCCCCAACCTGGTGAAAGTGAGTTGGGGGGCGGAGAGCGAGCGACAGAGGGAGGGGGATGGAGTGAGCGGTGGCAGGGCCTTGGAGAAGGGGCAGGGGAAGGGGAACAGCGGGGCAGGTGTGTTTGGTTTTGTGTGATTAGAAAGTTGGCAATCCTATTTGCAAGCCATTTAAACCACTCACCTCTCAGTCATGCAGTTAAAAACAAACATACTTGTAGCTTAAGGGAAGGCTGCAATATGTATTATAGCTAGAAACTGGGCTCTAGAATTCTTCTCTCATCTGCTCCTTAACACTCACTCCCTATGCAGAACATGAATCCAATAAATTTTGAGTCTATGGCACTCTGTTAAACCTACAATGATGAAGGGGATTCCAAAGTAGGCACAAAGAGTTTTTCCATCCCTTGTGCTTAACATATATAATATGATACCAATTATCAGTTTTGGAGGAAGGGAGATGGGAAATCAAATTATAGATGGACACCTGATGGGAACAAGTAATTTAGTTTTTAGATCTAATTTTACTTAGGGGTAGATCCACAAAGGGACAAATTGAGAGGGAAGGCTTTGAGAAATTAGGTATTACAAAGCTCAGCATTGCAACACTTGCTTCCCTTTGTAAATCTAGGCTTTAGGTAGTATCCTTTTAAGTAGAGCAGCTTAAAATGTAGAGTACATGGTTTACAGAGCAATTTTTACTTCATGAAAAAGTCCCTGTAAGCAGGAAAGGCGGTCACCAAAATAGCTGTTATTTTCTATTTATAGATTTTATTTTCCAAAGAACTCAGGAGCTTCCCCTCCTCCATTCATCTGAAAATCATACCACTGATCTTTCAGGTCACCAAAATCTGCAAGATTTAAATGCTTACAAATTACAATAACTATGATGTGATAACAGAAACTAACACAGTGTGGCACCAGCACTTTGCACGTTGTTATGTAGTGGCTGGGGTTCACAGATATCTTCGGACTTTTACTGCTGAGAGTGACAAAAGATTTGGTTGGAGACTAGAGATGCTACTGACCATGGTCTGATTTGACTTTCACCAATTTGAAACTGGTTTAACTCCAACGGCTTCAACAGAGTAACTTCAGATTTACCTCAGCATAATGGAATGCGGAATTAAACCCCAGAGGTTGGCTGAAGGTATGTTGTAGTGGGGAGGCTGCTTGGCATCGTTCTTATAAAGAAGGGTAGAAACGGCCTTCCACATCCTTTGGAGTAAACATTCAGTTTTGTTCTTACTTACCTATTTGTACATGCTTCACAGTATCACTAATACCCTTTACATTCCCATTAAAATCTATATTGTACTCTTTACTCACTTATTGCAAGAATCAGTTCCCGTCTCTGTGCAAAACCAATGAGACGCTCCGAGTCTTTGGAAACCACCACCGGAAAGCCATTGTAATCGGTCTCTTTGATTAATGTCTCCACATCTTCCACTGTCATACTATCCTGTGTCAGAACGGAGAGTGGAGGCTCACCACGCCTAGGCCTCATGACATCTGTTGCTAGTGTTCGGTGTGTGAACTCGTCCTTAGCATCCAGAAATGGGTAACCATTCAAATGGATGTGTGCCTCATAGATCCCTTCTTTCCCAAAGGCATCTGCTACCCACTTGCTGGTCACAGCTGCAGCCATTAGAGGTACAATATACTCCAAGCCTCCGGTTAACTCAAACATAATAACCACCAGGGAGACAGTCATTCTGGTAACTCCACCTGCCAAGAAAAAGATCATTCAGGTTCCCCCCTAAAAAAAAACAACAACAAAAATCTATAAATGTATCAACTCTTCTGGCTTTCTAGTATCTTATATTCATAAAGGCACGAAATTATTCAAACCCCTCACTGTGTGTCGTTCACTGAAAGTACAGGTTTCCATTTCATTTGCTGTAATTTTGAACAGAAAAGGTTACAGTGACATGCTCAACCCAAATTTATTAGCATGTGAAAAGCAGATAATTACGGACTCTGGTACCTGCGTGCTTGGAGATTACCTTAATTAAATAATCTGGCACAACAGCAAAGCACACACACGTCTGAACTATACTTGATACATGACATACCAAAACTGGATTGGGGTCAATCTAAACTACTAGGCCTGTATTTCTGGGAAAATCAGTGCTAAAGTGCAGACATGTTTAATTTCATTATTGACTTCTTCATTTATATACAATTGATTATATTGAAGGTTTAATTTGAAAACATACTTGATTAAGGATTACACTCAAAGAAAAAGAAGCATTAAGGGAACTGTATTAAACATAGCACGCTCCTCGATCAACCTCTGTAAATTGCTTGTCATAATGTAAGCAGCTTCCATAAAATGTGTTTTTGTAGCTTGGTTGTGATGCCCTCTGTATATAAATCAGTTCTAGCATCAACATTCTTCACTGTAGTTTCTTTGTGTCATTTTATAATTAATCTGTTTACTGCTGCAGTTTACATTACAATATATAAAGAATCATGTAATCACAGTATAACAATTGTATACGTTTCTCCAGGTAATATGTCAGAAAGATAATTGTGATAATTTGATATTCTTAGATCTCCAAATACAGTGCCATTGTTTAGATTGGAGAAATAAGAAAATAGGTTATTAAAAGTTGTTGGTATATAATTGCATGGGTAATGCTATGCAGTTACAATTATTACATAGCTGTTTGTGGCTGTAAAAACAGAATATGATTGCCTGCTAATGGATGCACAGTAAAGAACTTTTCTTTAATATAAAAGCAAAATGTCTACACTGATAAATTCTGTGTTGGAATGCTAAAGAAAAGAATGGAAAAGGACAACTGAGGCTGGTTTACTATTTCTGACATTAGGTTCCTACCATGACTGGTGTCACAAATGATCCTACTTATCTGCCAGTGCTCCTCTTGATGCAGGTTTCATTGGAAGCCTACTGAATTACACTAAGGCCTGGTCTACACTTAAAATTTGCTGGCATAGCTATGAACATAGGGGTGTGAAAAAAATCATACCCTAACTGACATAGCCAGGCCAGAAAACTGCTAGACGCAGTTCTACTGGCACAGGATTCCTTTTGCCAGAACAGCTTATTTTGTTCAGAGCGCTTGTATAAGCTATATCAGCAAAAGCACTCTTTTGCTTGTACAAGATACATCTACACAAGAAAGCTTCATTGTAGACAAGGCCTAATTCTGTGATATATGCCCATTACTGCATAGTCCAAATACCAAGCAGCAGTGGAAATTATGTAAGATACAGGTCAAGTAAAAAACGAAGGAAGAAATAACATGCTTGGAATTGATGTTTTCACATTTCCTTTCCATGTACAACTTGGCATTTGATGTACGAGATTTAGTTTATATCACTGGGCTTGCTTTAACAATTAGCATTTAGGACTGAATGGCAGTCCAATTAAAGTTAATAGCAAAATTCACATTGAATTCAAAGGAACCAGGCTTTGAACCTATAATCAGAGATGAAAGACTGAATATAGCCTGCGTGAGTGGTAATGGGATACAGACCTTTCACTTCCAGATCAATTATTTCAATTTGGGCAAAATTTGTAGTGACCAAATATGGCTTTCCTTGGCTCAATATTGGAATATTTTAAATCAGCGGATAATTACAGTGGAAATCACACCCATCGCAAATGAGCAAGCCTCTTGGAAGAGTTTTCCTGCTCTTTATAAAAAAGAAAACTCATGTTCTTTTTATAACTCTCTCCCCACTCACCCCCATATTGTTTGCAATTGACATCCTTTTTGGCAGATTCAACAGAGAGGACTAAGTGTAACTGGGCATGGACAACTAACTACCCCCTCTCCTCTAGACTATGTTTAAAGTACACCAACGTAAGGAAGAGTTCAGTGCTACTGCCTGTGCTGTGCCTGATCGTATAATTTGTTTCCAGGATTGTCAGAGTGGCAAACTTGCATGCTTCCATGAGCATGAAATTCTCTTAACAATTTAAAAAACCCACAGTACATCTGGAAAACATCTTGTAGCACACACACACACACACACACACACACACACACACACACACACACACAAATAAATAAAGACCACCACTTACTGTACCTAAACATGCTGCAGCTCCCACCATAGCATAAAGCCCTGGGGTGACACAATCCGCTCCGGGTCTACACCAGTTCCTGAAGATGATCCAGTCATGATGATGGTAGGCCAGCTGCTCTACTCCAATTCCAACCATTCTACCAGCCATGGCTCCCACAGCCATGCTGGGAATAAAGAGGCCTGAAGGGATCTTAAATGAAATACAGACAAGTGATCATTTTGACCAAAAGGTCTCAGCTATGCATGTAAGACATATAGTTATAGAATACCAACATCCCTTATCGGAGCCAGTGCCAGACCCCACAACTCTCCGGAAATCTTAGCGGATCTTCTCCTTGGTCTGAGATGGTCCTCTGCAATGACTGGAATTATACAGATACTTAAAAAGTAATATATAATTTAAATACATGCAAAAAGAAGAACAGGAGTACTTGTGGCACCTTAGAGACTAACAAATTTATTAGAGCATAAGCTTTCGTGGACTACAGCCCACTTCTTCGGATCCGAAGAAGTGGGCTGTAGTCCACGAAAGCTTATGCTCTAATAAATTTGTTAGTCTCTAAGGTGCCACAAGTACTCCTGTTCTTCTTTTTGCGGATACAGACTAACACGGCTGTTACTCTGAAACCTTTAAATACATGCTTATCTATTTGATCTAATCCTAGTTCCTGAATCCACACCAACTTTAATTTCTCAGTATTGGTATGAGCAATCTTCTTTTTTAAATTCAAAATTTGCACATTGCATAGTTTTAATTTCTCCTCTTCTGAAGGCGTAGCTTTTTTGTGTGTCATAAGTTTGAAAAGTATAGGCTTAACTGTAAATAGCATCTAGAAATGAACCTCTATCATATGGGATACTTCAAAACTTTATTACTGCTGTTCACCTTTATTTATTAAATATCAGTGTAATTTAGATTGGATTTTAAATTAAACGTCAAACAGCATACAAATTGAAATGAGGAATCTGAGGTAGCTCGTTTCTTCATCTGAATTTGCTATACACCTTCCAGGAAGCGTTATGAATCATTGCCTTGCTGTCTGATGTACAGTCAAGTCACAAGGCACTAAGCAATACTAGAGAAAAGAAGAAATGAGAGAACCAATCGCTCTAGCTTGGCTAAGTCACTTTTCTGTAAAATATCGAGCATGTCTTTCAGGTAGGAGAGAGATTTATTGGTGGGAAAGAAATTATTTGGTAGCCAATTATAAATTCTGTAGGGTTTTAAAAATATCTTTTTAATTCTGAAAATGAAGTTAGAGCTGGTGAAAAAGTGCCAAAACTTGGAGGCTGAAATCCTCTCTCTACCCAAAGGAAAGGTATGGCACTGGTAGCAGCAGCGCTAGTTTCCCCAGTGTTCTCATTCCTGTTCAGGTACGACCTTCTCTAGAGAGTGTTAAGCCTCTTTGCCTGTTCTCTCCTCGGGTTCTCTGCTGACACTACCAATTGATGCTGGTGTCCACTAAAGCAGTGCTTCTCAAAGCCGGTCGGCTGCTTGTTCAGGGAAAACCCCTGTCAGGCCGGGCCAATTTGTTTACCTGCTGCGTCCAGCACATCCCTCAGCCTGCGCCACTTCCCGCAGCCCCCATTGGCCTGGACCGCTGGGGCTTTCCCTAAACAAGCAGCGACCGGTCTTTGAGAAGCACTGCACTAAAGAACTGTACTGAGAACTTTTAGCTACTGAACAGCCATAATGATAACTTTGTGCCAGTATCAACCTCAGCCACATCTGAACTTGAGACTTCATCAGTGAAAGGCGTCACCATCCTATTTCAAATCCTCCTCCAGTTCCATCAAGTTATATTAAATCCACGGGAATCTAAGAACACTTAACTTGAACTCTGTTTGTTCCTACAACTCAGGAAATCTACTAAAATTGAGAGATAGTGTTAATAATATTTTAATCATTAAATGGTTTTTTATTATTAACAATATCCCCAGTGTAAGAAAACCCATGTTTCTTGACTTAGATTATCCTATTATTATTCCCAAAGACAACTACAGAGTGAAACCTTATAAAACAAACTAACTGAGTTAAATCTAGTAAGAGTAGCACCATAAGGAGAACCCCAAGTTTGAGTATCACATGGAAAAAATACTAGGCCTTTTAGGTTATGCATCCTCAGTTCAAGCTTATTTTGCAAGATAGACTTTAATGGGTTTTAGCTTAGCATATGGCACTGATACCATATTAAAGTGGGTGGCTCAGCAGAACTTGATTCATTCTGCTATGGGCAGATCCTAAATTAGACACTGAGAAAATAGCAGTTGGTTAGGTTAGCAAAATAATCACACTGTTGGGTTTATTTCAATGGTTTCGCTTTTTTGGAATAAAACCATCAATATATTTATGTGAATGCGAGCTACTAGTTTATACAGACAAATGTATGTTTAGAAATGGGCCCCATCACCAACCGTATAGCTACAACTTGCCTCTGCCCACTTTGTGTAGTTTGGGCTTGGATAAAATGGAATCTGGACCACAAAGCCCCTGTTTGTTTGGAGTGGGGGGGTTTAAACCAAAATAACCCTTGATTGCTCTAGGTTCATGTTTAAACAGCACCTTTTTTCTTTTAGCCATTTGGTCTGATGTACAGAACTCTATTTCCCCTTTCTTTCTAAAAAGCAAAACTTGACAAACACAATGAGGGAAAAAAATAAAACAAACCAATAAAACCCACACTGATGGAATATTATAGCTGAGCTTTTAGTTAAAATTTTGCACATTTGCATAATCCCGTGAGCTTTTAAATGTAATAAATAGTCAGTAAATTCAAACTTATGGCTCCCACAATCAGTGCACCTTGGCTACACTGCACTATATTGAGACAAAAATTCAACAACGTATACGGCAACATAAAATACTCCATATTTCCAAGGGAGCTGAATTTCAGTTGAAGTGGGAATCATGCTGAATTGACTTACTGGCAAAAGTGAATTTAAATGCTCAAGTACAATATCTTTTTTTTAAACCAAGAAAAATCAAAGAAACCTAGAAGATACAACAAGGGTGCTCATTCCAATACTGTCTTTTTTGTATCTAATGCAAGTTGATGAGAAGCAGGGGAAGCGAGTCATACAAAAATAGATCGCATGCTACAGCTAAATTGAGTTACTCTATATATTACAATGAAATACAAACACTGAATGAAAGACATGAGATAGTTATGTGATAGCATCTTACAATTCACCCCTGACACCATGGGTGTCTGTGGAACTTTTGCTAATTTCTGAATCTTTAGATGAATCTGTTGTCATCAAAGCAGAATCCTACTTAAGCCTTAATTTTCTGAATTATAGCTGAGGTTTTAGTTAAAATTTTGCTTCAGAATTTGCATGTTCTCATACATATCCCTGGTATTATGCCAGATGTATGTAACCTGAACATGACACTCTAAGTTCTAATATTAACCAGGTCTTGTCATGCAAAAGTCTAGCTTCAACACGCAGTATGGATTGCAGCAGTGAACTTTACACACCCTCCAACTTACCTTCATACCAAAAGTAAATATTGTGATGATAATTTTAAAAATCAGAGCCAGGGCCAGCTGCCACATTGCAGTGTAGACTCCGAAGCCAGCAGGTCTGTCAGGGATGTCATCTACAGGCCTGGTCATGTTTGGGTCATTAATATAGTCACAGAGTTGTGAGGACTCCAAAGCACCACAGTCATTGAAAAGCTCAGAGATCAGCTCACTGGTGCTCCTCCGGGTGTATGGATTAGGATAGGCGATGATGGCAGTGATAGCAGTTACCACAATGACCTCTAGGACCGGATACTTCCCAAGCCTGGTTGTTTTGCGCCTCCTGCACCATGCAATGTTGCAACGGATAAAGAGCGTCCCCCACAGACCTCCAAAGACCCCAAGCAGAATGAATGGGAAAAGTTCAGCCATATACCAGGGGGTGTGGTACTCCACATAAAAAAGAACCAGTCGGCTGTTTCCAAACGGATTGATGGACCTCAGAGTAAAGGCAGCCACAAGAGCAGCAAAAAATGACCTCCAGAGGGTTTTCAGGGGAAAATAATAACTAACCTAAAACAAACAGAGACAGTGAATGCTTAACTGAGCGGGAGGTAAGGTGTTTGATTTAGTTACTCTCTTTTCTGTAGCACCACAAGCCCTACTGCATTCCGTCTGTGGTTAGTATGACTTTACATACATGGGTGTGTCTGCAACCAGAACGTGGTCACACATCTGTAAGGAAAGGCATTTTCAGACTTGAGGAGGAAATTGCGAACAATGGAAAATGAACGTGAGATGAATCATAAAGCAAGCTGTTGAACAGTTATGATCTCTAGACATGTGGTAGCAAGTTTCTGTAATCTTTTGTTAGAATGCTCAAGGCGTACACCTTTTCATATGGAGTCAAATGCTGAACACACACAGCACAACCATGCCTTTGGTTATCTCCAGGAGACTATTACTCCTCTTCCGCCAACATTATGCTAATCTACAGGATTACTTCTTATTGGCAACAACTACAGATTACATATACTTATATATGGCATAACAATATTGGGAAAATAAAATGGATTCTTAAGGAAGGAATCAAGGGAAAGTATTTTTACTGATGCAAACGAATTCTGCAAACATACACTATGAAAGTGAAACACAGCTGATTCACTGGTAGCTCTTACCTCTTCCAGGCTAAAAAGTACACCACCAATTGGAGCACCAAAAGCAACAGAGACTCCTGCAGCAGCTGCAGCTGAAAGCACCTGCAACAAAAAGATTTGCATACAAGGCATGAGCCCTTTGAGTTGTTGACTATATTTAAGGGGAAAGAAATGACAATCTGAGTCCAAGCTCACCTCTCTCCTCTTTCCTTCATTCTTGCTGTACTTTGAGAAGAGGCTGCTGAAGAAGTTACCACAGCAACAAGCCACATGCACTAAAGGACCTTCTTTGCCAAGGCTGAGGCCCGAAGACACGACCAGAACCAAGGTGACTGTTTTGATTAAGAGTGTCCACTTCCCCAGGTAGCCCCTAATAATGAAACCACTCAGGATGGTTTTTATCTGGAAGGCAGGAAGAATAGATTGAAGAACTAAAACTTCTGCAACTTCAATTTTGCAAAAACAATTTAACAGCTATAGTAGACAAAGCATTGTTTGAAAGAAGCCAATGATGCACAGAGCAAAAGATTAAGACAACTTTTCTACAGTGGTATTGTACTAGTGGTTAACATGAGTAGTAGGTAAACATGGCAACAATTTTACAAGCTAGTTATTGTGGGTGGACGCCTGCCTCTGTGAAGTCAACAGGATGCTGCCCATGTGGATTGGCTTTTAGGATCAGGGCTTAAGTCAGATGCAAATGAGTGTCACCAAAAAAAAAAAATAATAATAATTATAGTGGGGGGCAGATTCCATAAACCGAAAATGTTTTGTTATTTCTAAAAATCCCATCACAAAAAAATATTACAGTGCCATGAAACTGAATCTGGCAGAGATTTTGGTTTTAACAAGTTTCTCTTAATTTTTTTAAAATATGGATCAAATCTTGCCATATTTAAACAAAGTCAACAGGCAAAAATCTGATTTGGAATTTACCTCTAAAACATGTCTAAATTGAAGGTAACTCTAGCATATACACATTCCTTGCCACCATTCTTAGCAGTGATTTTTATTTTTCTACATCCTGTTCCAGCAATCCAGTCCAGTGGGACTAGGACATGGGGCTGGGTTGGCATCTGAAGCGGCACAGTTTCTGATGGGAGTTCCTTTACTGACTGCAGTGTAAAAGGAATTGACTGAGCGTGTTCAAGCAATAGCAGTTTTAGTGTGCCTTGTAGCCCTTTGAGAGGGAAGGAACTATGATTTACTATATGTTTGTACAGTGCCTACATTGCTAGAGTGCGTGACCTGGTTAGCTTATAGGCATTAAAGCAATATACACGTAAAATAATAATAAAAAATCCTTTACAAGATTATAGCACGAGTTAAGACCATCAGGACTTTAAAAGTGAGAACCAACTAAGCTGTGTCAATTTAATTACACATCATTCCAAGTTCCAGTTTACATGGATTGATTCTCCCCCCTTCCTTTTTTCCTTTGTATTCTTCCCCAAAGATATAAAGAAATAAATCAATCTCTAAGCAAGTTTTCTAAAAGTACACTCAAATCAATATTGAAATAAAGTTTTTGGCTTTGGTGTTTGTTGATTTTTAAACTTCTCAAAATTTTGCAAATGAAAAGTTTTTCATCAAAAAGTGGCTTTTTTTTTTTTAACTTCTGACTTTTCTGACTTAATTATCAGAATTTTTATCCAAAATGTAATCAAAACCAGTAGACATTTTCATTTATTAAAATTCAGGTTTTCTGTAAGTGAAAATGTTTGATAATATTTTTATTAAAAAAAATTTAAAAGTTACAACAAAAATTGAAAAAAAATTAAAATAGCTTCATATTGACACCTGAGCAATGGAAACAATGTCAATATTTCAGGAGGGTTTTGCAATTATTTTTTCCAACCAGTTCCAGATTTTTGATGAATCAGTTTTAGATTTCTTGGATTGCTCTCCTAGAGGTGAGGAAAGGAGCAAACAGCTCTGTACACTGAATTAAATCTAAAGAAGAAGGATAAGACTTTCAAAGACTGAAGCTTAAATTTAGACTCCGAAATCCATATGGAGGTTCTTAAACAATAATACCCAGCTGTTATTTAGCACTTTTTTTTAAATAAGTGTCTGACATGTTTTATTAAAGTATTGAGTAACCTGTAGATCTCCTTGATTTCAAGGTCACTCATTTAAGAACCCAAATATGGATTTAGGGCCAAATTTTCACGTGACTGGTGACTTTGGTTGCCTGAATGTTGGGCACCCAGCTTGACACACCTGATTTTCAGAAAATCAGAGCCTTTAAAGGAATTCCAAATGGTGGGTTCCCAAAAATTGAGGAGCTCAAAATTACTAGTTACTTTGGAAAGCTTGGTCTTGAATCTTCCTCCCTTCCCTTTCCCTCCCTCCCATCCCCTGCTTAAATCTTGGCCTAAACTTTTATCTTCTCCCTTATAATTGGAACATGTAATTGTATCTGCTGGACTTCCAGGCAAATATTTATGTGTAACCCACTGATGAGTATGCACTATGGCCCCCCTCTGTGTCCAATCCACAGAGGATATGAATTGTTACAGCCCAGCTAGGGAGTCTTGGATCTTTAGCTCAAGTTGTAGCAGTTCATGCTTTTAGCTCTGGGAGTGTCCAGTTCAGTCCTTGGGTTGCTGGCCAAAACAACAGCCATTGCATATGCCTTTGAGTGGAGTCTAAGATGAAGAATTTAGATCGGTAACATGAACACAGCTTAGGCAAAAGGCATAATATAAAGACATGTCCAGTGGGGGAAAAAATTTAAAATGCCTTGCTTCTGCTTGTTCATATACCAAAGGCATAGCTATATGATAGCACAGGTCTGGAACATGAAATGATTTTTCAGTTTTTAAATTTGCATCCATCTGGAAGAAACTCACCTCTGGAATCCCAGAACCACAGGCATAAGGAGCAAACACCCTGACCAGGGAGACTGCCAGGAAAGCAAAAGATAGAGCCCACATAATGTACAGAAAATAGTTTAGAATGTAAGCACTTGCACCCTGGAAAAATAACAACAAAAACACTGTTAGACAAATGCAATGAAATAACCTTATGTTTCTATTAGGATTAGGAGTGGGGTGGAGCAGGTTCTGTTCAATTACTGCAACACTAGTAGTATGTTTGAAGCTGCTTTTGTCTCAGTAAATGTGAACATTTGCACTTTTTTGTGCTCCACAAACATATATAGATGCAGCATCTTAGTTTATTTAAATCAATCTATATGGTGTCTTTTGTAAGGTTCTCACGCACTGTACAAAATACCAAACTAAACACTTAAACAGTTGAAAGAAAAGGTAAGCACATATACACAGTCCAAATAACATCAAACAAATCTAGCACCAGGGCAAACCCAGTTACAGCCAGAAAAAAATACCTCAAAGGAGGGATTTGCAATGTACTTTAAAGTCAGCCAATGAGAGACAGCGGCTGGCCTCTCTGGGGACACTGTCTGAGATTTTCAAAGCCGGTGATTTAGCAACACTTCTCCATTAATTTTAATAGAAGGGCCAAGACCAGAACCACCCTGGCTAATTGTAATGATCAGGCAGGGACATAGGATGCGAAGTGATCAATCCAGTTCTGAGGGTTTCGATTATGAAGAGGCTCCCCATACTAAGTCTGATACCTTAAATTATATTCTTTGGTGTAATAGCAGCCAGTGCACCTCACAGAACATGGGTATAACTGAATTCCTCACTCTTATCTGAAGGTATAAGGTCAATGACTCATTCTGCAGTGGTCACAGCCTCCAAAGCAATTTGAAAGGACGCCCAATTATGAATGTATTACAGTCGTTTATCCTGTGACAAAAGCATAAGCAATCATGTGACAAAAGCATAAGCAATCATGCTGAGACCTGTACTCAAGATAAACAGATGGGCTTTCCCACCAGGATGGAAATGGTAATGGTAATAGCCACTCTAAATCACTGTTGTAACTGCGGAGTGAGCAGTCACTGGTTACCTCCAAGTTCCACACCCATCTCCAGTGACGCCATTCTCCCTGGAATGGACATACAAAAACTGCCCAAGTTTTCCTCAAGACACTTTTCCCTACCCATGAGCACGACCTTGACCTTTTCTGTGTTGAGTTTCAACTGGATGTGTCCATCCAAATAATAAAGCCATCTAGACCAGGGGTTCTCAAAGTGACCCCTTTCACATAGCAAGCTTCTGAGTGTAACCCCCTTATTGTACCAACAGGGGGGAGGGATAGCTCAGTGGTTTGAGCATTGGCCTGCTAAACTCAGGGTTGTGAGTTCAATCCTTAAGGGGGCCATTTAGGGATCTGGAGCAAAAATCTGTCCAGGGATTGGTCCTGCTTTGAGCAGGTGGTTGGACTAGATGACTTCCAGAGGTCCCTTCCAACCCTGATATTCTATGATTAAAAACGCTTTTATACCTATTTAATACCATTATAAATGCTGGAGGCAAAGTGGGGTTTGGGGTAGAGGCTGACAGCTCACAATCCCCCATGTAATAACCTTGTGACCCCTGAGGGGTCCCAAACCCCAGTTTGAGAACCCCTGATTTAGACACTCCAATAGCCAAAAAAGAGCCCATAATGGACTGATCCAATAGGTGGCATGGAGCTGTGATTCATCAGTCTAAAGATGACAATATGATGCATATCTTTAAAGGTTCTCCCTCTGCTGCCTGATGGCCCAGAACAGAGACAAGGGAAGCCTCTGCGTGAAGACTAGTAGTGTCCATAACCTATATTTGAGGTTCTGGGAGTGCTTTTTCAGATGGGAAAGGATTAAGATGAGACAGTGCTGCGTGTGAGAAAATCAAGGAAGTCTGTGTTAACTACTCCTATTCTGTTCCAGTTCCCAATGCTGAAAAACCTATGTTCCAATCTCATGAATGACAAAGCAGACAAGGCCATGATGGTCCCTGTTTGCCAAACATGCCATAACAATAACTAATTCTAGCATAATCCTAGAGATTTCTATCCAAATACAATATCAATGATTGGCCTTGCTGATAACAGCAGAAGAGCAGAGTGTTATCAACTGCCATGACCCAAGACTTAAGTCATAAATTCCACACTTATCACAGACACCCATCCATAGTCATAGTGGATTTTTATTGTTCCAACTGAATAATGTTTATTTAATTGCCCCATGAATGTCTTCTCCCTAGTGCTTTCAATTAGAGACTCAATGGTAATATTCACTATTCCCTTAGAGCAGTGGTTCTCAACCAGGGGTCCAGGGCCCCCTGGGGGGCCGCAAGCAGGTTTCAGGGGTCCGCCAAGTAGGGCCGGCATTAGACTTGCTCGGGCCCAGGGCAGAAAGCTGAAGCCCCACTGTATGGAGTTGAAGCCCAGAGGCCCGAGCCCCTCCACCGGGAGCTGAAGCTGAAGCCTGAGCAACTTAGCTTCATCGGGCCCCAGGGCAGTTGCCCGGCTTGCTACCCCCTAATGCTGGTCCTTGCTTTTATATGCAGAAAAACAGTTGTTGTGGCACAAGGGGGCTGTGGAGTTTTTAATAGGGCATTGGGAGGCCTCAGAAAGAAAAAGGTTGAGAACCCATGCCTTAGAGGACAGTCTGGGTTTGCAGTCCCAGGGCCAGATTCTCGTCTCAACTACGCCAGCTCATCTGGTGAGAATTTGGCTGTAAAACATTGGGCTAAAGCAGCTATTTTGCTTCTTAATTCAATTAAGCTGTACCATATTTGTTTCTTTTGTCAGACTTCTTTTTCAAATCTGAGATGTAAAGACTGCAGATCTGTTTTATGTATTTGCTACAGACACACATACATATACTGCATTATACTGGGTCAGCCTACTAGGATCCCACTTATTTTGCACGACTACCTCACTAGGGATAACATTCATCCTCACATTCTCCAAATATTTGACATATGAACATAAGAGCGGCCAAACTGGGTCAGGCCAAAGGTCCATCTAGCCCAGTATTCGGTCTTCTGACAGTGGCCAATGCCAGGTGCCCCAGAGTGAATGAGCAGAACAGGTAATCATCAAGTGATCCATTCCCTGTCGTCCATTCCCAGCTTCTGGTAAACAGAGGCTAGGGACACCATCCCTGCCCATCCTGGCTAATAGCCATTGATGGACCTATCCTCCATGAACTAGACATGTGGTCACAGGCAAGATTCAGTTCTTTTTTGAACACTTATAGTCATAAACTTTCAGAACTTTAAACAGCAGTTTCTAAAGATTAATAAGTTCTTTCAGAAGGGAAGTAGTAGTGACCCAGCCACACTTTTAGCTGCCATCACCAAGACCTGATTCAGGAAGGCACTTACTCACATGCTTAAATTTAAGCCTATGAGTCGACAGTCGGAGTCAACACTCTAGGCCAAAATAGATGGCTCCAGTGTATTACCCGAGGCAAGTTTAGTCTTCACAAAGAGGATGACATGTATCCTACTTTTACAGTCTTCTCTGCTGGCTGTTTAAAGGAGTGGCACTGGCAGTGGAATAGGATAGTGGTTCTCAACCAGGGGTATGTGTATCCCTGAGGGTATGCAGAGGTCTTCCGGGGGTACATCAACTCATCTAGATATTTGCCTAGTTTTACAAAAGGCTGCAGAAAAAGCACTAGCAAAGTCAGTACAAACTAAAATTTCATACAATGACTTGTTTATACTGCTCTATTTACTGTACACTGAAATGTATATAAAATATTTATATTCCAATTGATTTATAATAATATGGTAAAAATAAGGAAGTAAGCAATCTTTCATTAATAGTGTGCTGTGACACTTTCGTATTTTTATGTCTGATTTTGTAAGCAAGTAGTTTTTAAGTGAGGTGAAACTTGGGGGTACGCAAGACAAATCAGACTCCTGGAAGGGGTACAATAGTCTGGAAAGGTTGAAAGCCACTGGAATAAGAGAAGGAAAGAGCACAGGGTTGAATGGATGGCCCACACAAGTAACCTGTATAATAAGGAGTCGGGAAGAAAATATGGTCTGGTGCATAGTCTGATTTATTTTCATGTTTTCTCTAAATTAAATCTGCTTTTTGGGGGGAGGTTTCATAGAAAGACTATAATTAAAACAATATTGACAGATCCTATAGGATGTGTCAGAATTCATAGTGGCAACATATTTAAGGGGCTGAAAGCAGCCATAATGCCCAAAACCACAGGGAAGAAATGGTTTGCAAAAAAAAAATCTATCTACATCTAGGGCTCCAAAATGTCATATTCAGTTAGACATGATAAGCAGAGCCACAGCTGTGCATAAAATAGAAGAGTCTGAACAGATTACATCTGGGAAAAACCCTCCAAGAACTTTTTATGTAAAATGTTCTGTGAATTGTTCCCTCTGTACACTCAAGGCAACCAGTTCTTTTCACTGTGCTTGTGTCTGTTGTTTGGATGTCTTCTGCAAGGTGTAGTAACTTATGCATGAGAACAAAAATCTTTCTCTGTACTGACTGTAATTAAATCAATCTTGATTGTTTTTAGAAGTTCTACAAGGCTTTAAGAAGTCTGCAGAGTTTGTACAGAGGTAGGACTGACTTTCTGTTGTATGTGGGCCCCTGATCCCTGATTGGGGCCTCTAGATGCTACCATAATATAACAACAATATTAATACAGTTAGATCTACTGACTATAGCAGCCAGGGAGACGCGGGAAGACTGAAGATCTTAGAAGCTCCGTTGGTCTTGGGGAGTCGCCAGAATCAGGTCAAACTAATATGGTGTCAAGTATCAGAGGGGTAGCCGTGTTAGTCTCTATCCACAAAAACAACGAGGAGTCTGGTAGCACCTTAAAGACTAATAGATTTATTTGGGCATAAGCTTTCATGGGTAAAAAACTCACTTCTTCAGATGCATCTGTTAGTCTTTAACGTGCCACCGGACTCCTCGCTGTTTTTGTCAAACTAATAGTTATTTTCACTGTAATAATACCCTTGAGGATCAGAAACCTAGCTTGAATATGGTGAAAATATTAACTACATGTGAACTAAAATACCCATCCAGCTATTATGCTTAATGCAATGCATAACATACAGTAGACTTGATGGTTGAGTTTCTGGTGCATATGGGTAAAACAAATATCCTTGAGGGTGTTTTCTATTTATGTCCTCCAAGAAATCAAGTGGCCTGCTGTGGATTTCTTCAAGACAGGGCCTATATCAATTATATGTTCCCCCTGGTTCTTCCTTCCCACCTCTTCTCCATCCAGGGAATTTCTAATAAACTACAACTTCACTCCAGTTCAACAATTTAGCCTGGGACAATGTTTATTTAATGTTACGAAGAAACAACTACCAGTCTATAAATACTGACTAAGACAGTTGAAATGCCATGCAAAGTGCCTCACCCACTGTACAGGAGCGATTCCTGCTTGGAATCTAACAGCGCAACATATACACACAAGTTCCAGTGAAGTCAGTGAAACAACACCTCTGGAAAATTAGACCAGGCATGTCCACAGACAGTGCAGTCCAGCTAAAACTAAAACAACGGCTTTGGGGTTACTGTTAAGAATGACCAAGTTGTTGTTGTACAGTGATGACAGGGTTCTTAGAGACTATATGGAGTTCCAGGTTAAAATTCCACTGCCAAATTAAAGTGAAGGTTGTGGTGTTCTCCCTGGTGGAGTCAAACCTTATGTTTATTCTGCTAAATCCCTTAAGCCAAAGATGACTTATCCCATGAGCCCATAAGAGTACATCCAAAACACTTTTTTCCTGAATGGATGAGATTGTAGCAAACATCAGCTATTTTTTTTTTAAATTGCTGGTGGAGGATACTCACATAACTCTGTTCTCCAGAGAGAGAGAGCACGAGATATTGGAGAACATTTTTCAAGCCAAAACTAATCAGGTCAAATTCGTGAATAGTTTCAGGTTGGCCACAACTGCATTTTTTAGCAAATAAATGACTTGTCTGAAAATTTTCACCCAGATCTAAATGAGGTAATTCTTTTATTCTAGTAAGGATACATTCTCACAGACTTCGTCTCTGCAGCACACACACCCATGAGACCTGGGGCTTATAACAGGCTAAGCAGAAAATGTTTGTGGGAACCCCAGGTAACAATATTGGCAGTACATAACTCTCTATATTGGGGGTTGGGAGACAGGTCGTTTAAAGAGAATATAACAGAGTAGTGGTGGGGGGGAAAAGAATATTCTGGGAATGGTTAGTATTTCCCAGTCTCCAGCCTAACCAGATCTTGCATACCTCAGACTGGTTTACCAGAAGCTCGGACCATTTCTGCCACTTGGGACATTTGTCCCTGTCATCAAATGTGGTTTCATTAGATGTCCAGCAGCACTGCTCATGGCTGTACCAGAATGCAGATAAGCAGACACCCTCTTTCAGATCTGTCATCCAGTCTACAGCTAAATCTATAACTCCAGCTAACGTGCCTGAAAAAAAGATCATGAAATAAAAAATAAAGTTAAGTGGAACACACATTAATCTAATTATATTGAAACAAAACACATGGATCTGAAGGACCAGTTACAATATGAGCATAAAAATGTGCCAGATAATTAGACTGAACAGCTGAGAGTTAGTAGGGAGGAACTGAGCTTCTCCAAATGTATCATCTCTTCTTCTACATTTTACTGTGCAATGCTTCTTTTTAACACCATAATTCTTATCTTGGCTCTGCCCCTGATAAAATAGGACATCACATTCCAAATACAGAGACAGGTCCCAATCCTGCACTCTGATCCATGCCAGCATGTCATTTGACTGCTGGAGTACCAGTGAAGTTAATGGGACTTCACACATGCAGAGAAATCAACGTATACATATCAGACTGCAGGATGGGGGAAATTGTTCCACATAGTAGATGAGAGGAGGTGTGTGTGTGTGTGCACACACACACCTATTTCTGTTGGTCCCAGTACACAGATCTTCAAAATGAGCAATTTAAGTAATAAAAACAATGTTAAGGTCCAATCCTGATTTACTGAATTTTATGATAGTTTAGACATTAAGATCAATGGGACTATGATTTAGTCTTTGATATAGATACCTAATAGTAATTCAAGCCCAAGAATAAAAATGTCCTTAAAATGCTTTCTTTATGAACTTCATCCTTCATTGCCGGAGCCAGCTTTTTCAAAAATTATACAGAGTAACAGTGACATCCAGTGGCCAAACAATGCTTGAGTATATGCCTTATGCTGTGGATTCCCAGAGAAGATCTTGACTTTCCTGTATAAGTCCTAATCAAACAGCGTAATCTACCATAGCTCTAGTATTGTGAAAACAGAGAAGTCACCTTACAACCAATGCATTTTGTATCGTGGATAAGACTGTGAAAGCCTGTCTTCCACCACAGTAAAACCTCAAAGTTATGAACACCAGAGTTACGAACTGCCTGATCAACTACACACCTTATTTGGAACTGGAAGGAACTGGAAGGCAGCAGCAGAGGGAGGGCCGGGGGGAAGCAAATACAGTACAGTACTGTGTTAAACATACTAAAAAAATAAAGGAAAAGTTTAAAAAAAAGATTTGACAAGGTAAGAAAACTGTTTCCATGCTTGTTTCATTTAAATTAAAGCAGCATTTTTCTTCTGCATAGTAAAGTTTCAAAGCTGTATTAAGTCAATGTTCAGTTGTAAACTTTTTGAGAGAATAACCATAACATTTGTTCAGAGTTATGAACATTTCAGAGTTATGAACAACTTCCATTCCCGAGGTGTTCGTAACTCTGAGGTTCTACTGTGATTATTTTGGACTTATTCTACACTGATGTCTCCAGCTGCTGTTATTGAAAAACTATTACAATTGTATTCAAAAGTTAAATTAGAAACAAACTCTTTAAAGACAACTGAAAAGTTTTGCAATAACTTCAAAAGTACATCACATTTATTGTCACGTCAGCAAGAGGGATAATACTTGTCACCACTGTAAGGCCATATGACAACAATAAAGGATTTAATGTGATATGGGAAGAATCTCTCTCCAAACTAAAGGAGAACACAGATATGCCAATGAGAGGTATGTGAGATCACTAGAGAAGCAAAGGGGAAAGCTGGTGTAGCAATCCAAGTATTTGCTTTTGTAGAGTTAGTTTGATTTTGTTGTTGTTGTTGTTGGTTTGGTTTTTTGTGGCGTGTCATTTCTGGTTGCTCAAGTTTCTATGGAAACAATGGGCCATATCCTAAGTCGGTGTAAATCACCATAACGCTACTGACACCAATGTGCCTAGCTAAGTGAGTTTCGCTGTAAGCTCTATTATTTTCAGAAAAACCTCCCACTGATCAGAATCTTTAACTGGTTCAAGGAAACACAAGATCTGGGACTGGCACAAGGAAACCTCTGCCCTGTCCAAAATGTGCAGAGTTCGGTCTCTACCTCAGCCTCTGATGGACCTCCCTATTTAGCTACACTTCCCAAGCTTCGCTTAAGGTACATCTACCCTGCACCCTGCTTTTGGCAGCATGTCGAGTACATACACTACGCACCCCCCCCAGCAGCGTAGAGGGTAAGGCACCGCTGCCTCCCCCCTCTGCCAGAGCCTTTCACTGATACATGGAGCTACACGTTGCAGTGTGGATGCCGCCTGCTTATTCACTGAGGCGTGTCGCTACACATCCCCTCCATGTTGCCGCCCATGGCGTGCAGTATAGACAGATCCTTAGAAACGCCTTCCACCATGCCCTGTCAGGTAAATCAATACTCGTGTCACTTCAGAGGTGGAGTAAATAAGGACTATAACAGGGGTGGCCAAACTTACTGGCCCTCCAAGCCGCATACGACAATCTTCAGAAGTTCAATAGCCGGGGCACACCTGCCAGGAGCTGGGGCTTAGGGCTTCAGCGCCATGGAAGGTGCCTGATGGGGCTCAGGGCTTCAGCACAACCCCCAGCAGCACAACATCCAACAGGGCTGAAGCCCCAAGACCCTCCTCCCTGCTGAGTAGAAGCCCCCATCCCACCACCCCACTGCAAGGCAGAGGTCCTGAGCTTCCCCCCACCCCACCAGTCTGGTAGGTGGAGAATGGGGGGGGAGGGGTGCCGCCTTGAGCCGCACTTTAACAGTAAAAGAGCTGCATGTGGCTTGTGAGCCACAGTTTGGCCACCCCTGGAGTATAAGATTGTTTTTAACCTTACAAAGTGACTTGTCTAAGGTCACAAAGAAAGTTTGTAACACAGCTGGGGACATATGTCCAGACCCTCTGATGTGACAGACTCACATTTCATCCATTACACTATGGTGCCTCTGAGAAAGCTGCATAGTTATGCTAGCTGCAAAATGAGGTTGCTGGGGTCAAGTGCTTTGAGATCTGCTAATAGATGAAAGTGCTACACATGTGGCCTACTTTTCACATAAGAAAACTGAGACATGGAAAGGCTGAATGACCTGCCTGGGCAGTACTGTGTGCTAATAGATTAGGTAGAGCCCTATGAGCCGGAAAACCTTGTGCCTGATTTCCGTAAGTGCTGAAAACTCATCACTCCAGGGAAGTCAATGGGAGATGCAGCTGCTCGGAAACCTCAGAAAGTCAGGCTAGTTTAATTGCCTCTCAGTGAGACTTAGGCTCCTAAGTGCCTAAATCACTTTTGAAAATGGGACTTAGCCATCTAGATCCCTTAGGCCTTGCAATGCTGAGTGAAACAACACCTAAACACCTTTAAATATCAGGGCCTGCGTGGCTTTCCCAACGTCACACAGGAAGTCTGTGGCACAGCCTCTCAGGCTCCAGGCTAGTTCCCTAACCACTGGCTTTTTCTTTCTATTACATCAAGCCACCACAGTGATGAAGAACTGTGCAGAAGACAATCTTGAGGGGTAGTCTGATGTGTTTGGACAGGATCGTTTGGTAAAGGGGATACTGGAAGGCACATTTCCCTAAAAGGGCAGAATTAAATGTGT
This sequence comes from Chrysemys picta bellii, assembly GCF_011386835.1. NCBI lineage: Eukaryota > Metazoa > Chordata > Testudines > Emydidae > Chrysemys > Chrysemys picta. The sequence goes on from NC_088791.1 coordinate 223,527,074, forward strand.
TGTGTGTTGTCTGTGGTGTACAGTAGTCAAAGAAGTGGTAAGGTGTAGGTCTGTGAGTAGTTAATATCCATTAACTAAGCCCAACCTAATCACAACCTTTTCCCTAGCATAGGTGCAGGATAACATGTTTTATTTCGATTTAGCCGGTTGAGATAAAAGGTGTTAACCTGTATCCACATTCAGGGAAAGGGTGGAGTTAGTTAACATGTTAACTAGCTCCATCCTAACCTCAATGTACCCATCCGACATACATGAAGGACAACAATTCCATTTGGCATCAACTTTTAAAGTTTCAAAATATTTTGGTTCCACGTTGGAATGAGAGCGCGAGCGAGCATATGTTTTCACTGTACAGCTGGGTAATTCGGGTACTGGCTTGGAATGTGGGGGAGACAGGTCCAAGTCCGTGATTCAGAGCAGAGCTTTTCTTCCCAACTCAGGCAGAGCACTGACTTGAGCATTTCCCAGATTGGTACCCTAACCACCAGGGGTGGGTGGGTGTGGGTGTCTCATATCTTCCCAACAAAAGTTTTGTGTAAATTTATGTGTCTCCATGAAACAGCATATTTTGCCAAAATTTCACTTCAACAAAAATGCTCCAGCTAGCTTTAGCCATAATGTTCCAGAACAGCTTTCAATCACAGTTCTAAACACAGATATTAAGGGTACTAACTTTACATTTGTTAAACCAGGAGATTCACACTAGTTTTGGTGAGAACATGGTGTGTAAAACTTGGCATCATGCTGTTTCCTAGCAGTCATAATCACATTGACATAACTGAGACAGTATAAAAACTATTCAAGGCCGCTGTTTTAGGTTGGTAACATGAGAGCAGCTTTCCAAACTGGAAGACATGCTAAACTGAGCAGGAGACAGGAGCAACTCAGGAAATTAATGAATTTCCCATCTGAGTTTGTTGTTAAATATGTAATGTCTGTCTGGCTTGTGAGCAGATCTGGAAGTCAGTCTGAAATTGGTTGTGTGTCGGGTCTTTTTTTTTTTTCTTCTTTTTTTCAGGCATGTATAAAGAGAGAACTCAGTCTACAATGAATCTAGTGCATTAGAGAACTATATTTTCATTGTACTCTACCAGTACTCTCCTCCTGCATCAAATTATCTATCCATGGAATTAAATTCACAAGACCAAGAAAGGAACATGTGAATCGGAGGCTGAGATAGTGAAAACAGTTCAAGGCACTTCCACTCAGAGGCATGTTTTCAAAAGCAATACAGAAATCACATTACTTGTTAATAGCACTTTTTCTAGGTCAGCACTCAGTGTGAGACTTTCCAAGTGAAGCATTAAAACTGTGTGGGTGCATAACTGTCTCTTTATCTCATCCATCTTGAAAAGTTGGGGACCAGACAAAGTAAGTAAAAGATAAGCAGATGGCTCTGCAGGAAGACTGTGAGAGAGAGTTCCAGACACAGCACTTCTGCTATTGTGCACATACCTGCCAGTAGTCCTATGAGAAGCATTACAACCCATCCTGACCAGGCATCCAACAAACTCTTGATGAACTCCCATATGGATTCCTTACTTTTGCTTGTAATCTGTAAAAATACATACACTGATTCATAAGAGTTGGTTCTGTTGTGTCACATCTACAAGGCAAGACTCTTATTTGAACACAGATGGACTGAACACTAAAAACATTGATTGTTTTTACAGAGCTCGTGATCAAGTTGTTTAAAGTGAATTTGTCCAACCTTAACAATTTTACTTATTATTTCAGCTCTAATCCACCAGATTCAATATGTTTTTTCTTCTTTTTTCATATTGACAAATGAAATCCACGAGCAATGAAAGGCAAATTACGACCATCTTTTTGTAGGTCCTGCTCAAGAACCAGGGCGTGCACAATGAGATAATACAACAGTTTTGAAAATAACATTTGCCTGCTTTAGGTATAGATATAACTTGGGCTTTTGTTAATGAGTGCATTTGTGTTTGAGTCTGCATCTCTTACATAAAGTCATACAGTTTTAGGCCAGAAGGCACCACCAGATCATCTAGTCTGACCTTCTGTATATTACGACACAAACATCACCCACCCCTGCAAGCTAAACCCAACAACTGAAATTAAACCAAAGGATTACAGCCCACAGGAGACTAGATTAATGTGTGCCATCATGAGAGAACAGGAGGGAGTGAGATGGACCAAAGTCCAGGGCCTCTGCCATGGCAGAAAATGGATTAAGTGAGATATTCCCAGATAATTCTGGCAATTGACTTGCACCCCCATGCCTATGGGGCAAAAAAAACCCCATAGGCACTGCCAATCTAGCCGAATATCGCATATGGCAATCAATTAGACATGGAGCATATGAGCAAGAACCAGTGTGATGTCTTACCAGTGACTTGTATAATGGCATTAATACCTCTCTCTCTAGCTCTACTGGAAATGCTTCGCCTGATACATCCTAGGATTGCATTTGCCTTTTTCACAGCCTCATCACATTAGTGGGTTATAGTCATCCTGAGATCGACCCACACACCCAAGTCTTTCTCCTCCTCTATTGCTTCCAACTGATGAGCCACCAGATTGAAGCAGACATTCTTATTATTAGACCCTAAGTGCACTTTGTACTATTGAATTTCATCCCATTTCTATCACTCCAGTCTTCAAGGTCATGCAGATCTTTTTATGTAATATTCCGATCATTCTCTGTATTGAGAATGCCTCCCAACTTTGTATCATCAGCAAATTTCATTAGCACACTCCTACTCTTTGAGCCAAGGTCATTAATAAAAATACTGAATAAGGTTGGACCAAGACTGATCCTCGAGGAACTCCACTAGTAACCTCCCTTCGGTCCGGTAATTCATCTTTCAACACAACCCATTGCCTGCTCTCCTTTAGCCAAATCCTTATTCACCTTACAATGCTTATATCAATCCCTAATTTAACAAATAATTTCCCATGTGGCCCAGTGTCAAATGCTTTACTGAAGTCCAAGTATATTAGATCTACTGCATTTCCCATAGCTAAAAAATCAGTTATTTTGTCAAAGGAGGAAATCAGGTTAGTCTGGCCTGATCTATCTTTGGTAAAACCATGTTACACTGCATCCCCTTTACCTCTATAACCTTAATTATTCTTTCCTTCATAATTTGTTCTGAAACCTTACATACTACTGAGGTCAGACTAACAGGTCTGTAATTGCCCAGATCACCTTTTTTCCCTTTCTTAAATATAGGTACAATGTTAGCTAGTCTCCAGTCATATGGTACTACCCCAAAAAGATATATTTATTACAAATCCTTGCAACTGGACTAGCAATCTCATGTGCTGGTTCTTTCAGTATTCTGAGGTGGGAATTGTCCGGTATGCCTGATTTGAGTGCATTAAGCTCTTTCTGTTTTTTTTCCACCTCAGATGTGGTCATTTCCATTTCTAGACACTGCCTTCATACCCACATTCCATATTATCATCATTATTAAAACCAAGACAAAGTATTCACTTAGTTTTGGGGCCATACCTTGATTATCTTTCATCTCCTTCCCATCCACACTGCATAGTGGCCCAACCTCAACCGTCCTTAGTCTACTTCTAGTTATACAACTAAAAAACCTCATTATTTATTTTAAATTTCCTTAGCAAGAACTCATTTAGCTTGACTTTTAGCAATTCTCTCTTTATTCTGGCATTTTCGAACCTCCATAGTGTAGCTTTCTTTGTTGATTAACACCTTTTCCAAATCCTTATAGGCTCTCTACTTACTCCTAATAACCTTTTTGAGGTGATTTATCCAGGTGGGTCTACAACCTCTCTCTTCAAGTTTCCTCCCTCTTACTTGGGATGCAAATTTCCAAATGTTTTGTATCGTTGATTTGAAAAAATGACAACCCTCCTCCATGTTTAAGCCCTTGAGCTCCTCAGTCCAGCTGACTTTTTAAATGAATTCCCTTAATTTTCCAAAGTCTGACCTTTTGAAATAAAAGGTCATAGTTAACGACTTGGTTTTGATTTACCTTCCTATGTCTGTCAGTGTCACGCGATTTCTCTCTCAGCCAATCAATTGTGTGGAAGTCCTCATATGTCCCAACATCAGGGAAAGGCTCATCCAGGAAATCCATCAGATTGCCAGAACCATTCATGTCCCCTGCATTAACCATATTAGTACCTGTAGGAAGAAAAAACACAAATTTAGAAAATTCATGCAACATATCCATTTGTTTCAAAACAAAATTATTCAGAAAACCCTCGACCCTCCACTACACACACAATGCAAGAATGGTGGGAGCATGAGATAACATGTCTTGTTTAAAGGAGCTTAGTATGTATGAAAAGTAATTGTTTCTAAAGCCTACATCAACGGAAAAAATACATGCACCCTGAGCAAAATGTTTGCATAGAATTCCTAGTCCACTAAACCGGGATGGTTTCAGAATTCAGTTGAAATGGTGCACATCAGACCATGTCTGAAAAAGTAAGCATAACCTTACAAACTAGCCACTTGCAGGACACTTTATAGTCAAAGGGGCCACATTGGAAAATAAGTGGTGGTACTTACCTAGAATCCCAGCTCTATCCATTCATAATGGCAAAACAAAATGACACCCATAGCACATCACACAAATCTTCATAACATTTCATAACTTCATAATCACTCTGACGATCTAGGGGATTTACTAGGATTGCCAGGTGTCCAGTTTTCAACCGGAACACCTGGTTGAAAAGGGACCTTGGAGGCTTCGGTCAGCACCACTGAACAGGCTGTTAAAAGTCCGGTCAGGTGGCACAACGGGGCTAAGGCAGGCTCCCTGCCTGCCGTGGCTCTGTACGGCTCCCAGAAGCAGCGACATGCCCCCCTCCAGCTCCTAGGTGTAGAGGCAGCCAGGAGCTCTGTATCGCTGCTCACACCCCAAGCGCGAGCTCTGCAGTTCCCATTGGCCAGGAACCATGGCCAACGAGCTGCGAAGGCGGTGCTTGTGGACGGGACAGCATGCAGAGCTGCCTGGCCGCACTTCTGCATAGGAGCTGGAGTGGGGACATGACACTGCTTCTGGGAGCTGCTTGAGGTAAGCACTGCCAGGAGCCTGCAGCCCTGACCCCGTCCCACGCCCCAACCCTCTGCCCCAGCCCTGATCCCCCTCCCCCTCCCAGTTGCAGCCCGGAGCACCCTCCTACACCCCAAACTTCTCATCTCCAACCCCACACCAGAGTCTACACCCCCCAGACTGAGACCTTACACCCTCCTGCACCCCAACCCTCTGCCCCAGCCTGGAGCCCCCTTCTACACCCCAAATACCTCATCCTTGGCCCCACACCAGAGCCCTCACCCCCAACCAGAGGCTCATCCCCTCACACACACACCAACCCCCAGCCCCAGACCAGAGCCCCCTCCCGGAGCCTGAACCCCTCATTTCTGGCCCCACCCCAGAACCCACACCCCCAGCCCAGAACCCATACCCCCCCACACACACACCCCAACCCCCTGCCTCAGCCCAGAGCCCCCCATACTCCAAACCCCTCGACTCCACTTCCCATCCCGGAACCCTCTCCTGCACCCCAAACCTCTCATCCCTGGTCCCACCCCAGAGCCCACACTCCCAGCTGGAGCCCTCACCTCCTCCCACATCCCAACCCTGTGCCTCAGCCCTGAGCCTCCCTCCTGCATCCTGAACTCCTCATTTCTGGACCCAGCCCAGAGCCCGCATCCCCAGCTGGAGCCCTCATCCTCTCCCACGCACCAACCCCCTGAGCCAGCCTGGTGAAAATGAGTGAGTGAGGGTAGGGAGAACAAGCAACAGAGGGAGGGAGGATGGAGTGAGTGGGGGGTGGGACCTCAGAGAAGGGGAGGGGCAGGGCCTCAGAGGAGGGGTGGGACAGGTGGCAGGGCAAGGGTGTTTGGTTTCGTGTGAGTAGAAAGTTGGCAGCCCTAGGAATTACAGAGGGGCCACCTGACTCCAGGACATAAGAAACAGGACTCACCCAGCCCTCAGAAAACATTTAATAGTACAGGGCTTGGGAAGAGGCTGCAGGGTAGAGGCTGCCCTGGAGGATTGTAAGCAGGGTGGGTGGCTTCTTCAGCCCAGCTCCACAGAACTTTCACAGTTCTGGGCTGATTGTCTCAGTTACTGTCGAAGGCAGGGTTTTGCCAGACTCATTACTACCAAGCCCTGAAAACCATATGTGGTTCACGTAACCCACACAAGCCAAGCATAAGAAGGTTCACACAGCACTACTGTACATCTCTCTCCCCAAGAAGCTTGAGCAAAGGTATTTTAGCTGGCTGGTCAAGTACATATAAGATGCAAGCTCTGTTGGAAGTGCAGGTTCCTATGTGGCCACTCAGGTGATAGTTCAAAAAGGACTGCCCGTGCTCCTGATGAGGTCTGACAAGTGGTGGGGGTGGTACCAATTAAATAAACTGCTGTAAACACCCATTGCAATTTACAAGGAAAAATTAGAGATAAATATGGACTTTACAGATCCTTAGGTAACCTGACAGGAGCAGTTCTGCAACATTTGGAATTCCTTAGCAGAAAGAATGTCCTTTTGCTATAGATTGATAAGGTAAATAAAATCCTGAACACCTTGGATCATATTCTGCTCTCAGACATCAACACACAAATCCCACATGTGTGTCAATGAGTGCTACACATGTACAGGTAAAGGCAGAATCTGGCCCCCATGAATTTCTTAGGAAGTTTACTGATTCCTATAATTAAAACAGGCAAAAATGTGGCAGACCTGTCCCTGGTGCTGTGCTCAGCTCCTCCCAGTCCACTTGCCTGTATTTTTTATTTTAAATTATATTTAATCCCTCTTTTTCTACCCCTTTAATTTTTTGTGGTAGGAACATACAGGACATAAGCACCAGAGCTCAGTTTTCTGAGTTTCTGTTCCTTTGAGCACTGCAAATTAGGGACTTTTCTACATTGATAATCTGCTCTGAGCAGACAACTGGAAAAAAAAAAAAAAGCACAATCTTACAGGGAGTGCAGCAGCCACGGTGACAAATTTATAGAAAGTCTTAAGCGCAGAAATCAAATAATCTTCAAGCACCCTGGAATGTTTATCTGAAAATGAATCAACCTAGGGAGTCCAAAGGTTGGGAAGGACATGAAACCCAGACAAGGTGTCCAACACAGCAACGCAATCCATGAATAATTTGCTGCTGGACTGGCTTTTTTAGTAAAAGTAACAGTGAAAGAGTGACACTGAGAATAATGGCAGATAACCTAGTGGATGGCAAAGACTCTCCTGCACATACACAACTCATATCTTAATCTCTCTCAGGTACTTATATGCCCCCTTCATCATAGTATCTGAGCACCTCACACTTTTTAATGGATTTATCCTCACTACACCCATTAGGTAATAGCACTCTATTATCCCCATTTATCAGCTGGAAACCTGAGGCACAAAGACTAAAGTGACTTGCCCAAGGTCACACAAGAAGTCTGTGACAGAGCCGGGAACTTAATCTAGTTCTCTAATGTCCCAGGCTAGTACCCTAATCCCTGGACCATCCTTCCACTCCTCATCCAACACTGATCACTTCATAACCAAAGACTATGTGTTTTGAGGCTTGGCACCAGCAGAGTACAATTTTGGATGTACGTGACCTGCCACAGTTGTGAGGATGATAAACCGGATGCGACTCTGGTTGTAGATTTAAATGTGTTTTTGTTTTGTGGTTACACTGCTGGCCATGGTCAAATATTTCCATGCCATTATTTACTGTTCCCTGTGAATTTGTGTGCCTGGCTGCTAGAGATTCTCAGTGCTGTATGTCGATATCACACTCTCACAATGAACACACAGCTGTATTTTTTTTTTAAATTGCCCACTATTTCAGCTAGTTCACCACATATCATCTATTCACAGAAAATCAGCACTCCATCTAACCTGCATGTTTATTAGTATTGCCGTTGTGCTGGCGAATGTCATGGTTTTTGAGTTTTAAGATGCTTTTCTGCACTCTTAAATGGATGAATTCATCTTTCAGAAAAAGATGTACTTCACAAAAATGTACTTCAGATGTACTTCAGAAAAAGCCAATTGTATACTAAATTGTCACCTGAAGCCAGGCCCTCTCAGAGGTCCAGAGAGGCCCAGGCCACTTCCAGCTTTTGAGCCCCCTAACCATAATAAAAATAAAAAATGACAACATGAAAACAAAATCAGGCACCAAAAAAAAAAAAAAAAAGACAATTTGAATATTTTTGTATTTAACAAATGCTTTTCTAGCCTTTTTATGTGCAAATGCACTAACTAGTGAGGAAAAATCTAGCTTTCGTGCAATGTCACAGTTGATTTTAAGCATGGAGAGCCCATTCAAACGCTCTTATCCCAAGACAAAGGGATGATTGATTATATATATATATATAAACACAGCACAGATACAGACAGAGATAATGGTCAAAAATTTCAAACATGTGTCCTCATGAAACTCATTGTACAAGATTGTCCTCACACATTTTCACCTTGAAATTTTCACCTGGGCCTATAGACCACGAAAGCCTATGATGATGGCCAAGCTACCAAGCTAGGGCTCAACCAACCAACCAACCAGTCATCTCTTTTAACTACCATATGAAGATAATAATGAGGAATTCTCACACATACATAATTCCTTAGTCAACTAGACGTAAAACTATAAAGACACTAAAATGTAATAATTCTCTACCTTTCAACACACACTTGATCTAGCACCAGCCACTAGTAGTGGTTTGTTTATATAATCAGCTGATCTGAGAGGACACATTCATCGCGGTCTAATCTTGTGCCATCAGAACCGATATATTTTTATTAATATTTATGAAATTTTTTAACTCTTTAATATGACAAAATCTATATCAGTTAACAAAAAAATTATGTCTTTAACCAAATCACATCTCTTATTTGCTTAAATTTGCAGCTCTAAGCTGAGAGAGCGTGTCACATTTTGGTCCGATAGGGATGTGCATAAAAACAAGTTGCAAAACTTATCAAATGCCAAAAAAATAGCAAGTGTCTAAATCTGAGGTCCCCTTTGAGCTTGAGGCCCAGGTCAAATGGCCCTTCTGGCCCCCCTCTGATTGGCCCTGCCTGGAGCAAAGTTTTACAGATGGGTGATAAAATTATGTTTAGAGTGGAAAATACTGAAACTCTCAGCTTTGTAGCATTGTTACAATATGTGCTAATGTAGAAACCACACACAGCTAGAAGGGATGTATGAGTGAAATGGTGTTCTAGATAGGATGGTGATTGATTTGATGTAAAGTATCTTTGCTCTAGCAAGGACAGACTAGAATGTCTTGCAGCCCAGAGCAAACTGAAAAGCATATTGACTGGAAACAACTAGTTAAAAAGCCATCAAAGGAAAACGCTTGGCTGTAGTTTACTGCAACTAGACATGTTAGTTCCATGGTACATTCTCTTCATTCTGTTTTCTGTTTTAATTGGCCACATCAGAGAGAAGCAGACAGTGGTTTTATTAATGAAATTCCAACAAGTTTCAAGTTACTTTCAACATATCACAGTTACTCAATTACTTCTCTACCTACAATATTGCTATCAACTATAGAAAACTCACCTTTATGCTTTATTGTTTCAATCTTTATATTATTTATCTTGAAGATAAGAATCTGGGTTTGCTGTATGGAATTTGTGCCCCTTGCAGCTTTTGAGTCATTATTATCTTCAGGTGATTTTGTGTTTTAACAAAAGAAAGAAATGAGACTGAGGGAAGAAGGGACCTGGCTGGTGAAGAGTGAGGTGGCATTGTAAACTCCTGCTGTTTATATTTGTAAGGATCGTCTTTTCTAAAGCATCCAGAACGCTATCTTTGCCCTATGCCAAATGTGGTACTAGTTGGCTGCCATGCAAGCACAACATAGTGGAGTTTGCCTTGGGATTTCTCCATGGTATGGTATGTTGTGATAGCGACTTAGATATTCTTTGAAGTGAGATGGCCCGGCCCTTGGAATGGCCAGCTACAGCCAGCAATAAATGAGGAGACAGCCTCAATGATTTGGGTCTGTTGACATAAGATTCTGGAAAAGTCCAGTGTATGTAACTTCTTTTCTCTCAATGTAGTGTGGGGCTCCAGGAAGAAAACAGATAGGATAATGGATTGATTTAGGTAGAATTCTGAGACCACCCTGGGGATGAACTTGCAGTGAAGTTTCAGCACTACCTTCATTCTGTGACAGGTCATTGCGGGAGGGTCAGCATTTAAATCCTTAAAGCTCATTCAGTCTCCTGGCCGAAGTGATATCCAGTAGGAAGAGAATATTCAGCCTGAGATGAAGTAAGGAGCATTCTGAAAGGGATTCGAACGAAGGCCTAGGAATCTCAAAAAGATGATGCTGAGGTCCCAGGAGCAGGGTTCTCTGACCAGTGGATATGTACATAACAGACTCTTGAGGAACTTTGATACTGCCAGAGTGAAGATGGAGCATGACTGTACTGGTGGACGGCATCCTAAGATCATTGCAAACTTGATGGAGTAGAATGATTTGCCAGGGTGCTACAGATGCAACAAGTAGTTGAAGATCCATGGTATCAAAGCATACGTGGCTCTGCTGGGCCAGCCAAATTGAGAACCTCATCCATTTAGATAAATAATTCCCTCTTGGTGGAGGTCTTCCTGCTCTATAGCAGGATCTCTAGGACTTGCCTAGAGCAGTTCCTGTCCATGGTTACTTAATGAGCCAACACCCAGGCTGTCAGGTGCAGAGACTTCGGGTCTGGATGGAGTATCTGATGATAGTGCTGTGAGATCAGGTCTGTGCAGTGAGAGAACTGGATCAGCTGCTGAACAGACATCTGTAACAGGTCTGTCAGCCAAAACTGCCTTACCCAGGATGGGGTTATGAGAAAAATCACTTTTGATGTTGGAAATCATGCTGGGGATCAGGGAAATTACAGGGACAAGACGTAAAGGAGGTGTGGGCTCCACTGCAGAAGGAAGATGTTGGGCAATAAGCCTGGGCTCATGCCTCCTTTAGAGCAATAATTCTGGCACTTGGCATTAACCTTGGTGGCAAACAGTCCGTCCTGGGAACCCCCAGCCATGGGATATTGGTTCTATGATGCATCTCTGTAGGGACCACTTGTGAGCAGTCACCGGTTGTCTGGTCAGGAAGTCTGCCAGGTTGTTGCTAACTCCTGGAAGGGAAAGACCATCTCTGCTATCCTGTGTGGTGACAACATATCCAGAGCTGGATGGCTTCCAGAGAGAGGGGAGATGAATGTACGTTTCCGTGCTTGTTTACATAGTGCATTGCAGACGTGTTGTCCGTCAGGGTCTGCACTATGGAGTTTTGAAGAACAGGCATACTAGCCTGATGGCTCTGAATTCCAGGAAAATGATATGGACCAGACATCTTCTGGGGACCAGTTCCCTTGCATTTTTGATGGTCCAGGTGGGCTCCCAACCTGTGCCTGATGCATCTGTGATTAAAGACATTGACTGGGAGGGGTGGGGAAATCAGAGAATGGCACACCTTCCACACACATTTTTGGGTTCCTTCCACCATTTCAGTTCTGCAACGATGTGAAGTGTAACCAAAATCTTTTTGCTCATTTGGTGTTTCACAGAGGGACAGATTTAGGGCAGTCTCAAGTGAAGTCTGGCAAGTGGAGTCATATCTGACCTAGCAGCCCCAGACATGTCCATGCTATCGTAATCAGGTTTGATTCTAGTCCGAGTAAGGGTGACTGCATCAACAGGAACCGGTCTTTGGGAGGTACACTCCTGCCACCATGGAGTCAATCAAGGCTCCTATGAACTATAGTCTGTGAATATAGTTTGTGATAGGGTTAGAGACAATTTTTCATAGTTCACCAGGAGCTCTGAGAGAACAGGGAGAGGGTATATTCTAGGCTTGTTGCCATCTCCTGCAGGGATCTGCCCTTGATCAGCCAATTGTCCAGGTAAGAATAGATGGGAATGTCCTTCTTCCTGAATTGTGCTGCTGCTTCATGAAGACTCTCGGTGTCATGGAGAGTCTGGATGGTTGTACCTGGTACTGGGAATGATTTGGTCCCACTAGGAGTCTTAGATACTTCCTGTGGATCAGGTGCATAGCTATATGGAAATATGCATCCTCCAAATCAAAATCAATGAACCAGTCAGCTGTAATGGCCACTCAGGCCTGGTAGAAAGGAGCAAGGCGATTCCCAAAGGTGGGTGCAGGTTCCAGATTGACTCCAGTATGACTCGACTCTCCAGTCAAATCTGCTGCCTCAGAGGGGGCTGGGTTAGACAAAGAGGCAGAAAACTGGCACTCCCTAGAGTACTTGGGCTTCTTTCTTTGTGGGTACTGTGACTGTCAGCTTCAGGAGTAGGACACTGTCCTCTGGTAATTCTATGACTTTCTATAGAGGGCCAATGGATAAATCCCTAAGGACCGTAGTGTGGCCCTTGAGGGAGCAGAGTGCTGTGTTTGTTTTCTGTCTGAAGAGCTCCATCTCTTTGAAGGGCTGGTCCTTTGTAATAGCCTGTATTCCATATGGTACCTTCAGATACCTGATGCCATGAGATCAGTTTCATAGTGACAGCTGTAGCCATCAACCTTGAGGGCATATCAGATGCATCAATGGCTGCCAGTAGAGATATTCTCATGACCAACTAACCCTCCTTCATGATCTCCTTTAACTTACCCCTGTTTCCTTGTGGGATATAAAATAGGAAGTGAGTGACCCTCTCTCCAAGTGAGGAAATTGTATTTGTTAAACAGAACCTGGTAGTTCACCCACCCAAAGCTGCAGTGAGGATGACAAAATGTGCCTTACATCCATAAAGGTCAAACGTTTTGGGATTTTTGTCTGTACGTATCTCTTTTGTGATTTTTCCTCAGCTGCCAAAACAACCAGGGAACTTGGGTTTTGGATAGTTGTAAAGTGCCCCTTTGGGGGCACCTGATCTCTCTTCTCTGTTCCTTTAAAAGTGGGAGGAAGAGTAGGGTTTTACATGGTCTTTTGCCCAGTTCCAGGATCGACTGTTAATAGGGAGGGAAATTCTGGCCAATGTTATGTGGCACTCAAAATGTCAAAGAGTTGGTGAGACTTCTCTCATATAAATGTAGTCTCAATATCCAGTGTGACAAAGTTCCTCCTCTATCTTGGTGGGTCCTGCGCTTATTGGTGGATTTTCTTGCCTCAGAGATTCACCATGTGGGTTGGGGAACAGCCCAGAGATCTTCCCCTCTGGAAGAACCCACAGTCCAGGTCAATTGGGAGGTTTGGGGGGAACCTGGGCCTGCCCTCTACTCCGGGTTACAGCCCAGGGCCCTGTGGGCTGCAGCTGTCTATAGTGCCTCCTGTAACAGCTGCATGACAGCTACAACTCCCTGGGCTACTTCCCCATGGCCTCCTCCAAACACCTACCTTATTCTCACCACAGGACCGTCCTCCTGGTGTCCGATAACGCTTGTGCTCCTCAGTCCTCCAGCAGCACACCCTCTCACTCTCAGCTCCTTGCGCCTCTTGCTCCCAGCTCCTCACACTCGCACCACAAACTGAAGTGAGCTCCTTTTAAAACCCAGGTGCCCTGATTAGCCTGCCTTAGTTGATTCTAGCAGCTTCTTCTTAATTGGCTCCAGGTGTCCTAATTAGCCTGCCTGCCTTAACTGGTTCTAGCAGGTTCCTGATTACTCTAGTGCAGCCCCTGCTCTGGTCACTCAGGGAACAGAAAACTACTCATCCAGTGACCAGTATATTTGCCCTCTACCAGACTCCTGTAATCCACTGGTCTGGGTCTGTCACACCAGGGTCTCCACAATATGGGACAGGAAGTCATTAAAAGCTTTCAAGTTGTCCATCCGAGTGTCAGGGATGGTGTCATTGCCTCATCTGGCAATAAGGACGACTCCTTGGGTGGAGACAAGGTTGATGTAATCCTTCTGTTGCTTCTTGCTCCTGGAGGTCCACATCTGGTTTTGGCATGAACAGCCTGGCTAATGATGCCACTGGGGAATGGGATCTCCTCCTCTTTCTGGAAATGTGGAAGGGGGATCTGCTCCTGGATTCATGCGATGTGGCCAGGATGGCATGCCATATGGGCACTGGCTTGGTTGTGGCTGACCAACCCAATGCCACTCACATCCCATTTGGGGTGGAGCTGCAAATAACAGCTCCCTGGTTGGTGCTTTCTTTGAGGGCAGAGAAGACAGATTTGTACTTGAAACCAGTGAAAGCAAGTACACTGGTGATAGTGAGGAGGGATATATCTTCTCTTCAAACAATGGTGCCATAAGGTATCAAAGGTATCTCCAGCACCAGTCACCTCTTTGGAATAGGGAACATCTCTGGACATGATCCAGTGTCCTCCAGGTGTGTATCAGAGCATTGCTGGGTTCTGAGGTTGGTGCCTGGTCTCTTGTTCCCTGTGCCATTCCTGCTCTGATCAAGAACTCAGAGGCTCTGTGCTTTGAGAAGTGATCTTGTGTGTCCTCCTTCCGGGACTTTCCTTCATATTTGGTGCTATACTGGGCTCCGTCCAGCTCTGTGAAAGAATGTCAACTTTATGTCTGAGCACAGATGCTGGCTTTACTCTCTGGGATGTTGGTGCCAGGTTCATCCATACTGAGGTGTCCAGTGCTGAAGATTTCATTGATGTTGAGGTGGTTGGTGTCCAAGACACCAGGTCTCATTCTGCCAGTGCTCTCTTTGCCTTGTTTCCAGTGTCCAATCCTAGAGTATAAGGTGTACTCACAGGAGCACTGGCTGATGTTAATTTATCTCGCCTTGATCTGGTAGTGATGGTCACCTCTGGGTCTGAAGCAATCCAAATGGACTGCCCCTGCAGGCGTAGCTTGAGCCAAGCCTCCCTGGATTTGTGGAGGAAAAGGACTTACACACAGAGCATATCTATCTGGGTAGAAAAGCCACCATGCCCATCTTTGATAGGGATCAGTTCATAATAGGACAGGCAGGGTTTGGAGTCCACCATGGGGCATAGTGGCTGGTTCAAAGTGGCTGGACCTCTGTATGGCAGAGTTGCTGATAATGTCCTAATGAAGAATGAAGGAAGATTTTTTCACAAAATTGGTGAAAAAATATTTTGAAGACTCTAGGAGTAGTAGCAGGTTGAACATTTGCCAAGTTCTGTCTTGTTGCCATGGGGGGGTTGCAACGACTCTGTCCTTTATGACCTCACACAGGGGCACAAGGAGGTAGAGGGTGTATGTGCAGCCCTGACAGACACAGCTAGTCAAAAAAACTGATCTTGCATGCATGTGCACCTACGTCGAGTACACACGGACATATACTCAACAAAGAAAAAGTCATTTCTATATTTAATTTCCAGTATTTTATGAACACCTTTCATACTTTCAGGTAAAGATGCTTACTTTACTCTAACCCTCAAATGATGATGAATTTGCCCACAGCCCTGACACAAGAAATATCTCTTTCCCCTTTTAAAAAATCTTTCCATAACAACAACCAATATACAGACAGGAAAATGACGTTATAACAGCTACATGATGCGGCATCATTTTCAGTGCACTTGAAGGTAATTAAAACATTATTCTAAATACTAAAGAAAAGGTAGTGAGTGATGATTTACAAAATATGTTTAGTGAAGGCATGACTGAACCATTGGCATGTTAAACTGCATTTTAATTGTGTTTAAAAATACTTGTGGGCAATGTAAAGCTGTTGGTTTTCAAAGTCATAAATGAGCATATTGATTGATCTATTGACCTTCCGTATCAACTTAAAATTTTTTAAAGGTCATTTAATTAGAACAGTGCCTCCCTCCCCCAAAGAAAAAAGTACAAGCCTGTTTGGAAGCATGATATAGCCTAAGAAAGTGGAGACCAGTTAGATTTGGACAACCCAGGGAAAAAATAGGAGATTAAAACTAACAGTATTATTATTATTATGCTTCTGGGTCTATCACAGGGGTCGGCAACCTTTCAGAAGCGGTGTGCCGAGTCTTCATTTATTCACTCTAATTTAAGGTTTAGTGTGCCGGTAATACATTTTAACGTTTTTAGAAGGTCTCTTTCTATAAGTCTATATTATATAACTAAACTATTGTATGTAAAGTAAACAAGGTTTTCAATAGGTTTAAGACGCGTAATTTAAAATTAAATTAAAATGCTGATCTTACGCCACCAGCCTGCTCAGCTCGCTGCCAGCCTGGCGTTCTGTTCACCTAGGCCGGCAGAGGGCTGATCAGGGCCTGCGGCTGGGACCCCAGACCTGGGGGGGGGGGTGTTTCAGGGGTCAGGGCAGAGGGCTGGGGGAGGGGGTTCAGAGCAGAAGGCTAGGGTGGGGGGGGTTCAGAGATCAGGGCAGAGGGCTGTGGGGGGTTCAGGGCAGAAGGCTGGGGGTATGGGGGTGCAGGGCAGAAGGCTGGGTGTGTTGGGGTGGGGGGGTGCAGGGCAGAGCGCTGGGAGGCGTGGGGGGTACAGGGCAGAAGGCTGGGAGGTGTGGGGGGTACAGGGCAGAAGGCTGGGGTTACGGGGGTGCAGGGCAGAGGGCTGGGGGCGTGGGGGGTGCAGGGCAGAGGGCTGGGAGTGTGTTGGGGTGGGGGGTGCAGGGCAGAGGGCTGGGGGGTGCAGGGCAGAGGGCTGAGTGTGTGTTGGGGTGGGGGGTTCAGGGCAGAAGGCTGGGGGTACGGGGGATGCAGGGCAGAAGGCTGGGTGTGTTTTGGGGTGTGGGGTGCAGGGCAGAGGGCAGAGGGCTGGGGGGTGCAGGGCAGAAGGCTGAGTGTGTGTTGGGGTGGGGGGTTTAGGGCAGAGGGCTGGGGGGTGGGGTGCAGGGCAGAAGGCTGGGGGGGTGTTGGGGGTTCAGGGCAGACAGCTGGGGGTATGAGGGGTGCAGGGCAGAAGGCTGAGTGTGGGGGGGTTCAGGGCAGAGGGATGGTGTGTGTTGGGGTGGTGGGGGTTCAGGGCAGAAGCCTGGGGTGCTCGGCTTGTGGGGGTACTCCCAGCCCCCTGCCCTGAGCGGCTCATGGCAGGGGGCTGGAAGGGATATGTCCTGTTCCACCCCCTTCCCCCAGGCTCCGTCCCTACCTCTCTCTGCGTCCTCTACGGAGCTGCGTACATGCTGCCGCTCTTCCCCCCACCTCGCTAGGGCCATCAGCTGATTGGCCAGGGAAGGAGAGGAGGCGGCGCAGGAAAGCGCCACGCTGGGGGAAGAAGCAGGGGAGGGGGGAAGCTTGGCTGCCGCAGGGACCAAGCTTTTACCTCCTGCCCCCGCAGGGGAGAGCGGTGGGCGGGAGGGCTGAGTGGGGCTGGGGGCCGGGACTGCGGCAGGGAGCTGCATGCCACTCAGAATCGGCTCGCGTGCCGTAGGTTGCCGACCACTGGTCTATCAGGAGAAAACATACTACTATATTCTACAGCATTCACCTAAAACAGCAGCATCTCTACAGAGAGATGAAGTGGTTTGAAACATTACTTTTAAATATTGTGGTACGTTTTTATATGGGTTGGTTACCGCATATAAAGGAGTCTCCTCTATGATGCTGTGTAATCTCTGAATAATACACTGAATAATCTCCATGGAAAAAATGTGAAGCTGCAGCAGTAATGAAAAAAACATAAGGCATCGCATCGCATGGGAGAGATTCTGGAAGAAAGGAAAAACACATGGGATAATCACTGGAAATTTAAGGCACAAAGGGAAAGACGTGCTCCAGATTAAATCAGGATCTCCAGCCATCAGCTATTCCACGTAAGGACAAAAGCATAGTGAGGATAATAGAGCTGGTCTTAAGAACAAGCAAAGCAAGTGTCCACTGCTGCCTCAGAATCCATGGACACTCTGAAACTCACCCTCCAACACAATCTGCATCTTTGGCAGCATGAATGTATGGGAGGCAGTCTCTCACTGCCAGGCCTTCGCTCCTCTCTGCCAATGGGAATGGAAGGAGCAAGAATTTATGGCCCGATTTCCTGTCTTCTAGCTCTTGCCAGGCGCCCTGTAAATCATAAGGCTGTCCCTGCTAATGCTAAAACACAGCCTCACCTGTGATGGTAGCACCCACTATATTTAAGGTTAACTTCTAGCTTTCATCTTAAGCTTTCTCCCGGCACTTCCCTTTTCAGTTTAATTGTAAGTCTTTTTTCAAACAAATTCTTTTTGGTCTGAAATATGCTGTGTTTGGTCACAGCTTGAGTTTTCTTGGAAAGTTTGAGCAAAATTGGTTCAGCTGTTGAGTTATGTCAGAAGAAAAAAAAAACCCAAAACAAACCACTTTCCCCATATGTTCCAAGTGGAATTTTTGCACTCACATAACTCAAAATCAGCTCGAGCTAAAAACATCAAACTCAGTTTGTTTTGTTGTTCCCAGTGAGACTTAAATGTCAGCCCAAGTCTGAAGAAAACTGGTTCTGTAGATCTCAACTTTATGTGCAAAGTCAGCAATTTCATACACAGATTTTAGAATTACTCTATTTTGGGTTTTTCAGGTTGTGTTATTAAAGTTTCTTTAATAAAGAATGTCTCACAGTTAACTTTTGTTCAATTCAGGGAAGAGAGCTCTGTGGTTTAGCACCAACTTCCTCCCTTTTGTCTTTTAAAGGAAACAGGGAAATTTAATTAAACAAAATCGGGAGATGATGCAATGTTGTGGTCGAGAAATGAACACTCAGAAGTCAGCTTTCAGAAGTTAGGATTTCTAACACCATTAACTCTTACATGATTCACATATATTATTTTCTAGTCTTGCTTTCTCACTAAAATTGATCTTTATTCCATTACTGTTTCAGAAGGTCTGCTTTTGAGCTCATTGATTTATAATACTTTTAATTTAATACTTTAGTTGGCTCTCTCTGCAAAACTACCTCAGTTTGCATGGAATCCTCAACATCAGGATTCAGGCACACGGGCTGAGCACAGTGGAGAAGCTCACACTGCAAATCTCTGTACCATGAATAGAAAAACTCTGTTTCCAAGATTGTTAGCCAGGAACCTTTCATTAAATTAACTCAAAATACGTTGCTTGATTCCTCCCTTCCCTATAGGATCTTTCTGAGTGTACTCTGACTATTGCACACGAGTATTTCTTTATTCTGATGATAGATTCCCCCGTGTCAACACCCACCAACCTGTAGCCAAGGAGTACAGACAGGAGTTGGTCCATGTCATTACTGACTCAGTTCTAAGCATTGTTTTTGAGCTAAGTATGATGACCTCTGCCCTACTCAGGCCATTGCTTTTCTCTTTCAACTGAGCTCACCGCTTCCATTAATAGGGTTACCATATCTAATAAATAAAAAAAGAGGACCCTCCACGGGCCCTGGCCCCGCCCATTTCCCCACCATAGCCCCGCCCCAACTCCGCCCCTTCCCCGCCCTAACTCCGCCCCCTCCTCCCTCCCACTCCCAGCCACGGGGAAAGGGCTGCCCCAGCGCTACCGGCTTCAGGGTTTGCCGGGCAGCCCCCAGACCCTGCGCCCCCGGCCGGCGCTTCCTCAGCGCAGCTGGAGCCCGGGAGGGGAAGCGCCCAGCTGGGGGCGCAGGGTCTGGAGGCTGCCTGGCAAACCCTGAAGCCGGTAGCGCTCGGGCTTTGGGCAACCGCTATGCCTCCGGACCCTGCGCCCCCAGCCAGGCACTTCCCCTCCCGGGCTCCGGCGGCGCAGGGTCTGGAGGCACGGGGGCTGCCCGAAGCCGGTAGCGCTCGGGCAGCCCGGCTCTTAGAGCCGAAGAGGAGCAGAGCCTCCAGCCGCGGCGGCTCTGCTCCTCCCCGACTCTGTTTAAGAGCCGGGCTGCCCGAGCGCTACCAGCTTTGGGCAGCCCCCGTGCCTCCAGACCCTGCGCCACTGGAGCCCGGGAGGGGAAGTGCCCGGCTGGGGGCGCAGGGTCTGGAGGCACGGTAGCGCTCGGGCAGCCCGGCTCTTAAACAGAGCCAAAGAGTCGGGGAGGAGCAGAGCCGCCATTTTCCCGGACATGTTCGGCTTTTTGGCAATTCCCCCCGGACGGGGGTTTGACTGCCAAAAAGCCGGACATGTCCGGGAAAAAGAGGACGTATGGTAACCCTACCATTAAGCTTTTATCCAAACGAGCAGTGGGTTGCATTCCACATTCTTACAGGAGTCACTTGCAAGACAATTGCCTGGAATCCATGCAGTACACAGTAATTAAAATGGGGTTTGAAGAGGAACGGGATCCGTTTGACTCTCTTTATGGAAATAGATTTTAATGTGATCCATCAACAGAACTGGTGTGATGAAGCCCAAGGATATTACTGCTGAGAGGTAGAATGACCCCAGGACATGGGTAATTACACATTTGCAAGCAAACAAGGATTTCAAGAATGATCATACTTAAGCCCTTCAAAATAAAGAGTACAAGTGAACTTAGGCAGCAAATACTTTTATGAAAGAGAGGGGACTAATGGATCCAGCCACAAAGAACGTATTTCAAACTTAGCAGAGACATGTGTCCTGGTGTAGCCCAAGGTCCAGTGTGCTTCAGCAGCAGCAGCCATGGGAAAGACAAGTTGTGGACTACAAACGTTGGCATGTTGGGAGAGATTCCTGGCAGGAAGTCCCCTCTGCCCTCCTAGCATGACGTTTCAGCACTGACTGAAGCTGGGAGCATGTAGGAGGCAAGCAGAGAGGAGGTTGCTGGATTGGAATGCTCTTCTGTGTTTCTTTACAGAATAAAGCTTTCCTGGTAGTTTGTCTGAGTGGGCCTGGTCTGAGGTGAACACACAGACACACAACACAGTACACACAGGGGAGCCTCAGGCCCAGTTTCCTAAAGTGGTGTTAAAAAAAGGCACAAGGCCTTTTACTCTACCTTGAGCAACCTCCTAGTGGGCCAGTGAACAGGAGGGCGACTACATTGGTCAAGAGACATGTCTCTAGGCAACATACTGGTCTTCATATTAATGTTAAATAAAACAATTGCATTTCTGTGACTTTTTAAAAAGTACATTTTTTTTTTACACACACACCCCCCACATGGCTGTGAAGAAAAGCTTCAGCACGTGGCCCCTGAAGGCTTGAAAACCCAGAGGCACCCCCACAGCATTTTAAAAGCTTGTGATTTTCAAACAAATTCATGACTGTTGAATGCTTGGGGATAGCAACAGTAGATCAGGGCTGCAAAACATGGGCCACTGGCTACATCTGGCCCCAAGGACCCTTCTCTCTAGTTGGCAGCTCACACTGCACTTCTAAGGTCCCCAGCTTGCAGCTGCTTGCTTTGCAGCTCAAGTGGCAGGAGAGAGTGGGGCGGGAGTGGGTGGAACGGAGGAGGAAGCTCATGCCTGATTGGGCACAGGCAGCTGATCTGCTGTCCCCTGCTGTTCAGCAGTGGCTCTTTGAGCAGCTGCCACTACTGCCACAATGTTCCCCAGCCAGAGCTCACAGGAAGAGGTTGTTTTCCAGCCTCCCCCTCAGGCCCTCTCCCACAGGGCTGTGCCTGATCTCTCCTTAAATTCTTGCTGCTGCTGCTTCTCCCTCCCCAAGGGAGGAGTAGGGGAAATTCCCCAAGCCTGGTCTACACTGGGGGAAGGGGGGAATCGATCTAAGTTATGCAACTTCAGCTACATGGATAACGTAGCTGAAGTCGACGTACTTAGATCTACTTACCGTGGTGTCTTCACTACGGTGAGTCGACTGCTCCCGCTCTCCCATCAACTCTGCCTGCGCCTCTTACCGAGCTGGTGTACAAGAGTCGACGGGAGAGCGCTCGGGGATCGATATATTGCGTCTATACTGCCCGCTGATCCAGCCAGTAGTGAAGACATACCCCAAGTGTTGGGAAAAGAGAAAAAATTCACTACTAGGTGCGGGCCAGGGGTTGCCTTATCAATGGACAGAGGAAAGGAGGTTTCATAAATGCATTTGCTTTTTTAAAATGTCCTTTAAATGCAGCATTTACCATCACTGCAGTCGGACAGCAAAGTTAGCCTCCCGCTTGAAAACTTTTTACCGCCGGCCCCAGAGCTCTGATTGAAACGGCTCTTCAGCCCTCAGCACACAAGGTGACAGCCCTGCACTACGTAGGCCACTACTAGACTGTTCTGTTCTTTCAGCTCTTGTGAGTCTAACAGAAACAGAGACAGTGAATGAAGAGGGTGTGCAGCCAATCCTTTCTACACAACCACGAGGAGACAACGTGGGCCAGTGGCATGGCACTAGAGTGGGAGTCAGGGGCCTGGCTTCTATTGCTGAATCTCTCACTGACTTGCTGTATGACCTCAGGCAAGTCACTTCACCTCCTTTTTGGGTTCAGACTCATGATTTTTGAACGCTTAGGGATGACAACGCTGAGCACTAGATCAGAGCTGGAAACATATGGGTCACTGGTCACACCCAGCCTCTGGGAGCTTACACTCCAGGTTTCTCTCCTTGCATGTGTTTCTTATTTGCAACTAGGGGGAACTTCCTTTGTGAAGCACTTTGAGGTCAAGGGGTGAGAACTGCTATATAAGAGCTGAGCATCATGATATGGATTTTTTGCCAAGATCTGGAAGTTTTGCATTAGCCATGAGTCATTTCCTGGTCTGCATTCCAGAAACATAGGTGCTGGAACTAGGAAGACGGGGGGTGCTGCCGCACCCCCTGGCTTGAAGTGGTTTCCATCATATACAGGGTTGACAGTTTGGTTCAATAGCTCTCGGCACCTCCACTATACAAATCGTTCCAGCGCCCCGTCCCGAAATACCTAATTTGAAAATCATCATTTTTAAAAATTTTTAACATCAAAAGTAATTGGTATCTGAATCTATGGAATGATTAATTTCACTGAACAGCAATACACTGGTGGGTGCCCTACACAATAGCCAAACAATACAGCAGAAGGAGAATCTAAGTGACTGGAAAGTGGAGTTTAAGGGCAATATTCTGCTTGTATTCACACAAAACATCTGCATGGGTCATAGGGATAAAATTTACTTAGCCTGGTATCTTGTCATTTTGCTGGATAGAAATGCCTGACTCATATCAGCCTTGACAGCTTTTGTTCCCACCAGATTTTGTTAATGAATTCAAGTGTTACCACTGGAAAAATAAATTAAAGTTCGCCTTTAAAAGATCAGGGCTGAAGTCCTCGTGCATTTTTCACACAGGCAAAAAGCCATGCTAGTGGGAGCCAAGCACTATGGTCTATATTAAACAGGAACATATTAGCACAGTTTAAGTGCGAGAGAGAATTCACACAACTCTCTTGTTGAGATTTCAAGGAGGTTTGAACAGATAAATCCAGTATTGGAAGCACCAGAATGCCCTTAGTGCAAGCTCGTTAATATGGCCATTGGAAATGTGTTCACATTGCTTTTAGTGCCTAGGTGTGGAAAAATGAAAGATCTCTGGAGATGCTTTTCTCTACAAGATTTGATTTTGTCTAAAATGTTTTTTTCAAAAAGGCTTATAGAGCTGAAGTCTCTTTAAGACACATTTTACCACATAGCCTTTAATGCTTTCTGGTGCTATATTAGATTTTAACCATTAGTGATAGTGGTATGCACCCATTCAAGTTCTTCCTTCACTAGGACATACAATACATTTAAAAACATGACACAATCAGATTTCCCTCACAGGGATGGACAGAGGCACACACACACACCACGACATCTCTTTTCTTGCATTTTCAATAGTGGGAAAATATGTATGAAGAAAGGGAATTTCAAGAATCAAAAAACTTCCTGTATAATCTGACTAATAATTAATTTGACCATTTCCCTGCTCCTGCCGCTGCTGCTGAGTCATCATCCATTCTCTGGCAAAGACAGACAATTATTCATCAAGGTTCTTACAAATGACTGAAAGCAGGATAAATTCTCTTCTTTGACTGTCATGCTCATAAGTGATTTTGATGTCTTGCCTTCTAAAACTCCCGGCATTTGCCATTATTTTTAGTTTGCTAGCAACAAAATACATTTTTAAAATGAACTAGAAAACAACAGAGTAGCAAACATTCCCCCCACCCCGAATGATTTATCTTCATGTATTTTCATTGTGTGCAATTACAGCAGAAGGGAAAAAACCTCTGGAATTTGAAGTTTTGCTCGATTACCACTTTAATTATGACTTGAATAAATTCAGGTTATATGACTAGGACTTTGGGTTAAATAGCAAGAGGCTGCTAGCCTTCTCATGTCCCCCTTCCCCCCATCTCTGATGAATAATTTTCATTGCTTATATCGGATGACAAAATCCTTGCAAACAAAAACCATCTGACATCATGCAAATCAATTATGCAAGAAACCTACTGGACTAGGTCCTTAAAAATACTGTCAGCAAACAAGTAAAAATCCTCCCCATTAAGATCTGTTAACCTCAGTCCAGTTTTCATTTTTTTAAAAGACTAGAGACATTTCATCTCTATACTAATTTGCTTTCTGTGTGGGGAAAAAAACAGGGAACATAACCAAGACAGTATTGCTATGCCTCTCTGTACTGATCTAGGCTGATGGCTGCTAATGTAAATACATAATTTGGCACTTATAAGAAGGGCCCATATTAGGATACAGGGCCCATTTCAGGACAATGGGCCTTCTTCAGCTTTAAAGCTCCATCTGGCAGCATTGCTGCTAGAGCTGTCAGCCGGAAGAGCTGTAAAGTGCAAGGAAGCAGCCCCTGTACCTGCAAATCCTCTGCTTGCACAGAAACTGCTCTGCTCTATTTTCTAGTGTAAGATCTGCCTAACAGAGGTTGAACTCTAGGATGACCACACAGAAAGAGACTGGCAAATTAGCTTTTGGATAATTGTCTCTTACCTGCAAAGCAACATCATTTAGCCCAGTCCCACAGATTTTGATAGCATCCTTTCGTTACTGGTATGGCTGCAAAAGCAATGATGTCATGGGGAGGAAGCAGTTACAGTCACGTGATTGCATCCTCCCTCTGTAGGGTATCAGCTGGGGGAGAGAGAGAGAGAGAGAGACAGTTTGTAATCCTGCAGGAATCAGTCGAGGCAGTGAAAGCTCGATCACCCTTTTCTACACATATCATGTTGTGACTTACAAAGCTCTATTAATCAAAATGGATGACTAGCTATTTCATACCCAGGTTGCTTTTCTAAAAAGAGATTATGATTTTGTCACAGCAATAATAAATCATTGTTAATGAAGAAAAGCTAAGTAACTATGAACTCATGTGTCCATACGTTATGAGCAATATTGCTGTTTATTTTATAGCAATGCCCCAAGGCCTCGTTACATATTTCATAAATATAAAAAGTTACTAATCACAGTAGTTTGAAAATGGCACAAACCACAATTTTATAATTTCTCGCAATCCTCTGACAGCTTCTCACCTTACTCCTTTCCAAGTCTATCCAAAAATGCAGCTGCAAAAAACATTTTTCTCCCACCATATCACACCCTCGTTGAACCCTTTAACTGACTCCCTTTATCTTCCTCATGTTCAAGCTTCCTGTCCTTACCTCCAAAGTTCAATACTTCCCTCCATCTATGTTCTGAGCTCTTCTTATTCTCCCATTTTGCTTGTCCATGCCTAACCACTTATTTGTGTATCCTTTGCCTACTCATCTTTCTCCCCTCTCTCTTCCATGCTGCCCCTTGTGCTTGAAATTGTTCTTTTCCTATGTGCCACATGTTTACCCTCTTATTTGTCAAATTCCTGTTTAAGTTTTTTCCATGGAATCTTTTACTAACAATTCACTTAAAATACATTAAATAGCTTAAAAAAAAACCCAAAACAAAAAAAACCCCAAACCCGCAATCTTCATTGCTCTGACTTTCAAATCATTGGTCATCCAGCAGATCACATTTGGAACCATTCTCTAAGGACAAGTTTGGACTGAGTTTTACTCTAATTACAGGACCATTCTGAACACACAGGGAGTTCTCTTGTTTTAAATAAATGTTTTTATAAGAATCATGTACGCCTCTAGATTTACCTTTCACAGTACATAGTTCACAATGAAATTTTACAGAATATACTACATATACATAATTGTGTAAAAGCATGTTACCAATTTTCTTTTATGTTTTATTATAGCATTACACTGACATTATTCATCCTCCCTTATTTGAATATACATTTGGTTTAGCCTTAATGATCTTCAATGAAGACCTTTTCAATACCAAATAAGAGAGTAAACACAGCAACGTTTAGGGTGTTGTCTTAAGTACTGCACTTTTATTACAATATTCTCTTTGCATCCCCCACAAGTCTCTCGCTCACTTGGAATATGCATTTTGAACTGGCCCTCAATTCCACTAGTCTCTTCATGGTCAAAGCCTTCCTCAAAATCCACTTCTGTTGTGATACAGTACCTATAAAAAATTAGCTACCTAACAATAGGTAGGGTAAAATAGTATGTTTGCACTCAGGGAATCATTAGTAGTCTATGGATGGGGCACACAGAGGAATTCCAACCAGACCCTTTTGGGTTAACAAAGCAGTTCTGCAGCAGTTCTCTTTGCATTTATGTAGAACATTTGGGGCAGGCCAAACAAATAGCCAACAGGTCCATAACTATGTATACCCAACTGGGCCAAATCCTTAGGTAGGGACTGCATAGCAGGTGTTACTGTAAACAGGAAACTGGATTAGTGACTTCAGAATGGCTACACAGCTGCTCCAAATCTGGGCTCTAGGTTGAAGGAAGTGCCTGTCTCCCTGGTTTCCCAGGCAGATCCTCTGACCAAATCCCATTTACATGGACTTTGCGTAAGAGATTAGATCTTGGCACTTAGTCTGCTATGTATGGGTTTTCTCAAACATTTTCTTTGCGTGGACCACATCTTAAGAGAGAGACTGGCTTACGATCCACCTCCCTGCACATTCATGATCAGGCAGATCACCATTCCCCCATCCTCATTCATAATCATGTAAGAGCCCTGTGCCAGTTACTACAATTGTGTGCATGGAAAAGTAGCAGTAGGAAAGTATTTAGGATCGGACTTTCAAAAGTGCTCAATACTGTCCTAACTCTGCTCTACCTGGAATCAGGAGTAAAACTCCAATTGATTTCAATGGAAGCAGCTAAGCTGTCCCATCTCTTGAAAATCCTACCCTTAAGGTACCTGGAGTTTCGTTTAATGGAGTTTAGCAGTTCAAAATAAGGAGAGCAAGTACTATGTGACCCATCAGTTCTTTATAGGCCACATCTGAGGAACCTCCTATTACATACAACATAATCCTAGCACCATAACTCTGGCCGTAAGCAAGGGAGAGAATGGCTCGACTCAAATGAGCATATACCAAAGGGCTCTCTTTTTGTGTAGAGAAGCTTCCAGCAACTACATTATGAAATGGACCAAACAATCTGCTCAATTTATATTCTCATATTGAATGGGGGAAAAGCAGTAGTACTGTATACATGATGGTTTTTCTTTGAGGAAATAGTTTTGTTTTCCATATTACAAAAGTTCTTGAGTATTTTAAACATTCTCCCCGTAAATGGAACCTTTTAAAATCTCTCAGGTCTTCTAATTGTGGAGTTTCTTTACAGTTAAAAAGTACACTGGGTTTGTAATGAACATAGTCTTCCTCCCTGGGATAAAATCTGATATTTTATTATGCTCAACAGGACCTATAGTTAACAACATACATAATCATCTAAGCCTTAGAAGAATCTTGTCATCTTTATGTAACACTTACCTTGAACTATCATCTTGCAATATATTTACCATTGTTTGAGTAAAAGAAATACATAAAACTTTGTTCTCATACCATGTTGCAATTCCAACATATCTCCTTTAACTTTGTTGTTGATCTTGATGGCAACAACTTTGTTGTTGATCTTGATGGCAGCAAAACTTCCAAAGTCTATTTCCAGTAGACAGGTTAAAAATAGTCTAGCTCTATTATACCCATAATGCCTTGTAAACAGTGAATTGAGAACAGCATACGTTCAGTGCTATAAATCCCCTCTCTACTTATGCTGCCCAGGGTTACACAAATACAATCAGGTCACCACCATTCTGCAGCATAGTGATCCACTATCTTCCACGTGTTTTGTATATTCATTTTCAAATTGAATGTATAGTCTTCAGAAAAAAATGTCCTAGTGTGGCTTAGTAATAGGTCAATCGAGCTAGGAATGAAACTCAAAAATTAACTTATACTGTATATCTTACTTCTTCTTTGAAGTGATTTCCATCTAGGAACTATGATGCTCAATAAGTTGTTAAAGAAGAAGTAAAAGTAGTAGTAGTATGATGCTGTCTGCAGAGCACAAATTAAACCTTAGTAAGGAAATCTTGAACAGCCTTTTCTCTGCAGAGAAATTGCTCATAATAATACAAAAGTAGCAAATATGCCCAGAAAAGGTCTTAACCATGAGCCTCTGATGCAGATGTAAACTTATTTTCAAGAGGCGGTTTTAGTGCTAAGGCTTTGGGACATTATTCCCCACACACTGCACTCTGGATCCATTTCAAGCCTTCAGGGTAACCTTTCTGGACTGATTGATTTCACAAGCTCCCTAACTTTTACTATTAGATGAAAGTTTATTATAGTGATGTCATCTAAATAACAATGCTATACAGCCCACGAAATTGCTTTGTAAAGGTATTATTATAATGACCTATATGTAATTATTTCAAAAACATCTTATATTGTGGTACATAAGAAAGCTCTATTTGTATTTATAGTAAATTATTTTATTCTGTAGA
Organism: Chrysemys picta bellii; assembly: GCF_011386835.1. Taxonomy (NCBI): domain Eukaryota; kingdom Metazoa; phylum Chordata; order Testudines; family Emydidae; genus Chrysemys; species Chrysemys picta. The sequence goes on from NC_088791.1 coordinate 223,555,577, forward strand.
AGAAATACTTTCCAAATAATACAAATGACACAATCGTACAAAACTGTGACAAAAACAAGAGAGATGAATACTGAATATTATAACTCATTACCACATCAAAAAGAGTACTCATTACAGCAGTCAATCTTGGACTCACAAAACATTCTGGTGATACTGTACAATAGGCACCATTAAAAAAAAAAAAAAACAGGAACATTTGCCATTAGATACTGCACTGTTATTTCCTAGTCTAGGTATTTGACAACCTGTGACATCTCAGATATCACAGTGCGTACCTGTTGGTAAATACTGCCTTTTTAATGGCAATCACTGTCAAAGAGACAGATCTATTCCCTCTCACTCACTGGGACATTCAGGTAATGAGCACTGAAAGAGTTGGTGTTCTCAGACTTTCATCCCAACACAGACAAGTCTTTCAATTGATTTTTAGTTATTTATTTTAAATAAGTATTTATTTTTGTTGGCTTATATTCTGTTCATTTTCTGAATCTTTCTTATGCAGGCTTGAGGCCCTTATCTACAGCTACCAATACCACTGCCAAGAAAAGAGGCTTGAAGGCAGTTAGTATGATAAGGCCAAATATTCTTTTTTCATGCCAGATTGGATGAATAGAAAGCTTACAAACACTATGTCAGGTAAAAAGGAATATAATTTAAAAACACAAATGTCTTTGTTACTAATAACGTTCGGGTTTTTAATATAATATACTTTTGCTATTTATATTCGGCTTACTTTCTTCCACAGCTTGGACAATGAAAATAGACCCAGCCAGTTTAACTTTCAGGTTCTCATGCTCTTTCATAATGCTACAGTATATGAGTCCTAACACTGCAGGGAATGTTTACTTGTTTATAAAAATAAATGAAAACAATCTACTTGTCAGAGATTTTGCAATTTTATTGGCTTTTTACAAAACCTAAATTTGGGGCCAAATCTGTCCTGACGATGTCCCTTTAACCAAGAGAGACCTTGATTTTCACAATGGATGTTCCAACAATTAGATTAAATAAGTCTTGTGTGGGGTGCCCTTCTCTTTAGGTAATGCACATTCGAAAATATTATCAACTATCTATAGTAGCTTAGTAAGAAGCATTTTTACATACTTGCAAGGTGCAAGGACACAAAACTGGCATTATCGGGAATTTAGGGTGACAGTCCTATGTTAAAGCAAATGGTAACAAATAAAATCACTCCTGGCCAAGTTGTAGTTGGCCCAGCTGCCAACCAAGTGAGCTATTTCTTCCAGAGATACAAGTCCTGTTTCTGAAAAGCAACTCTATTCAGGAAAGCACAGACATGTGCCTAACTCAAAGCACATGCTTAAAAAGATCTGCATGTATTTAACCTCCCTTCTGAATAGGGATGCTTTCCAGGAACTAGGACTTAAGTACTTTCCTGAATGGGGCCACAATCTTTAAAACTACTCAGATGCTATATTCTTTTACTGGTTTTATTAATATGGCAAGTTTGCCCCCGCCCCATTTCCATCTTTATTAAATCATAGCAAAACAAAGACATGCCACCCCTTTCCTTCCCCCCGTTTAAATTGAGAATCTAGTTAAAAATATAAAGATACATTAAACACAACTGAAATGAGAACAGTCTATTAGTGCACAGTAAGAACATGCAAATGAGTTCTGCAACATTGAATGGCATTTTTAATCAATATTAAAAACATTGCAGGTGATAATATTTTGCTATAACACAGACAGTGCTAAAGAATACAATTTACATTATAAGATACAGATAGTAAAGCTGATAAAAGTGACAAATTTAGAACATAGTATTTTCATTTCAGGTATCAGAAACAAAACCAGCTCAATGGTTCCATTCTACTGTATGACAAATACTGAAGAACAAAATTTCAGTCTTAAAATACATCTTAAAGTAGGTATTTTCCTTCAAGGAAAAATGTGCTATAAATAAATTACAATACAGTGAATTTGCCTGAACTCACTTTGTTTCTGTCTTCCAGCCTTTAAATCAAATAAAACAGCATAAAAACTGTACACACTCTTAACAGGATAGCTGATCTTTTATAAAATAAGTTGTCTTCAGAGATGTCAATTTCACAACAAGGAAAAACCAAGCCTTGTTGCAGTCACTATTATAAAATATATATATGTGTATGTATATATATATATATATATATTTATATTTATATATTTATTTATATATTTTTTTACTTTTACTTTTTTTACGTTTTTATTTTTTACAAAAGGTGTATATTAATAGCTTTTGCACAAACTTTTAAAAAGAAATTTAGCTAGTCTAATAATTTCATTAAAATAAAACAGACAGATAAATACTTCATGTTTACAATGCAACATGTTACACGTCATCAGCTGGCAGAGGAGGTATGTTAATCCTTGGCCTTGTAAAAAATGCTATCTTCTCTCTGTCATTGAAAAAACAGATATAAAAAGGCGGTCAAACAAGTATATATAGAGTTTCATTTCAGGAAACTGAATTTGTTTCCATCTTTATTTAGCTGTTATTAAATTCTTCAGATCAAATATTTATTGAGGTGTTTATAAACATAGTAAACCAGGCCCATGTTGTATAGCTATAATAAATAAATAAATAAATAATACATGCCACCTAGCTCTTATATAGCACTTTTCATCAGTAGCTCTCAAAGTGTTTTGCAAAGGAGGTCAGCATCATAGAATCAGGCTTTTGGAAGAAACAAAAAAAAGCACTACTAGTATCCACTACTAGCTACACAGGATTGAACTGAAGGAGGAATACAGAAAGTATTTGACCATATAAACCATAGACACTATTACTTTTTGGAAGAAAGCTGCTCCATAGTACAATGAACCACATAAGGCTCTACACATCGGCTAAGCCTTACGTAGTTCCTCTTCACTGGACAAAACTGCAGTGTTTTAGATTTTACTGACAACCCATATAGAAAGTAACTGTCTATTTCTGGATACATTCATATTTGAAATAAGGACATTCTTATTCTTCCCACTTTTTTATCCCACAGCAAATTAAATGTGATTAGAAACTATCCATGGTTTCATCTCTACAGACCAGCCCATATATTTGATTTATTTCCTCCCTGCCTTGTGTTCCCCAATGTGCAGGATTTAAGTTGGCGCCGTTATTGCAGGAATTAGAGAACTATCAAAAACCAACCCTGCAATTTCTGCTCTCCTGATGCCCTGCCTGTCAGCCTAGGAGAAAGGGATCTTTGATAGCATCTCCCAAATGAAAAATGAAATTAAAGACCTGATTCGTTTATTTTTCACTTAAGCCTTCCTGTTACCATTATAGCACCATTATTCAATAATCACAATCAATGAAGAGAGATTCCAACAACCAAAGCATTCTGTGAACATCTGCCTAATATGAGACACTAGCTGTGTTTTCTACTCTGTCATTGCATTGCAAGCATTTACTCTTAAACACTTTATGACATGGAGTATACATATGAATATACAAAACAAACTGCTACTTTAATACTAAAAGTCAGAAAAATCATCATCTGAAATGCATGTTAATATTTACCAAAGCCACTGGGAAGCAAAGTTTAAAACTGTATATTTGACGTAAGAACTATAAGCAGCAGCAGCCGCAGATGAGGAAGAGATGAGGAAGGATACAAAGCACAGAGATTTTTGGAAAGAGCAGTTGAGAAACAGGACTGAGGTTGGAATGGTAAGAAAGAACAGTTATGGGTACAATGCTATTTACTAAAGTACATATAGAACATTAACTAATTTACTGTGTATATAGGGATGCAACTGGTTCTTGGAGAACTTAAACCATATGAGCTTGGAGCCCAAAGCATATGGCGGTGTTAGTAGCTGCCCTAATTAGAATTATAGTCTAAAAATATGTCTACATAAATATGGAGACTCTCTTTTTGTATTACAGCATTTTTTTATTTGCAAGTTGGGTGACAGCACTTCTTCACTTTGGTTTTCAGTCTTTGTAGCATGAATTGCTCAAAAGAAAAGCACTCTAATGAAAACAGGCCCACATCAATATCCAAGTAAAGGTTATAGATACATAGGATACTACACAATGAAGCTAGGTGGTTTGGAGCTACTATAATAAAACATTAGTACATTACAACCAACAGAGACCTGTAAAGATTAAACATGTGCTATATTCAATACACGTTATTGCTTACCGAAACGTCTGCACCTGAATAGGTTCTTTCTGGTTTTGTCCACGCAGTTGGTATACTTCTTTGGATGCTTTCTTTAGCATTTTTTCAGCTACTTGTTCTTGGTGATGATCAAATTTGGTCTGTCTTGTCTGAAAAGTATTAAAACCAAACTAAAAATGAATAGCTGGAAACACATGGAAATGAAGACATCTAGTTAAATAATGTGCTTTCCCACTTCATCTCAATGAAACCAGCCAAGCACAAGGTCTGAAATAGCTAGACTCCTCAGAGCCACAGGACTGTTTCAGTCCTTATTGCTCCTGAGAAAGATGTGTTAAATTCCATGTAGTTTACTATATTTCCATCTTTCAAATGAGACCATTAGCTAGAGTTTGTGCCTGCTCTATGTGGGCACTGAAAATCCAATGGCAATTTTTTGTAGTCATTTGCCCCAGCATGCTTTGTTACACTTCCCTTTCCCATCAATGGGAATTACAGTATGCATACACAGTAAGAGGAAATTATGCAGAACACTCATGTAAGATAAAATATCAAATCAGTGGATATTCATCCAGAGGCCTATGGGAAAAAACGCATTGTGATTCCCCTACTAAATATCTATAACTTACAGCAATATCACAAAATACTTTTAAAATACCACAAAAATCAAACTTTTGATGGAGAGTTTTAATGTCTCAGACACATTAAATAGTTCCATCCTCCAGTAATTGTCACCAATGTGGTATTCAATCATAATCAATTATATGATGTTTTCATGAGGGCAACAACAAGGGTATCCGGGGTGAAACTGTTTATTTGAAATCATGTAACATTATAAAGTTCCATTCATTTAACTTCACCACTTCCAAGGTATATTTACAATCAAGCAGGCTTTAATCAAAGGTTCTGAGTATGCCCAACGTACAGCCCAAGAAACCATACCTGTCTCTCTGCTTCCTTCAACAAATTTCGGAATCGTTCGTCCCGAAGGACCCAGTGGGGAAGATCAGTTTGCCCTCTGAGTTGGGCATCTTCCAGACGTTGCTTCAACTCTCTCAAAGCACATATCTCCTCATTCAGTTGTCTCTGTCTAGTTCTGGATGCCTGGAGATCCAGCTCCAGGTCTAGGGATGTCCTTGTCATAAGCTCAGCCAAAGAAGATCTACAGGACTGCTGGGTTATTATAATTCAAATAAAACATACAACAGATGTTATTCAGAACGTATTATATTGATATATTCTTAGTTGATTGAGGGCAGACATTTCATGTATGCCTTTAACTCTTCTGACATGGGAAGTTTTGGAAATAACATACCAATCTCACTGTGACAAGACTAAACATATTTTGTACATTAGGTATACTATTTCAATTCATGTTTGATGGAATTTTGGTCTAAAACAAACTAACCACCTTTTCCAGGTAAGATGTCTTAGTCTATACATATTTATAGGGTTGTGAACCAAACTTTCTTATTTTACAAACCTTCCACTGCCATCATGAAATTCTTACTATTAAATGACGACTTCAGGAATAGCTTTCAGCAAAGGGTGCTGTACAAACTACACCACTCAGGAGTAAACCCCAAATGCACTGTGACTCAAGAGACACATCCTGAGTAAAAATTCCTTCCAAGCTTCCTCCTTGCTCTGAAGGCAGTAGCAATTTCTTACTCATCTCTTCCAGCAATAAGTTGTAACACCTCCCACACTGGATCAGCTGCACTGACCAGCAAATACGAGTGATGAAACTAAGGCTCCGCACACTCCCTGCCCCCCTGCTCTGGTAAGAGACTAAAGGGGTACTTAACCTTGCTTACTCCTGAACACCTAGGACCAAGGTCTAGGTAGATCACATAGGGTTGTAATGGGGATTTCTAATTGGTCTCACTGCACTTTGTGGGTATGCAGCCAAGCACAGTCTTACCCATAGTTTTAACACACTGGATGATTAAACCAATTCATAATCAGTATCTATTTAAATTGGTCATTAGGTGACAGGCAAGTTTTTGCAGTTGTTTACGACTGTATCTCAAATATCTGTCTCTTCAACTAAAAAAACCCATTATTTATTACATTACAGTATCAGATGCTTCATAAAAATTGTCTTAACATACACCTTTGAAATCCGGGTCAAAGTACCGCTGCTTCAGTTTGTAAAAAAAGGTCTCAGCAGAGAAAAATCCACATGCTCATATACTATAGTATACCTGCTTATAGCGCAAAGTACGCCTTTCCAATGTATTGCGGATGAAGGGTGACTTCCTTGGCAGGGTTGAACTATCACTGTCACTACGGTACAGCTGTTTAGAAAAGATATTAAACATAAATGGACATTTACTCATGGCTGCTTTGGAATTAAAAATTTTACAAGCTTTTAATTGGAAACAATGATAGACACCAGAATACTTTTCTAGGACACTTGGGATTTACTTACATTAATGGACAAAAGTTCTCAGATTGCATCCTAAGTTCATATTTGCCTTCACTTTAAAAAAATTCTATTGTGCAGTTTCTGAACAATGTTTAGTTGTTAAAAGATGGTGCATGTGTTTCACTATATTTCTTTTTAAATGGCCAACAGATTGTTGTGGTTAGCAAGAGTGATCTACCATCAAAAGTGGTTTATTGTTGTGTATAACAAGCCAATCTTCTCAGTGTATTTGCAAGAAGGTGGCATGTGACCAGGATTCATCACTGAATTTGGTCCGCTGGTTAGATCATTAGCTTTCCCAGCCAGGGCTGGGTACTGACAGGGAGTGCGACATCAACACTGATCCATGCCAATGTAAGGGGCTGTGGTCCCCTTACTGAAACTTAGTGGGGGGTTTTGGCTCTCTCCCAGTATCAAAAGAAAGGGCCAATGAGAAATCAAGACTCTGAGACAGACACTCCCCAGGGCCAATGGGGAGAGGCCAATGCTCCAGGTCAGCCTGACTGACAGGGCAGGCATGCCAATGAGGGAGTCAGGAGCCCGGAGTCCCACCCCTCTCTGTGAGCCTCCAGAAGCAAAGTGGGGCGGAGGTACGGAGAGAGCAGAGCCACAGCGATCCAGAGAAGAAGCCCAGGGAGCAGAGCTGGAGGCAGAGCGGAGCTGGAGCAGTCTGGAGCCGGGTGCGGTGAGCAGCTAAGGAGAGTAAGGGAGGACCCCAGGCAGCAGGCCAAGCGCAGGGAGACATCCCCAGCCAAGAGGTCTTGCAAGCCAGACTTGAGGGGTGGGTGGGGGATCATAACCCTGACGCTGGGAAGAAGGGTCCTGCCACCTAGAGCCTGCAGGCGTGTGGCCATTGCCAGAGCAAGTGTCTGAGCTACGGTATCACCACAGCACAGCCACAGCCTGGACAGGAGGCCTTGGACATGTAGGGTGACCCGACAGCAAGTGTGAAAAATTGGGACGGGGGTGGGGAGTAATAGGTACCTATATAAGAAAAAGCCCCAAATATCGAGACTGTCCCTATAAAATTGGGACATCTGGTCACCCTATGGACATGTGAGGAACAGACTGTGAATTTCTCTTACATTCCAGAGACAGCTATTTGTGGTTCCACCGTGCTCACGGGGCGGTAATACGTGTTTTCCTTTAACCTTTCCCATATTCTTCCTAATTTTTAAAAATTAGTTCTGTTTAATAAATTATATTTGCTTTGAACTATATGCAATGACCAGGGGTCAGGGAAGCAACCAATGCAGAGAGAGCACCCTGGCATGGGGCACCCTAGCCTCGGTCTTAAGTGAGCACAACAGGACTGGGGGTCGAGCCCCACAGGAATCCTGGGCCCAGCCTTATTGGGATTACGGGACTCTGCTGCATAGGAGAGTGGAAGGGGAGGTAAGGCAGGCCTCTGTATAAAGGGAGTGGGAGTGAGGACTCAGATCTTTTGCTAGCCAATTCCACCAGAGTAGTGTATAATCTAGGAAGGTTCCCCACTATAGCGGGACCATTCCCCCGCTTACACTAATGTCACTAAATTACTAGCTTTTCAGATTCAATGAGGTGCCTGCTTTAAACAATATATAATAAAATAGTATCAAGCATTACGTAGTGCTTCACTTTGGATAGAAATGTGCAGCAATTTTATCTGAGCCTCTTGCAGAATGAGATAAGAATGCATTTTCAAGGCGTGTCAAGTGGCTGCTATGCGAGTTATTTGTATTATTGTAGCAAGAAGGATCAACAAGGATCAGAACTCCACTATACTAGACACCAAATAGACAAAAAACAAAGAAGAGTTATGTTATGGAGGTCAGCAATATCTATCATAAGACCCTAAAAGACTATTCTACCATTTAATTCTTAATATTTTATAGAGAACTAAGTTCCTAGTGAACTCTTTCCAGTGATAATACTTTAATGCAATGCAGAATTTTTGGTTGAACTTAAAATATAGATACTGATTCTTGTAAATATGTTGTAAGTATTAAAAAAAAGCACACTTTAATACACTTTCTGCTTCTGAACATAAAACCACAAAAAAATTTGACTCACTCTGCAAACATACTGACTTCGTGCTCCAGGTGAGAAGGTTTGTGATCGAACAATAGTGCTACTACGAACAAAAGCAGAACCACGGGGCCTGCGGCAGGTTCTCTCTTTTGGAAGAATAGCGACTTCTTCTGGAAAGAGATCTTCTGTGTTAGTCTCTTTATCCACCTAGAATCACAGCCCAAAACAGTACATTTACTCCAATGTTCTCTTCTACAACAAAAGCAGAAAAACTTGCCATGTAAGTTATGGATCTAGTTTTAATTAATATGTCCAGTTCATGAATCATCTCTCAATTAAGAAACCATAATTCTAAAACCATACAATTCAAGATAGTGGGACTGGTTTGCAAGTGCTAACAGCCTTTCTGCTGGGCCTTAAACCATCAGGAGATTAACATGTAGCATCCTATAGCCACATCATCAAATAGCACAGGCACTCTGTTGGACTGAACAGCTACCTAATCTCCTATCTCAATGGACAGAGAGAACTAAATCACTTTTCAGAAAACTGTGCTGATTCTCAGGAAGGGAGTAACTCCACAACTAAGGCCTGGTCCCCACTTAGTCCGGACTTCGGACTAAGGTACGCAAATTCAGCTACGTTAATAACGTAGCTGAATTCAAAGTACCTTAGTCCGGACTTACCGCGGTCCAGACGCGGCAGGAAGTCTCCCCCCGTCGACGCCGCGTACTCCTCTCGGCGAGCTGGAGTACCGGCGCCGACTGTGAGCACTTCCGGGATCGATCCGGGATCGATTTATCGCGTCTTAACCAGACGCGATAAATCGATCACAGAACATCGATGGTGTGCCGCCGGACCAGCCGGTAAGTGAAGACTAGGCCTAAGTCATTACAAAGGTAGGGAGAAGTCAGTCACAGGGAACCAGGAAACTTTTTTTTGACGATATCACAGAAAAACCTCAAAGCATTTGGAGAACCTGAACATATAAGCTTTGAACCAAGCCTCCAAATTTTTAGATGGCTCACTTAACTATTCAGTATGACTCAATCACAATGTGACACTGAATGGTGTATCACACTCTGACAGGGCCAGATCCTCAGTAGGTGTAAATAGATGCAGTTCCATTGCTGATTTACACTAGCTGGGGACCTGGTCCATGTCTTAACTCCTCAAACAAAACATTTTAAATGACGTACAGCCTTCAATCCACCAAATTTGGTCTGAAAACCAGCTATGTTTATTTTAACAAAGTGAAAGCAAGGTAACAAACTTAACCTTTCCGCTTTTACATTTTAAAAAACTTGCATGAATGTGACATTGGTATGAGTACTTGCATTTGGGGATGGCCTTCTCCACAACACTTCTAGGGAACACAGTTACTGAGTGTAGGTCCCTGCTCACTCATTATGCAGGAGCAAAAATATTTCACCTTATGAGTTGACAAAGTGATTCTGTTCAATAAGAAACTGGACAAGTATCCAATTATAGGAAGTAAAATTAAGAGAAAACATGCAGTTTTCCCTCAAAAGTAACTAGAAAGAGTAAGTTGAACAACTCAATATAGATTATGATTTTCAGCATTGCAGACAACAATGTGTCAGGGTTTTCGATGCAGCTCTGATTTTTTTTTTTTTCTGATCAGATAACACGAGTTCAGCTAGTGCAAGTAATACGCTGTGTGCTAGGCATTTGCCAATCTTCAAGAGTACAGTGTTTTCTCTACTTACTTTTAGGGGCGGAGGTTGCACTTTCCCAGAACTGTATTGACCTGCCTGAACTGCAAACGTATGTCCACGTAACGAATCGCCACAACATGTCTCTGGATAAGGTGGGCTGGTCTGAGTGCAATTACTACATCCACTGTCAACAGATTCTGCTTGCCAACTCCTAAGGACAGAACATTTCAAGGAACTCTAAGAAATGTGATGGAATTGTGCAAAAATATGTGCCATGTTAATGAATTTCAACATCCAAATCTTCAAGGATAATTTGCCTTTTCTAAAATTTTGTTCCTGCAGTTCTGATTCATTCCACTTGAATGAGGTGATTATTCTATTTGGACCTCTAAGGTATACAGACAAGCAATCAATTTCAACTCTTTCATGAAAGAACCAGCTTTTCTAGTCCTCCCAGAAAGTCACTTCCCAGTCTTGAAAAGAGCATTAAAATAAATAAAAGGACAAAATGCCTCTCTCACACAACAAACTAACAGCATGAAAAACAGTGATGTATAAAATAAAGGACTGCAAAGAGTGGATTATTTAGCTTGTAAAACAGAAGAGCAAGAGGAGCGCTAACTGAAGGTTTTCAAAATTATGAACACCATAAAGAAAGTGGCCAGTTCCTCTTTTTAAAATCTCTCTTATAACATGAAAAGAAAGGAATATCGTGTAATTAAAAGGCAGAAGAATACAGAACACTTTCGTTATGCAGTTTATGAGGGCATTTTGTGATGTAATATTCAATATCAAGTCTCTGTATAAAATGGGCAATGGGAGAGTCGTATAAAATCTCGCTGTTGGTTTTCTGTTTTACAGAGCAGTACCCGAGGAACTCATCACACCATGTAGCTGGTTTTGGAGAACACACTTTTTATTTTTATTTTTTAGATGGTTCAGGTCCATCTTTCTGGGACCTGCTCCTTTTCTTAAATAGATATAGCTATACCAGATCAGGCTGTTGGTACAGTTAATCTGGTATAATGCCTCCAGCAGCAGATCCTTAGCCAGTTGGAGGTTGGACAATTCCTGATGCTTGCAATGTACATCCAATAGTAGGAGATTTGGTTGCCCATGTCATTATCTTACCTTGAATAACTACAAGTATTGTTACTAGACCTACAATTATGCAGTCGCTTTTTAAAGTCCAGACACAGTGTTTTTTGCTGAGAATTTCTGCATCAATAAATATAGGTTGATCATACACTGCATAATGAAGCAGCCTTCCTCATGCAACTTTTATCTAAGACTATACAACCCTAACCTAAAAATATCTTTTTAATACAAGCCAAAGCAAAAAGAAAAATGGATAAACAATATTTAAGGGCCTATACTATCCTTGGCATCGGCAAAAGAGGTTTCTTTTCTTTCAAGCAGGTCATTCCAGGAGGTGAGACTAAAAAAGTACTTGCTATACAAAAGGAGGTCCCAGTTTTGAAAATGAAGTTAAAGACTAACCTTTATGGCTAATTTATTGGTAGGAAAGATGAAAAAAACTGTTTCTACAAGACAAAGCCAGTAACCTGCACATCTTTCTGATGCAAAAACAGTAATAGCAAAATAAGTTGTTCACTTACTGACTCTTGAGAAGTAAGATGCAGCTTTAAAGCAACTTCATTGATCTAACTTGGATTCTCAGCCCATTTGTCCCTAAAGAAACTAAAAGGGCAAAGGTCTTACAGATCACTGACATCTCTCCTTCTCCCATATCTCACAATGAGTTTCAAAAATGGACAACCCTGGAACTCATACCACCTATCAGGTATGTTCTTCACTCATATATAAAAGACATAAAGGTTCAAGCATGTCAACATATTTAAGGTACTAACTGCTGAATTGCCCTTCTTTCAAAAGCCAGGGAAAAAATAGCAAAAATCTTCATTGTTGCATGCAGCAAAGAAAATCTGAATGCAGCTACTAAAGGCATCTTATCAGTATAGAGAAACTGACTGTGTCTTTCACTTCTAGAACATCTAGGGAATGTGCCGCAAGGAATTACATCTTTTATGTAGAATTTGTCCGTGGATATGATGCCCCATTCTGCACACCTGCAGCAAAATGTTGAGACCCATACATCTGAATGAGAAGCAAATACTGTATCAAGTGCTAACAACAGAAAAAGTTGTGCGAGTTTGTGAAACAGAAGCATGATCTCATGAGTTTGCCATTTGAAGTGCATGCCCAGATGAGTCACTCAAAATAGAGAGGAACTTGTTTTAGCCAATATGGTAGAGTCCAGGGATTCCATTACGTCCACTCTGGGCAAGTTCTGCCCTGTTAATAAAGTAAGTTTTGCTAATATGTGCTACCATACCAGACTGCATGTTGCACTTTAATTCTATTAAATTGCTTTCCTTAATTTAGCAATGGTTTGGGTTATGCAAAAACTAGCTCTCTATTTTGAGGACAATTAAATGCAGTTTAACTTTACTCCACAACAATCTTCTTGGTATTCCCCCTGTTCCCCAAACAGCATAGTAAATTTTGTCCTCCACTGCAAACAAAATCTTACCACAATTTTTGAGTTGTGAGAAGTTCTCAGAACCAGATCTGGATGGATTACCTATTTCTAAAATGGGTTCTCTGGGAATTTCTAGGCTCCACCTCCTGTGTGTACTGATTTAGCAAAGTTGTGGGTGGCAGAGGGTGAAAGGATCCTGCTATAGTAATATATGCCAGGAAAAAGAGTCATGGTTTACTTTGGACACCTTTAGCACTTTCTAGCAGCTGGTATCTCATCAGGACCACAAAAGAATTCAACAGATTAGTCTGCAATGATGCAAAAGCAGAATGGAGCTGAAAAATAAAATAACTAACAGGTGAAGTAGCAATTCTGGGATGAAGATCCTTAAATCTGAATGGCTGTCTAAGAAACTGAGAGGATTAAAGTTGGAACAAACCTGCAGTCAAGAAAAGTGGTAACAATTAAAAAAAAAAAAAAAGGTACTCCTTTTGTTAGAATAATTCAAAATGTTGGTCATATTTAATCTCTGATAATCTAAACATCTGATAGCAATGTTGTTTTCAGAAATATGCACAAGCTGATGCACAGGCTTTCCAGTTTTAGGTAATTTAGTTTACTAGATATGTGGATAAGAATTTTGTGTCCATTTATAGGCTTCATTAAACCTAGTTCAACATTATTTAAATAAATTTCCATATTGGACTCAGTAAAATTTTCAGAAGTGCCTAAGTGTTTTAGGAGCCTAAATCCCACTGGCTTTCAATGAGGCTTAGGCTCATATGTGACAGTCATTTTTGAAAATAGAAAATATGGTCAGTTACCTCCGGTAACTGGTTCTTCAGTATGGGCTGTTCACACAGATTCGACTCCTGGTGCACATGCACCTCAGACATGCAAGATCGGACTCTTTTGGCCATTGATCAATTGGAGCCATGCCTGCACCCTAGATACCCTTGCACCATCTGCAGCCTAAGCTTAAAGGGCTCAGTAGGCCCAACCATCCCTCAGTTCCTTCACCAAAACAGAATCTCAGAAGTAGGACTCCATAGTAGCGAGGAGAGAAGGTGGGTCATGGAATCGATGTGGACAACACATCTCAAAGAACCACAATTACCATAGGGTAAGTAACCGTTATTTGTTCTTCAAGTGATTGTCTGTGTAGATTCCATTCTTGGTGATTAACAAGTCATTATCTGTTTGCGTGGAGGTGGATGCTAGTGACTGTGGAACAGCCCTTCCAAAAAACATGCATCTAATTTGGAAGCTTCTACCAAAGAATAGTGTCTTGTACAGGCATGGCCCGAGCTCCATATAGTGCCCTACGAATTTCATGTACAGGGACATTGTTCAAACAAGCAGCAGAACGTGCCTGAGCCCTAGTGGAATAAACTCTAATATGATCAGGCAGATCTAACCTGGCTAACTCCTAGCATGTCCTTATACAGTTGGAGATCCACTTAGATAACTTCTGTAAGGATACAGGATATCCTTTAGCTCTATCTGCAAAGATGACAAATAGTCTAAGTATGTTCCTGAATGATTTTGTCCTGTCAATGTAAAGAGACAGTGCTCTTACTACAAGTGTGTGAAGGTTGGCTTCCTCTAGGGCTAAGTGAGGCTTGGGGAAAAAAATGGGATGTGAATGGATTGGTTTATATAAAACACAGACAACTTTGGGCAGTAACTTGGAATGAGGCCTGACAGTGACCCTGTCCTTATGAAACACTGTACAAGGAGAACATGAGGGCTTGAGTCCACCCTACCCTTTAAGCTGAGGTAAAGGCTATTAATAAGGCATTTTTAATTGACAGGTGGTACACGATAGGATTGATGGGAACAGGTGGGTGGTGCTCCTTTCTGCCTGTCAGAGGATGCCAAGATAGCAATGGACACATGAAAAATCTGAGAAGATGGGGCCTGAGAGCGCAGGGTGGAATCTTGGCTCTCCGGGCACCAACAGAGAGAGACTGACCAGGTGGCTGAGGCCTGTAGTCTTCCACTCAATGTCTGAAGAGGCTTACATTGATCTCTTGAGGTGTGCGCTTGGAGAAAGATTGAAAAATGGAACATTGCCCCAGAATATGTCCCTCTCCTCTGCACAGTAGACACTGGGAGTGCCGATCAATAGACATCAAAATATTGTACAAGAGATAGGTCTTGAATCCTAGAGATTTCACTTCTGCCACATTTCTATTACATATCGCTAGCCTAACTGAAGTTTTCTAGCATATGTGAATCTTATTTAAGAAGTCATTAACTTTTTATAGTATATATATTGCCAACAGGCAATTAACAAAGATAAATAACACTAGTTCACTGTGCAGAGAAAAGGTGGACACTGCAGGGGTTCCATCTCACTGCCACAGGTAGTAAGAAAGAACTAAGGGATAGTTGGGCCCACTCTGCCCTTTATATCCTCAGATGGAGAATGTGAGGACATCTAGGGCTGATACAGCCTAAATGGACACAGCTGGCAAAAAGTATCCAATCTCATGTACATGTGGTATAAGCATACCAACAGTGAAATCCATGTGGACAACATATCTTCACTCATATCATATCAACATAAGCCCTTAAGTCACTCAGGCACTTCTGAAAATGTTACTCTATATATGAATAAATTCAGGATTAGTTGAGTATTTCAAAAAGGAATCACCATAACAAGAAAACTCTCAGAAGCATGATGACACTCTGCTGACAATTGTAATCCACCCATGCTGCATTTTACCAGAGTTATGGGGTTTTATAAAATTCAGTAAAATGCTCCATGGAATCAGTGTTGTGAATGTTCTTAATTTTTGCACATTCCCTACCCTGTCCAGTTGAGAGCACTGTAGTATCTCCAGTGTCCAAACTGGATCTTTTTGCTCTTATTGTAAGTAAGTGAGAGTAGTTAGGAGAATAGAATACTGTGGGATTGTTAATGTATAACAAAATCAATCCCTCCCTCCCTCCCCCTTTCACCAGAAAATGCATCCTTTTATAGTGTGAACAACTCATTTCTAATTTTTGTACAAGGTCATATATAAACAATTTAAACACATAAATGTGTATGGCCCAATCCTGAACACACGTGTATAGGTGTTTGCAAGGTCAGGACATGAACTGTCTACATTTCAATTTTGTTTCCTCTGCAACATGCAGTTTTATTTAAACTTCCCTTCATGAATATGACAGAATTTTAATTAAAGTGCATATTATATTCTAGAAAGTGACTGCAACAATGGCATTGCAGGGTTCCCTGCTTTCTGTTTCACAATAGCTCCATGCTACATGTACTCAGTTTGTAACAAAAAGACATTTTCCACCCCCTTCCTAGCTGCCATCACTGCAAACTCAACCTGGGATCTGAGAGGTAAGCTGGGTTCCTTCCTGCTTGCATGTGATGATAGGCTATAATGATCTTATACACTGAAAATAGGCAGGGAGCAGAACTCAGAGTAAGGTCTGTTGTTTTTACAGTTGTATTTGAGGACAGAACCACAGTGTAAACTTCAGCCAAGATCTTACAAATTCTTTTTGATCAGGGTTTAACCTAATATTTTTACCTCTCTGATACAGCTTCTGCCTGATCTTCCTTTCTTTCAATCTCTAGGATTTCTTCCTCTGTGTACTCCAATTTCACTCTCTCTTCTGCCAGCTCTCTCTCCACTGCTTCCAGCTGAGCTGTGGTCCTAGCTAATAGGGCTGTCACTGCATCCTGAAAGACAAAATGGGCTTCAAATGGAACAGCTTCAACCAGCACTTAGTTCTTTTATTCTGAATACTCCATAAAAGCTGTGTCCTGAATCATGACTTTATACTCACCAGGTGACCAAAACATAAATGCTGTTCAGTTACTGGAACTCCCCAAAGAGGTGGCAGCCTTTCATTGGGAAAGGGTGAATGTTTTAAGTTCATTTTAAATAGCAGTAATAGGATTAGGGTTGAGCACTTGCATAAGTGCTTTCAGGATCTGAGCCTTTATTCTAGCAAAGTGTGGAAAATTGGATAAGATTTGTGATTTCTTTTAAAGATACTGCAAAATGTAAGATATTTTCAGATTCTTGAGTATTAGTGTATACAACTAGAAGAAAAAACAGCCTAATACTAATAATCTTTCACACAGAAAGGAATTAACCAGTTACAATGCAGTGTTCCTTACACTGAAAAAAATAAGTTTGCTACTTCTATTTTATAAAATACTTTCAAAATACTGGTTTTTAAATCATCATCAAATACTGCCATTAACAGAACACAAAGCACTCTCCCACATTAGAAAGCTATATTTTCTACTAAAATTCAGTGGTTCTGAAACTTTGTACGATGACCCTTTTTCTGCAGCCTAAATGCTGCAGATTAGTTGAACAATTTAGCAGGGAAAAATCAGACCTCTTTTCAAGACGCACATTTCTTCTGCTTTGATTATCCGTGCACATATGATTTAGCATTCTATTGTAATAGAACATTCGTTTTTTTCTTTTGACGGTAACCCTTCCAACAAAAACAAAGTTAAAATTTCACCTATGTGTGCAGATAGTATACAAATTCCACACAGGAACACAAACAAACTTGTAGAGGATGAGGCTCCACTTAAAGTTAACAAACTGCTCCTTCCTGGCCATACCGATTTCACTGTAGTCGTATTTCCAGAACTCTGTGGAGTGCTTTCTTCACACTGATTTTTGTCCTTCGCCCTTTGTGGGTCTGAACCAGTGAATATCTGGACGGGATACCAGTGAAGCTGCATCTCAGTGGAACTCTCATGATCAGCCAGGCTAATCTGAGCAATGCCCTGTAAAAATGATAGGCCAGAATAACCAAAGAAAACAATATACCACTTCCCATTCACAGAATTATCCCATTTAATAGAAATACTGCATCAAAATAGTGCACCTTACGGGTGACTTGAAATGGAAAAAAATTATAAAGTCTCCCTTGTTTTGCTTATTTATGATGTATATAAAAAAAAATACTTTCTTCCCACCCCCCATCCCCACAAAAGAGAAGGGGTTTGTTTCTTTTAAATTATGAGTCTAATTGCTAAGTTTGATGTTCCTGAGGTTTACTGGATGCTGTGTTAGCAATCTGAGCTCTTAATCTTTTACAAAGACATCTTTTCGCTCAAGGGTTTACTCATATATTTGAGTTAAATTGTCATTAATGAAAAAGATTAATCTGAATAAAAATCACTACTGTTCTCAGTTAATCAAGTTTCATTTGCAAGATCTCTCTGATGTTATAATTCTACCAGTTTTCCATTCATCGGGGGAGGAGGGGAGGGGGGGAGGAGAAGAGAGATGAGATAGACAAGACCAGAATTGCTATGTAAAAAACTAGTAGTAAAAACTTTCACGCTTTCCTAATACATCATAAAGAAGCCAAATAGGGAATAAACAAAATTTGTTTCCTTTGTAAGTCACCTTTAGATGTCCCAAAATTCAAGGGGGCAACGAAGAGGGATGAAGTGTATTTAGCCTAATTCACCCATCTACAACGTATGCCTTTATCTAGCTAGCAATGGGACTTTACATTTCTATGCTATGAGCCTACCAGCAGGGGTCTCTTTCATTGAAACGAGTTATGTAAAAAGTATGGCTTAGATCTCTCACAATACAGGTTGGCTGAAGAAGTGTCTCTAACAATACAGTAAGTTAGTAAATGTGTTCAGAAATTTTAATTTAACTTTAAGCAGATTTTAAAAAAGAATTAATTAGAAAACATGTAAAGTATTTATTTTATTGTGTTTCCATGCCAAAAGTTCCCCGGGGCTCTGTTTAAACAGATGGACAGAGGACAAGGGACAAATGACTTTGAAATGAACAAAATAAAAAATATTGGGAAATAAATTATGGAGGATATAACAATTTTATGTCAATATTGCATACCACAAAGGAAGACACTATTCATTTGGTATATTTGTTGCATCATCAAAAAAAGGACTGCCTTGTTCCACAGCTGATGTTTATTTTGGCTCAATACTAGAGAAAAACATCTTTTGCAGATACTGACACTAAACATCAAAGGTGAAGAGTCCTATTACAGAGGTTTGTATTTGTTTTTTTAAAGACACAAACATTCCTCCAGGAGAAAGCTCTGACAGTCAGAGAAAGTTTAGTTGAGTCAAACAAGGACTGCAAGATAGAAGCTATACAGTAACTTTCATACCTTTACTTCTTTCCTATATCCGTGAAGTCTAGGGCTACTTGGGAGAAAAGACAGTTACCTTTTCCGTAACTGGTGTTCTTTGAGATGTGTTGCTCATGTCTATTCTACAATAGGTGTGCGTGCGTGCCACGTGCACCAGTGTTGGAAGTTTTTCCCCTAGCTGTACCCGTAGGGGAGTGCCCCTAGCTGCGCGCTCCCCCCACCCTCAGTTCTTGACGTGCCCCATGGATGGGGAGCGATGCCGACTAGTAGATGGCACCGGGGAGGTCGCCGCGCACCGACCTAAAGCCTAAAGTCTCTCTCTCTCTCGGTCCGAGGCTTAAATGACTTGCAAATCTTACAGCGATTGCTGAGATGAGTTTCACCCAAACACCGTAAACAGTCCGCGTGCAGATCATTCACTGGCATCAGGCGCCTACAAGTGTCGCACAACTTAAAATCCGGGTGCAGGGCATGCCCTGGTCCGGGTGCACTAGCTAAACTAAACTAAAACTAATTGAGTACTAACTACAGGTCACATACACTGAACAAACAAGAGTTCTGGGGACAAGCTACAGCAAAGCTGGAGCAGAGCAGTTCCGAAGCACCTTCACTGGCGGCAAGAAGGAACTGAGGGTGGGGGGAGTATGCAGCGCCCCTTATACCGCGCCATGGAGGCGCCACTCTAGGGGTTGCTAGGGGCACTCCCCTACGGGTACTGCTAGGGGAAAAACTTCCGACACCGGTGCATGTGGCGAGCACGCACACCTACTGTGGAATACACATGAGCAATCACTCGAAGAACAACATTTCTTAGTTTCTCTCTCCATGGGATAAGAGGGAAGATCCTTTCATGGATTGAGAACTGGTTAAAAGACAGGGAACAAAGGGTAGGAATAAATGGTAAATTTTCAGAATGGAGAGGGGTAACTAGTGGTGTTCCCTAAGAGTCAGTCCTAGGACCAAGCCTATTCAACTTATTCATAAATGATCTGGAGAAAGGGTAAAAAGTGAGGTGGCAAAGTTTGCAGATGATCCTAAACTGCTCAAGATAGTTAAGACCAAAGCAGACTGTGAAGAACTTCAAAAAGATCTCACAAAACTAAGTGGTTGGGCAACAAAATGGCAAATGACATTTAATGTGGATAAATGTAAAGTAATGCACTTTGGGAAAAATAACCCCCACTATACATACAATACAATGGGGGCTAATTTAGCTACAACTAATCAGGAAAAAGATCTTGGAGTCATCGTGGATAGTTCTCTGAAGATGTCCATGCAATGTGCAGCGGCAGTCAAAAAAGTGAACAGGATGTTAGGAATCATTAAAAAGGGGATCTAGAATAAGACGGAGAATATCTTATTGCCCATATATAAATCCATGTACACACACATCTTGAATACTCCATACAGATGTGGTCTCCTCATCTCAAAAAAGATATACTTGTTCCCATAATATAAGAACTAGGGGTCACCAAATGAAATTAATGGGCAGCAGGTTTAACAAATAAAAGGAAGTTCTTCACATAGCGCCCAGTCAACTTGTGGAACTCCTTGCCTGAGGAGGTTGTGAAGGCTAGGACTATAACATGGTTTAAAGAGAACTGGATAAATTCATGGAGGTTAAGTCCATTAATGGCTATTAGCTAGGATGGGTAAGGAATGGTGCCCCAGCCTCTGTTTGTCAGAGGGTGGTGATGGACGGCAGGAGAGAGATCACTTGATCATTACCTGTTAGGTTCACTCCCTCTGGGGCACCTGGCATTGGCCACTGTCGGTAGACAGGATACTGGGCTAGATGGACCTTTGGTCTGACCCAGTACGGCCATTCTTATGTTCTCTTGTTTAATCAAGGCTGAATTGAGCTTTGAATTTTTTCTGTGGGAAAAATCACTCACAGGGGAACAGAACGCAGGCATCAATGGTGGCAGAGAAAGATGAACATGATACATGGATCAAAGGCATGGAGAAAGAAGGCTGTGATCTTCTTTGAACAGTTTTTGGAATGACAACACAGGAGGTCACCACTATGAGTATGAAGGACAATTTCACAACTGAAAGAGTATGTAAGAATATCCATTTTCAGGCCACTAAGAAAGGATGGTTTGTATACAACACTTTGAACTGTTCTTTTGTCAATCTTTGGTGGCAGCAGCAACTATATAATTCTTTTACCTTTTCCAACACAATTTTCTAAGTAATAATATATTATTAGTATTCTTAACCTACCAAATCTCTCAGGAATAAGTGGCACCAGCACTCTATTCATTTTAGTAAGGCTCTGCATTAAAAAAGTGATGAAATACAGGCAGTCCTCGGACTTGTGACACAATTGGTTCCTGAAAATTGCATTGTAAGTCTAAATACTGTAACTCGGAACCGCAATCCACTCCATTGCAGGACCGAGCGTCGTAAAGTATTGTCGTAAGTCGAATCAGGGTGTCAATTCAGAAGCATTGTAAGTGCCGTTCGTAAAGTCGAGGACTGCCTGTAACACCACAAATATACAGCAAGTAATATTTAAAATGTTGGCATTCTCCAAGACCGGAGAATTCCTTTTAGCTAATTTCTTTTAAACATTTAAAGGGGGATTTTCAAAAATTCTTAAGTGAACGAAGAGCACAAGCCCACTGACTTTGAAAATGGCTTTTGAAAATTCCATCCTTAAATTATATTTAATTACAGGCAGTCCTTGACTTTACGATGTTTGAGTTACGATGAACAGCACTTACGATGCTTCTGAATTGACATCCTGATTCGATTTATGACAACTGGTTTAGACTTTACGACGCTGGGTCCCGCAATGGAGTGGACTGCGGTTCCGAGTTATGACATTTAGACTTAAGCCACAATTTTCAGGAACCAATTGTGTCCTAAGTCTGAGGACTGCCTGTACTTCTTGTTTATAAGACAAACCTCAAACAAACAATTATATCAGTTATTCTTGTTATCTACACAGAAAAATAGCCCTGATTATGACTAATCCAAAGAGATGCTCCATATCACTCCCTTCAAATTCCAGCTACACTTCTCTTATGCTTAAGAAAAAAAATAAGTACTTTTGGTGTCCTTTGCTGATATGGAAGTTACTTTTATTAACAATACCATACTATTTTTCAGGAAAAATAGACCACTTACCAAAAGTTCTTCTTGCTGCTGGTGGTCAACTGAACAAATATACAGCTGCAGCGATTTTAATTTCAATGCACTTGAATGCACAGGGATTCGGAAAACTTCATTAAATATTAATGGAGTTTGGAATTCCAAAGCTCTAGAGCAGTAAGTGGTTGGTGTGCCTGACTCCAGTGGAGGTAAGTAAACTCGAACATGTCTGGGAACAGCAAAACAAGCAAAAAACAGCACAACTGAAATAAAGAAAGCTAGGTTCAAATTATTTTTTAAGTTTCTAAAAATCAAACTGAACAATAAAAATAAATGTAATTTCTACATTCACGACACACACTTGCATTAAGGGAGTTTAGTCTTGCATTCGTTAAGTGAAAGAAACACGAAGTTGAGCAGTTCTTCCACTTTCCAACACTACTGATTAACCCCGAGACGTTACAATATAGCTACTGTTATTGTGTCCTGTCACTGCCCCACACCTCGGAGTTTTGCCTGAAAAGTTTGGCAGGAGGGAAGAAAAAAAAAAAAGTCATGGAGGGTGCCTTACGATTGACAATCCCTTACTTGCTTCTTTCACCGATGAAACGCCAAGCCCAAATTAATAGTCACTACCTTTCTGGATGACTGTCACTACACATGGCTCTCTTCAGAGACTATCAAAATCTCTTTTATTACACAGGAGCATGCATTGCACAATACAAGATGATCACCTTCTCCTTACCATCCCCAAGAAAACCAAACCTTTGTATTCTATATACGGCAGCAGACTAACATTAGGATAGTGACCCAACTTATTTTGAAATTATTTTTAGCTGTAGCTTTGGGGAGAGGGGAAAGAGGAGAAGGAACAAGCTTTATGATCAAGAGGCTTTATGTTATATCAAGAATCCCATTGGAATGATTTACTTTACAACACTCAACAATTCTACAGTACATCAACTTTCCAAAGTTTTCAGGCAAGTTCTTTGGTCAGAAATAAAACCAGACAACAGAATTTTCATGGCCCCTATTGTTTCTCATTAATTTAGAGATATATTGTCAGCTAAATTTCATCTGATGTTTAAATACAGAAATATAATTTCTGTATCATTGGGTAAGAAATATTGTAAATACACCTAATTATAAATGTAGGGATATGTTCTCTATATTGTGGCAAAGGAATGGAAGTGATGAACTGTCATGCTATAAAACAGATGTAGAGAGACTATAATTCCTCATTCTGAAACTCTGTCAGATAATTTCTTTGTTTAAATTAGATTATCTTTATGGATTCTATCCCAAATGGTCTTTATAGCTGCAAAACCTACAGAAGTACACAGTGCTCCTGGGCTTTACAGCTGGATTATTACAATTACCTAAGGGTCATAAATCATTACTTATGCGAGTAAAGGTTGCCATGATTGGGCCTTTAAGACAACTATTTCCTCCTTAATGGTCACTTGTTAATGTCCCTGAATATTAATACAACCCCCTACCCCTCACGCCCCAAACTAGATGGCTATCAAAACGTACAAATTTTCATTCTTCCCCAAATATTATACTATTTTATACAAACAGCATCTAGCCAGATTTATTATACATGTATGCTTGGGGAACAAAATAAGTAACAATCTGTAATAATCAGACCTTTGGTGATATTTGAGCTTACATTTTGCAGCCTTCTTTCACAACAGGACCAGTAAAGTTCTTCAACTCTAACACATGGACTAGGAGACATTCACTTCCACCATCATGCCTGGAAAAATAAATTGCCTGAGTAAGTTAGCAGAACTCAGTGATTAGCTTGCCAAATTTGGATGGAAGAATAAAAATGTTACAAGGAAGAAAAACAGCTCTGTTTAGAATAAGATAAATCTTTTATGCACGTGTGGTTGAATGAAGTCAGTTAAAACTCTGTTGATAGCCAATGTGATTCTGGGTATCACATTCTGGTAAGAGAAACACAATATTATTACACTACACTAAAGAATCTATCAGAACCAACAATATAAGAATCAAGTACTATTAAATAAAAAAAAAAAAATCTCATCCCTGCTCCCACGCTGCCAACCCTCAGCTACAACTGGGGCTAATCTAGCCACAAAAGTTGTATTGCTTTCATTATATGGCTATAGTTATAGCAGTACAACCACCTTAATGTAGATGAGACTGTATCAGCATGAAGATGAGTTATGCCACTAGAGTGATTTTCATATGGGAAGGGGAATAAGCTAATACAGGGGTAAGGCACCTTTACACTGATTTAACTGCATCCACACTAACGGTACATCTACACAACCCGCCAGATTGGCGGGTAGTGATCGATCTATCGGGGATCGATTTATCGCGTCTAGCATAGACCTGATAAAATCGATCCCCGATCGCTCTGCCGTTGACTCCGGAACTCCACCGCGGCGAGAGGTGGAAGCAGAGTCGACGGGGGAGCGGCAGCGGTTGACTCGCCGCCATCCTCACGGCCAGGTAAATCGATCTAAGATATGCCAACTTCAGCTACGCGAATAGGTCGACACCCCTCCCTCCCAGTGTAGACCTAGCCTAAGAGTTGTACCAGTGTAACTATATTGATAAACACCTCTGAACATCAGTTGCAGTTTGCCATGGTCTACATTCTTTCGCTAATTCATGCGCTGTATAAATAAGAGGTAACTTTTTCTTGGAAACTGAACAAACAAGTTAAACCTATTAGCTGAGATTCTGTGCTGCACCTCTTAGAGGCACAGAGCAGAACTCGTGGCCTAGATGGAGGACTGCTCTGGGGACTGAGAGGCCCCTGGCATAACACAGCCTTGGTGGCCTGTATAGGTGCCCATGGCTGTCATACAGGTGGCAGTGCTACCTGAAATCCCTGCAGCAGTGTGTGCTGTGACCAGCCCTCCCCGCAGTACCAGGGCTTGCAAGGTGATACACGGTAGGGAGCCTTAAACCTGTCTTCCACTGTGCCTTACGTGACACTAAGGGGCCAGAGAAAGGTGATGATCTCATGTACTGAGACAAATCCTCATCTTCTTACTCACACAAGAATTCCAAACAATGAAAAGGATACTGTGGAAACAGATGGAAGGATGGAAAAGTGCGGCAAACCAGGTGCTCCTTTGCCAACCAAGGTAGAGGGAACTGAATGGAATGCCTGACGGTAGTATTAATATACTGCAGTGGTTGGCGCATGATGTCCAGTAAGGGCCTGTTTCATGCCCACACCCAGCTAGCACTGCCCTCAGTGTTCAAAGCTTAATAGATAAGACCCTAGAAGGAGAATCCTGGTGGACAGTATCTACTGAAGAACCCAAGTATCATTACTTACAGGAATCCAACATGTATTTGTGGTTCTTCACTACTAGCAACAACATCACTGTAAACAGGGTCTTCAACATCCTCATTCCTACATGGGGAAAAAAAGCCAACTGTAACCTAAACGCTGATTTAGAGGTTTTTTTTTTTTAAATGAATAGAATGGATATATCCATTTAACATGCAAAAAAATGGATAGAAGCTTCGTGACTTGTTTTGTGACCTGAAACACTGCAAATCAGAAAACATGGGAAAAGCTCATTAGGTAATCTAGGGTATGTCTAAATTTCAGTCAAACACCCGCAGCTGGCCCACGTCAGCTGACTCAGGCTAGCAGGGTTCAGGCTGTGGGACCATAAAAGCTCCAGCCCAGGTCCTTGGACCCCGTGAGGGGGAAAGGTTCCAAATCCTGGGATCCAGCCTGAACTCAAACATATACACTGCAGTTTTATAGCTCTGCAGCCCAAGCCCAGGTCAGCTGACACAGGCCAGCCACAGGTGTATTATTGCAATGTAGACGTACCCATAGCTAGGCTCCTGCCACTACAGGACATTCAGCTATATGTTCTACAGTGGTTACACTAGACCAGTGTTAAATGATGTAAGGAATGGGCCTTCTACAGCTTCTCTGGAAAAACTATTCCACAGTCCAAGAGATGTCACTTTTAAAATGCTTTTTTTCCAAGATATTCTTTCCTTGATTACTGTTTTACAGTATTTACACACTTGTATATTGTTATACATCCTTCCCTTAATCATCATTTGGCCAAGCTACACATTTTAGTTTTACAATTTTCCACATAAGTCAATTATTCCTTCCCTTTAATCATTTTTGTTACCCTTCTGTTTCCAGAATTGTAAATAGTATTTCGTAAAATATTGTTTTCATGTTGATAAAATATAAATAAAATACACAATGATAAACGCTGAAATCAGAAAGGTATTAGGACAGGATGAGACAGCCAAAATACTTCAGCAAGAGGAAAAAGCAGCATTTTACAAGTAAAAGGGGGGAAAAAATCTTATAGGTTGGCAGGAGTGATACAGAGGTGGAAGTGACATACGAGCACCTGTGAAAATGACAGTGGAATGGCATGTAGCCAGCCTCCATTCTTTCTAAAGCATTTTAACCTAATATTCTTACATTATTAAATATTGGGCATTATCATGTATCAGATAAGAAAAAAATATACCTATTTTAGAAATTTACAAACTATTTTTGCAGACTTTATGTGGCAGAAAAAGGACATTTCCAATTTATTGCGCATTTATACACCTGACCTTTTGCTTAAAGCTTCAAACACGCCACTGTCACTAGCCAGTGAATAATCGGATAGACATGCTGAGACTCGCCTGGCTCGCCTCGCCGACCTTCTTGCACTGTCTTCGCGTAGAGTTACGGCTATAACGGAGGGGAAAAATTAAAGAAAGTGTCAGGTTGAGGCAATCTCTCACAATTCATTATATAAAAAGCAAATTTAATATCTCTTAAACTGCCCAAACAAACATACAGTTGATGTAAATACAATTACACATGCTGGAACATTATTGCAACTTAGAAAAATAGTAAAATGGATTGGAGTTACTTTGCTGGAGAATTTAGGAAGGCTGTTAATGGCTAATTTCTCCATAACAAGAGAAAATATAAACTGATCTACTCACTATGCAATGTATTTCTGAGAGACCCGCCACCACCAATGGGGTAAGCCTTAAACTGCCTCAATCCCAGCACATATACACACTATATCCTAATATTAGGATTTACCTATTAACCATCCCTTTATAAATGTGTGCCACATTGGAAATATCCAGAATGCCTATTTCTTTTAACCTAGCTAAAAAGGAAAGATTTAGGAAGTAATTTGCTGTTGGTAGTACGGGGTTTTTATTTGTTTTTTTAAAAGTTAATTCCCCCAACCACAAATCAAACTGGCTTAATCAGACCATAGTAACAGCTTCTACTTGCAGCATGAGGCACACTGTCAAAATGGACCTGAACCTGACAAGTAGAGCTGGATGGCCATTTAAAAAAAAAATAATAATAAAAAAAAAAATTGAAAAATGATGATATTTTAAAAAAAATATATGACATTTCCCCTTCTCCCTGCCCCTTACCAGCAAACTCAAACAAAAATAGTATGGACAATCACTTTCATATCATAAAGTGTATAACAGAATGTATGCAAAATAGTTTTGCATATGCAAGTGAGTATTGCCGTGTAGAACCTCAAATGGGCATGCACAAGTGACAGTGCTCAAGAACTGAGTGCATATGCAAAGTTACGCACATTCAAAAGGCCCTATATGTTTTGAAATTCCATGTCTTGAGTCTGAGAGATATCAAACTGATTTACTTAAGTGTTTCCTCATTGCAGAGGTATCGCAGATGATCTTTCCAAATTTAATTTTCTTTCCCTCAAAGGAAAAATTAAAACAGAAAGCAGGAAAGCAACTAAAAACGTTTTAAGGGAGGTGAGTAGTGAGATGTGGCATTCACAAGTGGGGGAAAATAGAAACACATCATTCCCCTATCCATGCTGTGATATTTCAAGGGGTGGTTTTGAGTTGCATCAAACTGCAACAAGCAACCCCTTAAGGCAACTGTTTGTTTGCACGTGCATGGATGGTAATGGACAGTATATTGGAAAAAAAAGATTAAAGCATACAGCCTATTACCATGGAGAAAGTACACAATGTATATCCTACGACAAACAAATAGCACAATTAATTAATAAGTGCATCCTAAAGATTAATTATTTTAATGAATGGCAGTAGAACATTAATATTCATGAAGGATGAAAAGCACCCCCCAGTGCAAAGGGCTAGCCCACTGCTGGGCATATATGATGCACAGGCCTTGGGCAGATCCTCTGAACTAAGGTGAATCTCAGCCCCTTTTGAGTGTAATATGAAGAGGACCACATGATTACTTATAATGTCATGCTCACGAAAGCCCTCAAATTACTACTGCACGTGTGCAGCTGCTGGTTTTCAAATATCAGTACCTGCTGTCACCAGAAAACTTTGGTCAGGATTAAATTAATCATGTGTTTCAACCTTCCACTGGACAACTTCACGATGAAGTTTAGCTGTCACCTAGATCAATGGGTCTCAACCAGTGGTACACGTACCACTGCAGGTACGCAGAGGTCTTCTAGGGGGTACATCAATTCATCAAGATATTTGCCTAGTTTTACAACAGGCTACGTAACAAGCACTAGCGAAGTCAGTACAAACTAAAATTTCATTTTGACTATGACTTGTTTATACTGCTCTATATACTATACACTGAAATGCAAGTACAATATTTATATTCCAATTGATTTATTTTATAATTATATGGTAAAATGAGAAAGTAAGCAATTTTTCAGTAATAGTGTGCTGTGAAACTTTTGAATTTTTATGTCTGGTTTCGTAAGCAAGTAGTTTTTAAGTGAGATGAAACTTGGGGATACAAAAGACAAATCAGACTCCTGAAAAGGGTACAGTAATCTGGAAAGGTTGAGAGCCACTAATCTAGATGACTTACCTCATTGGAAGCCTGATCTACGTTACAAACTCAAATGTTAAGAAAACAATGTATTTTGAGACTTGCAAAAGGTGAAAAGACCTGTGCAGAATCCAGAATTCAATCAACAAGATGCAAGAGGATCCAAGTGTTTGCCTTTGTCGTTTGATAACAAACCATGTCTACCCTCCTCCAAATCTTAATGTTTCTAGCTATCAATATCTACCTGGGAAATTTAGACCTTCAGTCAGGAGTGTCCCAATCTCTTCCTAAATCAGCGGAAGTGTCTTTGAGCTTGAAGAAAGAACTA
Organism: Chrysemys picta bellii; assembly: GCF_011386835.1. NCBI lineage: Eukaryota > Metazoa > Chordata > Testudines > Emydidae > Chrysemys > Chrysemys picta. Next base: position 223,584,688 of record NC_088791.1, read on the forward strand.
AGCTCTCGGGGATCACTGCTTCCCATCTTAATTGTCCAGTAGAGATCATCATGCAACACAATGCACTTACCAAAAATACAAGCAAACTTCTCAGTTCCAGGTAATTAGAGAAAGCAAAGGACTGAAGAAACGATATTCAAACTATGATGATGTTTGCGCAATGCCCCACTATGAGGCCCTCAGGATGGTGTGTGACATTGGTGGGTTTTTTTATGCTACTCATTTCATTTTTTGGTTTGTCTACATGAAAAAGTAGCATCAGCATAATTTAAGGTGTGAAATTGAAGTAGTACATTTTAACCGGTGCAAAAGGCTGGATGGACACTCTTATTTTAGTATAAGAGCAGCTTACTTTGGATTAGTTTAAGTCAATTAAGAACAGTTTCAGCTAGATTGATATAAGCCACTTTTACATCAAAATAAGTGTCCCAAGAGCCTTTTGCACCAGTGTAACTGTATCAGTTTAAACACCAACTCAAGTTACACTGGTGCAATTTTTCACTACATGGATGGCTTGTATGGATATAGGAGATGAAAGTAAACCTTGTAACCATAAGAGGCACTTTGCAAGCTCTCTGCTTTGGGCTGTCATCTTTTGGAATCTGTCCGGCCGGAAAAATTGATCTCAAAATGCACCAAGGTGAAGCCATGAAAAAGTGATGTTACAATAATGTTGCAACTTACTAATGTTTTTATTGCTGCCTGGAGGCCACGGAAACACCTGATAATACACCTCTACCCCGATAGAACGCTGTCCTTGGGAGCCAAAAAATCTTACCGCGTTATATTGAACTTGCTTTGATCCACTGGAGTGTTCAGCCCCGCCCCCCCGGAGCGCCGCTTTACCGCGTTATATCCGAATTCGTGTTATATCGGGTCGTGTTATATCGAGGTAGCGGTTTATCAGGAAAATCCCACAGAATTTGGGAGATTTGGCAAATATCAGAACACGCCTTTGACTAGAAAATCAACATGAAAAACAGCTTGACAACCAGAAAGTAACACCATGTTTTGGATTTCATGTAATGGGATTTGCCACAGGTTTTAGTCAAACAAAGTTGGAAACTGAAAAGTTTTATTTAAAATAAAATTTGGTATTTCTAGTGTAGAGGCAGCATCTCATCTTTTACTACCTTACTCCATATCTTAAAAATTTGAATACAAAATACTGACCTACATTTTCAGAAATGACTCGTGATTTTGGGTCAGCTGACACACCTTAAACAGGCCTGGTTTCAGAAAGTTCTTAGAATCCACTATCTGAAAAAGTGGCCGTTTTAAGGTGTCTCAAACGAGCTGTTAAATAACTGAGGAACCAAAATCACCAGCTACTTTTGAGAATGTAACCCATGTTTCATGAACTTGGACTTTATGTGCTGTGTAACAGCTCAAAATGCATTTTAATAGCAGAGTTAAACCGTCTCCAGAAAACAAACTTATAATGGAGACACAAACAGACCCTAATCTGCAATGGTACTGTTGGGCATTATCAAGATATAATAAAGCTGAAGCTTACAGAAAAGTTTTTCTGAGAAGTCATCCGCAGCCATGAATATAATGTTTAGTAGACATAGCAAAAACTTACGTATCCCATAATGATTAAACATATATAATGTGATACCAACTAAAATCCAATGTAGCTCAGCCACCCTCTTCTCCGCATGCAAGTCATACAGAACATACACACTGCACACACACAAAAACACGCTAAGCATTACAGGCAAAACCAGCATAATAAGTAATTCCAGGTTCACTTACAGTGAATTTTTCTGCTGTGCCGCATGAGAAACAAGATACAAAATGAAAAGCACATGGTGATAAATCAATTTTTCAATCTATGCCAATACTTTTTATACAAAAGATTATTTAGACTCTAATGGAAACTAGATACCTAAATAATTGTATCTGGATCTGAATTTTCCTCAAGTTTGGTAATGTTTGGAGCAAGGATTTTAACTTGGCCCATTGTAGAGATAAGGGTGGGCTGTGACGTTTGGATCTAAATCCAAACTTCCCCCAAAGTTCAGGGTTGTAGATATGGATTTTCTCTTTGGGTCCCTCTTTACAAGAAAGCAGAATATTCCTCTATATTTAAATTAATATATAATTTAAACTAACAAAATTCATGATGGAAGTTCTTTAAATTAAAATTCACGGAAGAGGAAACAGGAAAAAATGTAAAAGTTTAAAAACAATGTTCTATTCAGATGTGATTTTTTTCCCCCCTGTGATCTTTGCAAGCCTCTTCCTGCAAGTGAGTTGAATTCCAGGCTCAGTCAGGTTCTTTTTGTACACATCATAAAGTCACCACATATTTTAGCATATTCTCAAGAGAGATGCCAGACTGGAGGAGCAGCAGAGGTGCCGGTCAACATTGAAGTGCATAAACAAGACATTGTGTGAAGAAATCTTGCACACTGGCTGCATGCAGTAAACAACGGACTGTTTGCTGGGACTGTTGGTTCCTCCCCCACTTCCATGAGTAATAATGTTCATCAAGATTACTACACAATTTATTTTATTTGAATATTTAAGGAAGTTGTTTGCAGTGTTGTCAGAATTACAATTTGTTCCCTTTGCATTATGCTACGACACCAGGAGGTGGCAGCAACCAAACGCTTTGCACAAGAACTTAAAACCATAAAGCTAGCTCTAAACCCCAGAGTTCCAGTCTGTGGTATATGTACCCTGCCGGTACGTGAGCATCCTGTTCCATCAGTTCACTTCACAGTAGTTCTTCAGGTGGTATGTGAACCAATAAAGTTTGAGAAAAGCTACTAGAAAACAGCCGCTATGAAACAGAATGCAAACTATCCAAGCCAATCAATTTACAGAGTGCAAAAGAGTCAAGAGCCTCGGCAAGAAATGTGAAGGGGGAACCATTTTTTCCTAAATATTTGTTTTAAAATTCACACATTAAAAGCAGCTCAAACGAACAACACCAGAATAATTCTTTGGCCTTTACTGTTTTTCTACTTCCAATGTAAACGTTGCATGCTATACACAGAGAAGAAATAGGTGAACACAGTGGAACGGGAAGCGCTCTAGTGACAAAAACAGAAGAGAATGTTTAAATGAAAGAAAAGACAGGAAAGAAAACTTCACAGGGGGTGGGAAGAAGAGTATAACTGAAGCAGCATCCCAGCCCCATTACAGCCTTCCTTATCTCAGCACGCAAATCAGGTCTTCATTTCTAGAAACTATGAATAGGTAGGGACTTACCACATACACAGCCATGAAAAACACATCATGGACCTTGAAATCTGGTCTTCCCCGCAAAATTTGGTCTTTTGTGTATTTTTACCCTATATTATACCATATACTTTTACCCTATGCCTTCAGAGCTAGGTGATGAGAGAGTGGCGGCTGCTGGCTGGGCACCCAGCTCTGAAGGCAGCACCACCGCCAGCAGCAGCGCAGAAGTAAGGGTGGCATGGTATGAACACATCCGCAAAATTTGCTATTTATGCCATGACCAACCCGTGAAAAATGTGTGATTTCTCCGTGATTTAATATACCCCTACTCATATTCAATTTGTGATCCACTATAGCCTGCAGATCCTTTTCACCAGCGCTACCACCAAGCCAGTTATTCCCCATTTTGTAGTTGTGCATTTGATTTTTCTTTCTTAAGTGTAGTACTTTGCACTTGTCTCTATTGACTTTCATCATGTTGATTTCAGACCAATACTCTAATTTGTCAAGGTTTGTTTTGCATTCTAATTCTGTTCTCCAAAGTGCTTGCAACCACTCCTAGCTTGGTTTCATCTGCAAATTTTATAAGCACTCCATTATCCAAGTCAGGAATGAAAATATGGAACGGTACCAGACACAGGACTGACCCACACAGGACCTCACTAGATATGTCCTCCCAGTTTGATAGCAACCATTGATAACTACTTTTTGAATATGGTCTTTTAACAAGTTCTATACCCACGTTATACCACTTTAATCTATACCATATTTCCCTAGTTTACATAAGAAAATATCATGTAGGACTATGTCAAAAGCCTTATTAAAATCAAGCTAGATCATATCTACAGCTCTCTCCCCCACCCCGCAATTCACTAAGCCAGTAACTCTGTCAAAGAAAGAAATTAGGTTGGTTTGGTCTGACTTGTTCTTGACAAATCCATGATGACTATTCCTTATAACCCTTGGACCCTTTAGGTATTTAATAAATTTGTTCCAGTATCTTTCCAGGTATTGAAGTTAGGCTGACTGGTCTATAATTCCCCAAGCGCTCTTTGTTCCCCATTTTAAAGGCAGGTACTATGCATGTCCTTCTCCAGTTCTCTGGGACCTCACCCATCTTCCACGAGTTCTCAAAGGAAACTGGTAATGGTTTATATGTGGGGAGCACCCATAATGAATGATCTATTGTGATCATTTGCAATACAAGTGGAATAGTAACTATTTCAGTACAAATGATATATATTTTTGAAAGTGTGTTGTGGTAACCACAGATTTTAGAGTAGAGTTATTGTCAGAGTATAACTGCCCCTCCCCTCCTACACTTCAAGATCTGGCAATCCCTAATGGTCTCAACCAGCTCACTTGTTTGTCTTCCCCCTAAACTCCTGTATGCATGTCAGTTCACGTAAACAGAACAGGTGCTGGGTGGCACCCATCCACCCCAATTCTGGGGCAAATAACACTTACACGTAGACATTACATACCATGCGCACACAAATCAAGGAATACAGTAACACCATAGACTTACAAGCCGTTGTGTTTGCCTGCCTCATACAATTGTAAAACAAAAGGGTCTGATCTGCATGAACAAGGTAGATTTAAAAGGGGTAGTTACTGCTGTTACTTGTGTTCTGTCATTGTTTGTTCCTAGTTCATCCAGTTCAGGTTGCATCCCCATTTTCCTCCATCAAACTTACTGCTATTACTAAGTGTTTTTGGCACACAAAGAGAAGTGATATCAGCTGGCACAGTCTAAGACTGTTCAGGTTCTCTCATTCAGGATTTTTCCTAAGACGTAAGCATGCAGGCCTATTATTTTTAATCAACAAAATTGGCATATTTTCAGAAAAAGTACTGACGTTTCCATTAACAATTTATGTTAAAGTCTAAAAGAATTACTACATACACTCTCTGCACTTCACCTTTGAACAAAAAAAATTTAGTTAACATCAGATGTAGAATTGTTTTTTAAAAATTAAATTAAAAAATAAATCGAACTGATAGATTAAAATGCCATGCTTACATTTTTCTTGTGTTTTTCATTATCCCTTGAAGATTAGGTGAGACAAAATGGTAATGAAGAAAACAAACTCACCTCCACCAGTTTGGATGTTTGCCAGGTGTGGTCCCATTTCTTGCAGTCCATCATCCACGGGGTAGGCAGGCGTCTGTGATGAAGTTGTTCCTTGGGCATCGTCACCCAAAACCGAGGCCCGAGCTCTGCGCATTTCTAGGGCTCCTACACCCGCTATCTCCTCAAATCCTTCTGACATCTGGGCAAGTGGAGAATCCCGAGAAGCAGAAAGGAAGGGGGTGTCCAGAGGGGAACTTGGAGGGGACAACGATGACAAGGAGGACCGTGATGACAGGGATGCCAGGGATTGAGGAGTATCCAAGGACCTCCTTTGTTTATTGAAGTTACAATGTCCAGTGGAATCAGAGTACTGCACATCTTTACTGAGAGAATCAAATGGAATCAGGTCAAAGCGCAGATGTTGTGCATAGTCAGTAACACTGTCTGATTTGTCATACTGTGGGAGGCCATAGATGTCCGTGAAGCTGACAGAGCTTAGAGACCCTCTGCTGGACGCCAGTGATCCTCGGCTGGATGCCAGTGATCCCCTACTGCTGCCAGAAGACATTGTGAGGGTGCTAGCAGATAAACTAAAACAGAAAAAGATCCATTAATATATGAATTATATAGCTAGAAACACAGCATAGATAGAAAAATAATAACCCACATTAAGATAGAGGATTTTACATGCATTCAGCATTGTAATACTTAGGTTAAGGGCCATCTTTCTTCTCCTCCCTTGCCTTTAGGCTAAAGGTGATGAAAGTAGTATAAATAAAGTGGAGCAAGAAGGATCATCACATCCCTTTCCTCAAATCTGCAGATGGCTCTCTGTGGGTTTTGGTGGAAAAGTGGCCAGAGAGAGGACTGGTGAGGGAAAGTCATAGATTCATGGAGTTTAAAGCTTGAAGGGATCATTAGTTCTTTAGTCTGAACTCCTGTATATCACAAGCCATTATATTTCAATCAGTTGCTTCTGAATTGAGTCCAATAACTTGGTTCAGGAGGAGTGGGACATCAGCAGAACAAGGAAACAGTCACTCTATACAGCTTTATATGCAAGCAAACTCACAGAATTCCCATTTGAAAACCTTGTGGGAGCTTTCAAGTTGCAATTTCAGCACTAACCCCATTCCTCTGCCACTCTCCAAATGTGGAGATAAGAGTATAGCTGTGGGTAAAGTGTGAACCAACAGGAGCTAGGCTCCTGCAGGTGGTGTGCTGGTGAGATAAGGGGTCCTCCTCAAGAGCCAGCCCAGGAGGCTGATCCCTCACGGAGATACTCTCAAACTTGTAGGATTTCTCTGTAGATCTCAGAACATCTTCACGTTTAGAGGGTGACATCCTCTGTCTCCTCCATAGCATGCAAACCCCTACTCTGAGTGAGTATTGTCTTGGAATGTCAGTGTAGTGAATCTGTTAGAATGTTCCAAGCACATTTTATCCTCTTACATTTTCTCTCTTTCTCACTTCTGACTACTCTGTTTACCCTTTTATGCCAGAAATGAACCCTGACCTCATTTCTCTCTTCCGCTCTTCAGAGTTTGGGGGGTGGGGGAAGAGGGGGTTGGTTGGACTGTGGGTAGCAATAGTGGTTGTCTTGCTGCTGTTGCCACTGTACTCATGTTTTTCCTTCAGCTGAAAATTGTAAGATTTGCATAAAACTGGCAGATTGGAAAGAGACAGTTCTGATAGTGGATGCTGGGAAGGCGCATCACTACCTTTTCTGTTTCTTCTTAGCCCAAACTCCAGTGCATCAAGCGCCTATTGTTTCTTCTTTCACATCCCTCCTCAAAATTAACTTCTCCCACAAAACATAGCCCATGTCCGTAAAATGCTGCCTCTCTGATTATATATTGACTCCCCATTTACCTTCCTCTTGTCACCGAGGAGTTGCGTGTCTGATTTGTACTGTCTATTTATTCTTCTGTGTTGTTTTCCGGTACAGCACCAGAGACCATCAGTGCTTAAGAAACAAGCAATCACTAATGTGGGCTTAAGAATGACACCCTGAATATAACTGAATTTTCTGTCTTTTGTCATGCATAGTTTAAAGGCTTAATCTTGTTTGTGTATAATTTTTTATTTATAAACAAAAACAATCATAAAATGGGTTCAGCTGTATTTCTCCTTTCCACATATTATACAGACAGATCTCACTAACTTTCAAACCAGGCAGTCCAGATAGCTATTATTAAAAGTGAAAAGTACTTTTCTCCTTTTTAATAACACTCTATCCAAACCACTGAATTTACGACACATCAAATACTTTGCTAAACTGCAAGCTGTGAATGCCTTTCAGTGCCCAAAATGTACTTAAAAGAAAACAGATCAACAAAGTAAGAACCAATGCCCATCCTTTACTTATATTACAAACATACAAAAGAAGTACGAAAAAGTAAAATGGTCTGTTCTGTTTGTACTTTTACTTTTTTTCTGTTGAATTCAAAATTTATTAATTTGTTTAAAATATTATTTTCTCTAAAGAACTCACCTTTTTAACTGGGAGTGTAAATAGGAGGCTAAACGAGTTGCTTCTTCCAGCTGCAAAAGCAAACAATTTCTCTTCTCCTGTAACAGTATCCTATAATTAAAAATTGCAATTATTATTTTTCTTCTTTTGTTTATATTGCAGTAGTGTTCAAAATGTGCTAAGAGCTTTCCAAACACAGAAGAAGAGACAGTTCTTGTTGTATTGGGAGTAAACAATGAATCTTTTTTTAACAAACAGAACTAGTTCACTTAGGGCAATACACAGTGTTTAATCCATGACGGAACTCCCATTGAGAGCATAGGAACTGAGAGCCTTATATAGCACTTAGAGAACTGCAGTAACTGAGGAATAAGGAACCAAAAGAAAACACAAGAGCTATGGTGGTGAAGGTACATAACAGAAATTGCCAAGGCCAACCATAAAGGTACCTAAGCTGACATGTAAGAGGCAGGAGCAGCTGATTAAAAACAAGTATCAGAGGGGTAGCCGTGTTAGTCTGGATCTGTAAAAGCAGCAAAGAGTCCTGTGGCACCTTATAGACTAACAGACGTATTGGAGCATAAGCTTTCGTGGGTGAATATTCGCCAGTACCTCAATTACCCATACAGATTGAAAGTCAAACTTCAAAAGGAAAAGAAATTTTTTTTGGAGAACTTCTGTTCTGTTAAGCAGTTTATCACCGAACTCTGTGATCCTGGCTTTCACTCAGATATACTGTGGCAGGAGAGGAGTGAGGAACCACTGGGAAAAAGGATAAGTATCGAACTGACCTTCAAGTAATGCCCCAAGAGTGAATATACTTTAGTAAACTGTAATTATAATTTTTTAATATTTGTTAATATATTTCTTGTATTGTTCTCCTTCAAACAGAAGTTAGAAGCATTTAAAACATTAAACTATGATAAAAACTTCTTTCTTCTTGAGGAAAAAGTGACCATTATTGTTTCTTTACCGAGGCAAAAGCAAGTGGCCAAATTACTCAGCATTACTGCCCGAACACGAACGGAGTCATCATAACTTTGCCTGTACTATATGCTTGTAAGGTACCCTGATTACATTTTGAAACTATTAAACTTTATTTTAAAAAGGTGCAGCATTTGTTCCAATCCCTCCATTTATTCTCTACCAGAAATACAGAGTTCTCTATGTTTTTTCTGGAGTTTTATTCTTTTAACTCCAAATTAAAACCTTTCCCTCCACAGATTAAAATCAGGGGGGTAATTTGTTCTGTTTCTTGGCATATTATTGGCATAATATGTCTCCATTCTGCAGCCCAGACCTGATACTTCCTCAGTCCTCAAGGCTCCCAAACTGGCTGATATTTGGAATGCAGGGGAACAAAGGGGTGGGTGTCCAGAGCTCTCTGACTTAGCTAAGGGCAGTGTTTCTGGCTCCACAGAAAGTCCCATCAAACCCTCCTTGACTGGAAAAACAGTTAATAAGATACAGGGGTTTTGACAGAGAGGGTAGTAAAGGGGAATCTTTTGGATGAGTGAAATTAAAAATTAAAAGTTAGCCTTAACCACTCATATTATAGCTATTTAAGAAACAAGAAAAAGCTACTTTCTCTACACAGCATAATCTTGAAGCCCCTGTGTAGTTCTCTGTACGAGTTTTAAGTTATGCTAGCTCTTCATGTGCTTAACGTTACATTTTAAAATCAGTAACAACAGAACTCTTATTAAATGTGCTTAAACATCAACCCTTTTTTGCAAGCTGGGGGAAGGAGATGGGATATGGAAGGAGATCCTCCAATGATAAATGTTTTCTGTCTCTGACGGACAGAATAATTAGTCTAGTCTCTGGTGGTGTTCTCTCTCTTATTATAAAAAATACAGCATCCTTAAATATTGTGCTAACTTTTGCTCAATTTCTTGCTAGAATCTGAAATATCAAATATCACCCTGGAATGTTGGTTTCCACAGCACAGACTACAACATGGAAAAAGAGCTTGCTCTTTTTGCCAGCACAGTATGTGCTACCTAACATGAGATCCCAAAAACAACAAATAAAATTTACTACACTGCAGTGTAAAGTGAACTCCCTTCTCTGTCATTTTCTAGGCTCGAGTGCCAATATTGCAAAAATCACAAATAATGTCATACAAAACATTAACTGTATTTATTTAATCACCTATGAATTCTCTATCACCATTTGGATTTACTGCCTGAAGTAAGCCTGATCAAGTCAAATAGAGTTCTACAAACTCAGATATGGGGCCATTTTCAATTATTTATAAAGATCAACTTAATCACGTAAGCATTAATGTTTAGACAAGATTGTATTAATATTGCTCAGTGTAGTGTCCTCAAGTGTCAAAGTTGGCTTTTTTCCATTAATTCATGCCTCAACCTGTGAACAAAAACCAAAAGAATGCACAGAAAATCTGGGAAAACGTCTCACAGATGCTAGCTGCTTGCATGGAAGAACTAAGTGGACAGAAATATTTTCTCCGGTGTAAGAAAAAGTTCACTTAGCAACATTATTAGAGTATTAGGAGAAATGAGTTTTAGACAGAAGCTCTGTCCCTCTAATTGGAGGCATTTTATAATATGCACAGTTTATTGACATACTTGGCCGGAATTATAGTCTGTTCCTTAAATTCGGTGACAATTTATGGCACCCTGAAAAGAACAATACACCTCTACCCTGATATAATGCTGTCCTCAGGAGCCAAAAAAATCTTCCCGCGTTATAGGTGAAACTGCGTTATATCGAACTTGCTTTGATGCGCCGGTGCACTGCTTTACTGCGTTATATCTGAATTCATGTTATATCAGATTGTGTTATATCGGGGTAGAGGTGTACTTCCCCCAAGTGAAGAATGTTTTCATTTTTAATAACAGAGACCTTCATATTGGTTTTAAATACACAAAATTTTTATATAGCATACTCAACAAAATCTTAGGGCCACATTTGGGTCCAGCCAAACCGTACACTGCACAGGTCAATGGGAAAGATGTGTGTACAACTACAGCATAAAGGTCATCTTTAAACTTCCCGAGTCCTGGGGCTACTACTGTGTGCAGGGCTGGTCTCTGTTCTGAGGTCTCTGCTGTGCCAACCAACTATCCCCATCATCTCTGGTCACCATTGTTTGGGTCCCCATTCATCCTGAGTAGCTCAATGGCATGTCTCTGCAGCTCAGAGCTTTTCCAAAGATAAATGAAAAACTGACATGATTCTTATCCGTTCTGCTGCACTCCCGGGATCTGAATAGGAAAAGGGAAAGTGACTAGTCTTGTCAATTTCACTCTAATACCGCTTACAGGAAAGCTTTCAGAAGATTGGATCTAAACAGTGGCATGGTCAGGAAGTGCTGACTGGGACCCCAGTCCCTTTTGTAGGCAAAGTGCACAAATAACCACTGTAGTGCTTTGATCTCATATAAAGCTGGTAAACTGCACCAGCTCTTCACTTGGAATCTATGCAGCTGCATCCTATGGTAGATAAGAAAATAATCTGTTAAGTCCCCAAACCTTTCAGTGGCCCCCTGAGCAGAACTGGCCCGAGCCTGCTGAATTTCATTCTCCAAGCGCCTTTTTTCTTCCTCCAAACGTGCAATGTATTCTGGGGATCGTCTCTGCTGACTGATGAGCTGCAGTTCCTGAAGGAGAGCCTCTTTCTCCTTGATGAGCTGAAGACGGTCCCTGTCCGCCTCAGCCATTCCTGGCCAAGATTCATTATCTAGCAAGGCCAGCTGCTGCTGTATATTGGAAACTCTTGGGGGAAAAAAATGAGAGCACGCATAAGAAATAGATAAGTAACAGGGAAAAAACACTGTGGAATAACTGTTGAGGAAAATCACTCCCAGACCACTAGAACTAAGCTACTTTTATTCTTAAAACTATTTGTATACGTGAAATAAACCACAAAAAGTTGCAAGCATACATTTATGATCTCATATAAGTGAATATGTTCAGATCTATAGCTTAACATCCTTAACTTACACATACACCCCATTATGTTGGGCATTTAACAGGTACTTAATGACTTCTTCCACATGGTACCATATATGTTGCAGACAGATTCAAAAGATGACATAAGGATACAATTGGGGAGTTTACTCTCAGCTTCCTCTCTTTGTTGGCTTTAAATTAGATCCTAATTTACATCTGAATTTTTTTAAATAGCAAACGAAGAATTAACAAAACTAATCATCACAACTATCATAATTAATTAGAGTGGACAATGTCCGCCATGATATTTTAGCAGTTTTGAGCTGCTATAATTCATATTATAAAGATATTATAAAGATGTGGGAATAAAATTAATAGTTTTAAGACGACTAGATGCAGTTAACATGAAACTCGTTGGCTGCTGTTCCAAGGAAGGAGTCTGAGTGCTGTTTGTGTAGCCTAAGAATCTGCCTTCTATTCTGAAGGAAGTAGTCCCCTTTATTTCTTATTCTCCCCAGTCAGGATTTTGGGAATGTTTTGAGCCATCAACAAGTCCCACAGTGTATAGAGCCAAGCTATTCTCCAAGTGACTGTATATCATTCAGCTAAGAAAAATCTTTAAGGGGCAGAAAATATTTGGCACTCCATGACTGACAACTCAAGGACAGGAATAAATAAGTCACGAGTCCAAAAAATATGGGGCTGGAGCAGAACAGTTGCCGCCAGGAGCAGCCATTATACAAGTACTACTGGGAAGAAGCCAAGCCCTCCCAGTCCCACCACTCCAACAACTTATTTCTTTTGTCTGAAAACAAAACACAAGCCGTAACAGCCTATCCGCAAACCAAGAATTATTCAAGACAGTACTTCAGCCTTACGGTGGTATGGTGACGGTCAGAGAAGTAGAAATGAACACACTTATCTTGAATATTATGAGTTGAGCAATGCCTAAGTCATGGAGTTTATTTGCATAAACACTACTCCCCTCTAGAGCGGAGTTCTTTTTAGTTTCCTAACAAATCAAGTTTCTTAAATTTAAATTCAGTTTGAACAGTTTCCTTTTTGCCTCCTTTTCATTCTGACATGCCTCTGAACATCCTCATTTTACCCAGACCTGGAAGACCCAAATTCCCATGATCTCAAAGGCCTAAGGGACAAAATCTGCCAACCACACTAAGTTTGTTGACAAAACTGTCAGCGTAAGCTATGCTGGCCAACTTCCAGTGTAGATGCAGCTATGTCAACAGAAGAATGCTTCTGTTAACATAGTTAACTTCATTTGGGAAGGTGGCATTCCTACACTACCCCTTCTGTCAGTGCAAGCTGCATTTACGCTCAGGGGTTGTGCCAACATAGCTATGCGGGTATAATCTCTGCAGTGTAAACACAACCTAGGGGTGGCAGAATCCGGTCCTAATTTTGTAAAGCCAAACAATTCTGATAGGCAACTAAACAGAAATAAATCTCCTGATACTGAGGTTTGTCCATCACTTCTGAAAACATGTCAGTTTTAAGTTTTTGTATATGTAAAAGGAGACAGCAGGAGTACAGAATCAGGGTCAGTGCACCTCAGTGGGACTATTTACCTAAGTAGAGTTTCTAGGATATGACCCTAAAGGTTAAAATCTAAAAAGCCTAGCCCATATTGTTAAAATAGCTTAAAATAATTAAGACACAAAAAAAATCAAGAGACCTTTTTATTTTAGACTGTGAACAAAAATCCTTCAAAGCTATATATTTGTTCTATATATATAAATTATATATAAATTTAAAAAAATGTCCAGAAGTTTGTTTCAGTATGTGTTCCCTAGCGAAAATCTGGAATGCCATGTCTACAGGAAACCTGATGTAAACAACCACGTTCTTGTCAATCAATTACCAACACTCTGACAGCTCTTTCAGTAAAAGTGGAAATATGCACGAGGAAGAAAGTTTTGTAGGTGCAATATAAAATTTGCCATAATTTTTCCTCAGTTCTTAGGAATGTTGGCAATTAATCAAGAATACTGCCATGCTGAATAACTTAAAAATGCTCAGTGGTTTCATTTTATTACAAACATTTTTAGTTAATATTTTTTAAGTCATGTTCATGAAACAGATTCAAATCTGATAAAGCCAAAGAGGAACATATTCATTTTAATCAGTTAAAAAAAAAAGATAATTCTATGTTCAATCCTGATCAAATAAATCAACAAATTACATGCAATTTTATAAATATGGCAATTAATTATATCAACCCTGCTCCTGAAATCCAGATTACTTCAATGGTACTCTACGCATGCCCAGAAGTCCATCAGTGAAAATCCAATTGCATTACTGGGGTCTACCAAAGGATTTTAAATTCTGTCAGGTGAGTTTGCTGAAAGACTATTGACAGACAGCTGAAGAGTAGTAGTGTCTGGGACAGTGATAAGATCTGAAGCAAGATTTTTTTTAAATGTTAACTTACAATAAACTATTATTTTAAAAAAATCTCGTTAATGAAGTGGGATAAAAAAAACTGGTATGGAAACCTATAACTAATTATTGCATATTTCAAGTCTAATATGCACCCGACTACATTCCCCATGTACTTTCAAACATTGTACCAAGCGTCAAGAGGTGTATTTACTGCAATAAAATTATGACCAGCACATTAGGGGCAAGACTCATCTCTTAAATAGAAGAATCACTTCTTATCACAAACTACAGTTACACCAGTCCCAGGAAAAGCTTTTCAATACCTAGTAATTGCACTACTGGCCATCCATCTCAGTCACTCTTTGAAAGGATTCCATTCATCTAGTTCGATAGGATTTTTTTTTAATTAAATATAACTGAAATCAAGGTTTCCCTTGAGCTGGATGTGCCTCTTCATTGGAGCTAACTAAAATGTTTCCTCCTTTTTTGTGCTACTTTCTGTAGGTCACATTTCAAAAATGTGAAGTTCCTACATCAGATTTTTCACATTGTTTTGATAGCCCTCAGGCAGGAGATTTAAGGTACTGTTTAAACCAATGTCTCCTTCTTGTCTTACTCAATGTTGACAATCGTGGCTTGTCTTGAAAAGGACCTCTAACTATCTGAAGACTGTTTATTTGAGAGTACAAAACTTTCTTGTGAAGCATTTAGGGTTGCTACACCCAATATACCTGACACCCATGAAAACAAAGAAACGAAAAGTTAGGACATTTATCTTCTACTCCTCCACCCAGCGGAACATACCTTTCCACTACTAGACACTACAGGCCACACAGAACAGCCTTAACTCTGTTGATGACAATTTGGTAAAGAAGTCTTCAGAGAAGTATTCTTCTTAAAGGCTGGTATCCTTAGGAAAGCAGAGTTAAAGTTATAATGCATGGCCTATACTGGGTTATGGTAGCCGTAGTAATGGTTAGGTATGGCCTGTGGATAAAGGAGAAGTTAGTGTTAAGTTACTTAACTTCATTTCTTTGGTTTTGTGAGTTTGTCTCAAGTATGTTATGAGTAGAAACTTTAACACCTTCACAATGAAGTTTGTTTATTAATTTCCTAGGTTTTTGGGTTATTTTAAATTCTTAAGCAGGACAAGCGTGGGGCAGAGGAGAGGCAGAAGTATTGCTGCAGCTGGAGAAGATTTTATCTGTCAGCAGCTGTGCATGAATCTTTGCGTATCAGCAGCTATGTATGAAACTTTCTCTGTTGTGGGATAAAATCTAAAAGAATGTGTAGCTCTTGACAGGAGAATGTGTGCAATCAATCAGGTTTTCCTGGCCCCGCTCAATTAAATTTAGTCACACAGCACATAAACTAGCAGCATGATTATAGGCTAAAAATGACCCCTTCACACCCTCCCTTTTTAAAAAAATAACGAAAACTACTTGTTGCATCACATGTACGGAGGACACACCTTTCTATCAAGTTTGGGGTATCCAGAATTTTTTTTTTTTTAGAAAGACACTAGTCAAAAAAGACAAGTAGAACTTCCCTGGAAAAATTACAGCCAGAGCCAAAATTCAAGAAAACCTATTAAAAATGCATTAGGAGAAACCAAACAAACACCATAGAGAAAATTCAAGGGTGATAAAAACTAACCTCATATGGCATTTCATGCTAATTGGCCACATGCTTGGAAATGCAGGAATTTATGCCCCACTTCAAGCCCATTTCAAAACGTAACCCTAACTATGGAATCGGTATAAGGCACCTCCTGATCATTCTTGGAGTGCTTCTTAGTGCTTGACCTTGCAACATAAATAATGTTCTTTTAACATAGTTTTTTGTAAGCGATAGTACATTAAAGACAAAAAACCACACTTGGTGGTGAGATGAGAGATTTTTGTCTTATTCTCATTAGGGCTGTCGATTAATCACAGTTAACTCATGCAATTAACTCAAAAAAATTAATCGTGATTAATCACAGTTTTAATTGCACTGTTAAACAATAGAATACCAATAGAAATTTATTAAATATGTTTGGATGTTTTTCTACATTTTCAAATATCTTGATTTCAATTACAACACAGAATATAACATGTACAGTGCTCACTTTATATTATTTTTATTACAAATATTTCCACTGTAAAAATGATAAATAGTATTTTCCAATTCACCTCATAGAAGTACTGTAGTGCAATCTCTTTATTGTGAAAGTGCCACTTATAAATGTAGATTTTTATTACATAACTGCACTCAAAACAAAACAATGTAAAACTTTAGTGCTTACAAGTCCACTCAGTCCTACTTCTTGTTCAGCCAATCGCTAAGACAAACAAGTCTGTTTACATTTATGGGAGATAATGCTACCCACTTCTTATTTACAATGTCACCTGAAAGTAAGAACAGGTGTTCACATGGCACTTTTGTAGCCAGAATTGCAAGGTATTTACACTCCAGACATGCTGAACATTCGTATGCCCCTTCATGCTTCAGTCACCATTCCAGAGGACATGCTTCCATGCTGATAACGCTCATTAAAAAAAAAAATTGTTAATTAAATTTGTGACCGAACTCCTTGGGGGAGAGTTGTATATCTCCTGTCTGTGTTCGACCAGTATTCTGCCATATATTTCATGCTACATCAGTCTCAGATGATGACCCAGCACATGTTTGTTTTAAGAACACTTTCACTGAAGATTTGGCAAAATGCAAAGAAGGAAATCTCACATTGGTACTAAAGATAGCTACAGCACTCGACCCAAGGTTTAAGAATCTGAAGTGCCTTCCAAAATCTGGGAGGGACGAGGTGTGGAGCATGCTTTCAGAAGTCTTAAAAGAGCAACACTCCGATGCAGAAACTACAGAACCCAAGCCACCAAAAAAGAAAATCATCCTTCTGCTGGTGGATCGTTATCGAGCAGAACCCCTAATCAGCATGGACACATGTCCTCTGGAATGGTAGTTGAAGCATGAAGGTACATATGAATCTTTAGCGCATCTGGCATGTAAACATCTTGTAACGCCAGCTACAACAATGCCGTGCAAACACCTGTTCTCACTTTCAGGTGACACTGTAAACCAGAAGCCGTCAGCATTATCTCCTGCACATGTAAATAAACTTGCTTGTCTGAGCGACTGGCTGAACAAGGAGGAGGACTGGGTGAACTTGTAGGCTCTAAAGTTTGACATTGTTTTATTTTTGAATGAAGTTTTTTTGTGCATAATTATGCATTTGTAAGTTCAACTTTCATGATAAAGAGACTGCACTACAGTACTTGCTTAAGTGAATTGAAAAATACTATTTCTTTTGTTTTTACAGTACAAATATTCATAATAAAAATAAATATAAAGTGAGCACTGTGCACTTTGTATTCTGTGTTGAAATTGAAATCAAAATATTGAAAATGTGGAAAATATCCAAAAATATTTAAATAAATAGTATTCTATTATTGTTAACAGTGTGATTAATCACTTGACAGCCCTAATTTTCATTACTATTTGAATGTACAGATTCTCTTCTTTCTCAATTGAACGTTTCTTGAACTCAGTGGCAGCATTCCATCCAGTGCTGTTTCAATCTCCACTGTTGGAAAATGGTTGTCCTATCTGCATCAGGCTCAAGGTACCTGTCCCATGCATTTGCAACTATTTGCAAAGATTTCTTGTTGGAGACTCTATGTAGGAATAAAATTATCTCATATTTGGTGTATACTGGAGGTTTTTTTGTACTGATGTAGCTACACCAGTGCATGGTCAGTTACTGGTGTCCCATTTTGCACCAATGCGGTAGGTCTACCCTATGTGGGATTGCACCAGTGTATTTATACCCCATTACCAATGGTTACTTAGATGCAAATTTCAAGAAAAGCCTAAAACTGTATTTAAATCCACCTTTGGTATTTTCCCTGTGAAATTTCTTTTTGCTTTACTGAATGTGACAAACATTCTGAGATGTACAGTAAATTCAAATAAAGGTTGTAACATAGCAGTACACTTATATTATGTAAAGGAATAACACAGCAGTAGTTTTATACATAACAGTGAATAGCAGTTATTTTATTGGAAGGTGTATGCTGCCATCTTAAATCTGTGTTCACTTATGAACTACAGTGAAAGTTTTGTTATCTCCTCTGTGAACCTCCCTCCTCTGCACTTTACAGGAGCACTTAAATTTTTTCAAAGTAAATTTTGATATTCAAATAAGCAGCAGTTGGCCTTTTGACCCAGAAAGCAATAATTTGATACCACCTACTGGAGTATGGAATGCAAGCCCATCAGTACGTGTTATTCATGGATGGGAATGGGCAAAATGCCTAGAACACTGTTCGATGTTTCAGAAATTTAGTTTTTTTCAGAAAAATGTTAAATTACTACATCAATAGAGACTTCCGTTTTTGGTATAAAGCCTAATGAAAGTATTACTTTTTAAGGGTAGTCACTATAAAATATACATCTCCAAAAGCCTGTAGCAGGAAGAAAAACAATTATTTCTGAAAAACTGAGGTTTTACACAAGACTTTAAATGTGCGTTTTGTAAGTTACATCTCTGTCAATACATTCATTGATTGTAAGAAGTTTGGGAAACCTCTTGTAAGAGGTAGTTAGGGAAAGCAAATGTATGCTCTGACCCTGAAAAACAAAATAAAACAAAACACACCCACTCTTTTTGGAACAGGCCAAAAGTAAAAAATGGCTGAAGTTCAGAGGCTGAAAGCTGGCATATGCACATTCAATAGGGAACATAGACTTAGTGACAGTAGGATTTGAGAAGTGTGGGACGAGAGAAAAATACTACAGGCAATTAAAACACCACTTCTGAGCATGCTCAGTACACTGAGCATAAGGGTCAGCTTTGAGACGAGCTGAATGTACTGCCCAACCTCACATGCACAAGCGCAGCTGCTCTCAGATTTGCTTGAGGGAGAATGCAAATATGCCCATGAAATACAAACAAAAATGCTCCAAAAACCCTACAGGGGCCAGAGAAAATGTAAACTACTGAGCTTGGGATTTTTAGAGTTTCATCACAATATGCAATATTATGCAAGTTTTAAGTTTTTCTTTTTTTTTTAAATGTGCAGTTCTCATGACCGAAGCTATATTTTAATTAATGTAATTTTTATCATCATAAAGGTCTCATTTGGGGATTAGAGGTTTTTTTTTAAAAAAAAAAAAAAACGTTATTCTCTGCCTTCCCAGCCTTTTCCTTTACTCTGTAGTTGAAGGCAGACCAATGGTTGGTGCTCTGAGATCACTAATAGGGCCCTGAAAACAGTATCAGGGAACAACAAGGCAGGCTTAGCAAATGGTAGTTATTTACCTGTAACTGGAGGTTCTTCAAGAAGTGTGATCCCTATCTATATTCTGCATGTGGGATATGCATGCACACCACATGACTCAGTCCAGAGTTTCTTGCAAGTAGTGTCTGTGGGCTCGCACATGCATGGTACCTCTCCTTGTGCTCCCAACCAACAGCATAAAGGCTGGGGTGGTCAGACATCTCCAGTTTCCCACTTACCACAGTGTAACCAATCCACAGCACAGAGGACGGAGGGTGGGTAGCGGAATACAGATAAGGACCACACATCTTAAAGAACCTCCAGTTTCGGGTAAGTATCCTCCATTTCTTCTTCAAGTGATGAACCCTAACAAGCAGTCGTCAAACAGGTGATGATTGTGAGGATGCAGAAGTGATAGCTGACTGTAGTACTGCTGTCCCCAAAAGCCAGAGCTGACAACTGTACAAGGTCATAATGGCTTGGGAAGGTACACAAATAGCTCCAAGTAGCTACCCTACATATCTGTAGTAAGGGTACGTCTCTCAGAGATGCAGCTGAAGTGGCTTGCCCTCTGTGGAATGAGCCTTTACCCCTTCTGGGGACAGGAGGGGATGCCAAATAGCTGGTAAGAAAAGGTAATACAACCCAAAATCCATTTTGAAAGTCTCTCCACTGATACAGGTTGATGTCCTGATACCTCTGCTATGGAAACAAATAGTTTAAGGTGTCTTTCTTATGTCCTTTGCTCATTGCAGATAAAAGGCCAAAGCCCTCTGGGTGTCCAGAGAATGCAGTTCGCGCTCCTTGTCTGAGACATGTGGTTTAGGAAAAAAAATACAGATATGTAGATGACCTGACTCATAGGAAACGGAGAAACTACCTTGAGTATGACTCAAGAGTGGGGGCAAAGCAAGACCTTTTCTTTACAGAAGGCAGTATATGGTGGGCCCACCATAAGCACTCCCAGTTCACTAACTCTTCTGGCTGACCTTGTAGCTATCAGAAAGGCCACTTTCATGGACAGATGGGACATAGAGAAGGTAGCCAGCAGCTCAAAGGGAGTCTTAGTGAGAGGTGACAGAATAAAATTGAGGCCCTACTGAGGTACAAACTTCACCACTGGTAGAAAGGATCTGAGCATCCCCTTCAAAAATCTAATTGTGACAGGATGCATGAAGATCATATGGTTAGCCACTGGAAGATGGAAAGAGTTGACTGCTGCTAAATGCACCCATAGGGAACTGAACACAAGACCTGAAGACTTAAGGATAAGTAGATACTCTAAAACATCAGGGATTCTGGCGGACTCTGGAAACAAATTGCATTGATGAGCCCAAGCAGAGAAATGTTTCCATTTAGCTGAGTAACAGCTTCATGTAGAAATCTTTTTAACTTTGGATTACACTCTTCTGGAACATGACCACTCTCTTTCTCATGGCCATCCAAATACACAGCTCTGAGTTGCTGTGGCTCCGAATTGCAGTGCGTGACCTTGCCCATGTTGTATTAGCAGTTCCAGCAACAAGGGGATGCTCACAGGTGGTTGCACTGAGAGTTTCAACAGATCTGTGAACCAGAACTGTCTCAGCCAGTTGAGCATGATGAGGATGACTCAAGCTCTGTCTTAGCAGATCTTCCATACAACTTGTGCGATCAAAGGAATTGGAGGGAAGACATACCCCAAGTGACCCTCTATGACATCAGGGAGCAATGAGCCTTTGACAAGACCTGCTCTAAAACAGTATCGAGGAAGCTTCCTGTTTGCCTGAGAGGCAAAATGGTCCCAAGCTAGCATTTACCATTAAGCAAAGACATCATTGAGAATGGAATCATGACTCCCCCATTCAAGATTTACAGAATAGTGTCTGCTCAGGCAGTCCAGTAGGGAATTTTGAATCCCTGGCAAGTAAGCTCTGATATGGCTATGTGATGTCTGATGCACCAATTGCAGAGTGTGACTGTCTCTATGCACAAAGAAAGGGCTCTTGTTCCCCTTTGCTTGCTTATATAAAATACTATTATATTGTCCAACATTAACTGAACATGTCTGGATTGGATGAGTAGGAGGAAAGCACTGCAGGCCTGATGGATTTCCCTGGATTCTAGTAAGTTGATGTGCATTCTGGACTCCCAGGGGATCCAGCCACCCTGTGCCACGTGACTGACAATGTGCACACCACAACCCATTATTCCTCCTCTTCTAAGCATGCAGCATCCACGCTGTGAGATGCGGGGACCTGATTGCTGGATGCAAAACCTGACCGTTACTGAGTCAGAAGATCAGGATGAAGAGGAAAGCATAGGGGAGGCCGAACCAGTAATATCAGGAGGTCAGAGAACCAGCATTGTCTTGGCCACACTGGAGCAATAAGAATGAGCTTGGCACAATCCAGTTTAAGCTTGAGACTGACTTGTGGGATGCATGGGAGCAGAAACCCTCAACTCTTGTGTGGCAATAAAGCACTGTTTCTCTGAGCGTTTCACTGTAGAGGGCAACAAAGCTGGGGTATTCTAGAGGGCCTTTGAAGGCTCCAGGGAAAGTGTCATTTAACAGGATGGCTACTCTCCCCTGGAGCTGGTGGTTGGAGAATATCCAGCATCTTATGGATATTCTCCTGCAGGAATATTCTGACTGGATACCTAAAGTAGCGGCCATACACCTCACGAGGCCCTGATGCAACTTAAAATCCCTGGATACTGAGGGAGAGGAAGATTCCAGCACAGTAGAGTCATCCAGGGAGGACAAAGAGGCAGTTAGCTGTGCCAACAATGGATCCTGTTCTTGTACCACAGGATTCAGCCGGAAGAGCCCTGTAGGTCCTGGGGAATGGACTAAGTAGTTGATTGCAGTTGAGAAGTACAGCAGCGGAAGCTACTATTGGGATTGGTGATCTCGCTCTGAAGTGGGTCAAGGAACAGGACCTCAGGGACCGAGGAGCATTTCAGTGATTCCAGGGAGGCCACTGGGCAGAAGGACAAGGTTTTGGTAGCCAGTAGGCACTGGTCTAAGAGCCCCTTGTCCCAACTATGGGACAGATGCTGATCTTGGTATTGACAATGATCTGAGTGAAATCTCTGGCGCCTATCCGGGAGGACAACCCGGAGGTTCTGTATTGACAACAGAAGAGCCAACCCTGATGGGGCAAACAACTGATCAGACTCATCTGAAGCCAAATAAGGAGGCAGCACTGGTGCTGAAGAGAAGTAGAGAGTCGGCACTGGTGGCATCGAAGGGGACACACTCCCACCCACTACCAGGAAAGATGTCAGCACCCAGGCCAGAACCAAACTCCAGGATGGGATCTGCCGCCACGATGATGACGGTGCCGAAGAATGCACCAGCATCAAAGGGTCTTCAGTGCTGGACCTGGCCTCAACTCCAAAATCTACAACTCAGCTGGTTCGACTTGCAGTGCCAATGAACCCGGCAGCTCTGAGACATGACCAGAAATTGTCCGGGGCACTATGGAGGATGAGCCGGCGGAAGCCATAGCACCAGAGAACCCCTGAACTAGCTGAGAGTCTGGGACTGAGAGATAAAGTCTGGTGCCAGCTGGTATACCATCAGCGTGGCGACAGTTGGCACTGGTGCCAAAATCATTGGTACTGCACTCAATGGACACCCCAGTGCTGGAACCAGAGTTGACAGTACAGGGCCTTGCTGCTCACAGCACGATACCGGGAGCAGCTGGATGGACCTGCTCCATCCCACGTGCCAGAGGGAATACAGTGCCAGTCAGCACTCCCCTTCAAAGAGAGGTCTTCCTGAGCCCTGGAACGGTCTCAACTCATTTAATGGGTCCTCTTCTTCACTGCACCAGAGGAAGTTAAGTGACCCCTTTTCCTCTTGGGGGAAACAACAGAGCTTGAGTGTGCAGCAGCATCACCTGCCAGATCCAAAGGGTACTGCTAGACAAAGTTCTCCAACTCTAGTGCATCAGCACAATTCTTTTTCCACTGAATGTGTATTATTGATTAATTTATTTCTCAAACACAGCTATATCAGTGGTGGAATCAGACAGCTTTCTCTCACAGCAACTCAGAAAGCATTAGTACTTATTATGCCCCAAACCCCTCATGTAATGTACAACCGCTGTGATTAGGAGATGAGATGCAAAACAATGCGAGTTTGTAAGTCACCCATGTGTGCTAACTATGGAAAGTGCTTAGATACCACAGTGATAGATACAAGATCCTGAATGCAACCGTTCATCATAAGGTTGCCAACTTTCTACTTGCACGAAACTGAACACCCCTGCCCCACCCCTCCTCCAAGGCCTCGCCCCTTCTTCCCGGCCAATGGGAGCTGCGGAGCTGGTGCTCGGGGCGGGGGCAGCATGAGGAGCCAGCCAGAGGGGGGACATGCCACTGCTTCCGGGAGCCTGACTTAGCCCAGCTGACTAGACTTTTAACAGCCCGGTCAGTGGTGCAGATTGGAGCCACCATGGTCCCTTTTCGACCGGGCATTCCAGTCGAAAACCAGAGTTCATCAGCTCACAGCACTCCTGTAGAACAGTTATGGGCAGGCTGTGAATAATAGCTTGTTGAAACTTTAGGAGAATTTAAGTAGTTAAAATGTAAATACCCAAACTGAAATTTGGCCATGACACTGTGACACATGGTCTTATATGAGCAGAACTTATGTTCATGTTAAAACAAAAAAGAAGGGGGGCTTGTCTACACTGGAAATTTTTTCAGTTATACCAATATAGTTATGCCAGTATAACTCCCCTCTTCCAAAGCACTATAAGCTACCCCTGAAAAACCCATTCTTATACTAGAATAAGACTGTTCACATGGGCGTTACACTGTTATAACTACAGCCATTTAAAGTCACACCCTACGTTATAGCAGTATAATCTTTGTGCATTGACAAATCCTAAAAGATCATAGGCCTGTTTCTAACAGCTGCTGAGCCCCTGAAGTTCCTATATAGCTTCATTTGGCATTTCTGGTGCCAAAATTGAAAATTGGTGAAAATTGAGCTGCATGTGTCATGGGAAATGTTTGCTGAGTCTTTTCAGTGCGGAACCACATACCAATGGATGTAGGGGAGCGGATAAACACTACTTTTGCTGATTGTTCCTGGTTCTGACATTCCACTTAAATGGTCTAGATGTTCTTCAGGAAACCACAGCTGGAATACATGCACAAGAGCTGAAGCACGAAGTATGTAAACTATACAATACCAATTCACAAGTGTGCTTTCATTTGTATTGCATTCACATTAAAAGGAGGAAATACTATCGACTGGTTCAGTAAAATATCATATTTCATTTGTGCATGGAGCATTTTGGTATGAAACTTATTACCTGCATTAAAATGAAAGCTACAAAAAATGATCATTTCCCATTACAAAAAACTCTGAAATGGCATTGTTTAAAAAAGGCAAATGTGATGCTATATCATATCATTGGCATAAGGCTTGTAAAATGGCTTACATTGATACTTGATTTTATTTTTTCCCCACCTGATATTGCAGATGACCAAATTTTTTCCAGATGGCAATATGAAATAAACTTTACATTGGGTATTGTTTCTGTTGGGAGAAGTCCTTCCTGGCCATACTTAGTACTGTTTTTTCTCAGGAAGCTGAGAAATGTTATAATATAGTGATTAACGCTGGCTGTGGAGCTGCTGTTTCCTTGCCAATAAAGGGCAGAGTCTTTAAAAACACTCCATTCATTTTTAGCCTCCCTTATGTTCCTTTCCCC
This sequence comes from Chrysemys picta bellii, assembly GCF_011386835.1. Taxonomy (NCBI): domain Eukaryota; kingdom Metazoa; phylum Chordata; order Testudines; family Emydidae; genus Chrysemys; species Chrysemys picta. Next base: position 223,609,743 of record NC_088791.1, read on the forward strand.
ACTCCTGATCTACGTTATGAAAATATTGTTGTTTAAAGAGACTTTTAATTGCAATGTGCAATGAATGCATACGTTGGTTTTATAGCCTGCTTTGAAAATGCTGTGATTTTTAGAAACAGAAATATCTTTATTAATGCATTTCAAACACTAACAAACCAAATGAAAAACTTGGTGAAGATAAAGCTAAGGCTGCAAATACATATTTATTAATTACATCACTCATTACTTTAGTTATAACAAAAGAACAGATGTTTGAATGTCAGGAAACTAGAAGGTTATAGTTCAAAACAAACAAATGTCAGAAAATCTCAAGTGCCTGGACCAAGTCATTTTTTGAGATGGCAAGAATACATTAGAGGACTTCACTAAAAATGAAATATTCTCTCTCAATGCACATGTCTCAGACACCCTGTGTTATATACCCAGACTTTGCCAAAATAACTCTTTTGGCAGGAAGAAACACATTTGTGAAATGTCAAGCTATAGGATCTTTACTATGGAATTTAGGAGAGCTCAAAATTGCCCTATAATGGAAAGTTTCTTACAACCTCAACTGTGGAGTCACAGCTGTGCCGCCATAATACTGCTGCTCTGAGTGTTTCAACACACTGAGTCTTCACAAAATACCAGGTTTGCTCTCTTAATTGCCTGACTGAGGCAATGGCAATGGAACAATCTGAACCCACCTGCAGGATGCAACCAATGTCCTTTGCATAAATACAAACTACAAGTCCTGAATTGTCTGTTGTCAGCTAATCTAAGCTTTTGGAGTTTGGTCTAACGTTTTCTTGGAACTTCCTTGGAAAGTAGTTGGAAAAATGATGCTGTCTGACCTCAGACAAGAGAAGAAAGGTACAAGTTATTGCTTGTGCCCTCATATGAGGATACCTCCAGGTAAGGAAGCCGTGATTTGTTAATTAAGTCTGAGTTCAAAAATCAGCTGGCATCAGAATAGGTTAAAATAACCAGGCAAAATTCTTTTCCAAGGTAACAGATTACACATCTAATGATTCATCAACATCTATCTACAATAAACTCATGTCATCTTGATCACAGGCAACAGTGCAAAAGTGCGCACTCACAAATACTCAGTAGTAAAAACAGATTTTTCACATGCACATTTTTATTTGCATTAGTTTAGGCTTTCACAAAGCAAGATTTCAAATGTACAGCTCCTCAGCATTACCCATGTTACTATTTTAAATCTCAGTATTTCTTTCTGTGGAAAATGAATAATTTCTTTCTCTACAGCTCTTGGATTTGTTTTTTCATTCTGGCACACATACAAAGTTAAATCATTTTTGCACCTTTTGACCTTAAAGCTAGCCACATGATCATGTATTTCACTGAAACTCTTTCACTAGTGCTATGATCAGTTCAGCTGTAGATTCATGCCAATCTCATTACAGTTAAGCAGTGTTACTATTCAAATTGTATTTGACCAACAGCACAGGATAAGAAAATTGAGCGTTTTTATTCCTGTTTTAAAGTTTAAATAGCTTTTTCCTATTCTCTCTGCCAAAAACCAGACTTGCCCAGGTTATGGTACTACAAATGAGCACTGCACTGAGAGATCATTTTCTTTTAATGTGTACTTGGGTCTATGACTTTAGATTAATAGCTGAAAAAAGGCAAAATGCACTATTTCTAATTTGCTTCTTGGAAAGATACTATGCGCCTTCTTCAGCAAAGAAACAGCTAGCGAACAGGAGCGGCTAATGGGAGTTTTGCAAGGGAGTTCTCCAGGTGAAGGAGGAGCGATTACGTGACCCACAGGGTAAGTTTGTCTGTAGTGCATGTGTTTGTGTTGTGATTGCTGCTTGACTGAAATATACCGTGTGGTCTGTTTGTTTGGGGGACCATTTGCTGAGCCAGAGAAGCTAGTGAACAGGAGCGGCTAAAGGGAGTTTTGCAAGGGAGTTTAGAGGGGGAGTGTGTGTGTGTGCGTGTGCATGTGCACGCGTGCGCTTGGTGGTGGTGATGGGGGGAGGGGCTAGATACACTTACCATTCTTTAAACTTAAAGCCAAAAACACCCCCTGGTAAAAACAAAACATCAACAAAGGAACGCGCTGCAGGTGTGTAAAAAGAGAATTCAGGCAGAAGTCCAACAACAACAAAGTTTATTGCACCCAATGCAGCATGTATGATTACCTGCCCTATGGGCGGGTGGCGTAGGTGTGCATTCAGTGCAAGGAGCTCCTGGGCCTCAGAGTCCATGTACGGGCTTTGGAGACCAGGGTGGCTGAACTGGACGAGCTAAGAGAGACAGAGAGGTACATAGATGAGACTTTCCGGGACACAGTAGAACAGTTCCATCCCCAATCTGACAGTCTCTGTGCAGTTGAGGGGATGAAAGTCTCATGGAAGGAGAACATCCCACTGGAGCAGAGGGAAACAATTCCATAGTTGGGATCCTCCTTCTAGATGATGCTGTGGTATCTTCTTGCATTGGGGATACATCTCCGCTTGAGGGAACTCCAGTTATTAGGAAGAGACAGGTAATAATGATGGGGGATTGATCATTAGAAACATAGATAGCTGGGTCTGTGATGACTGGGAGAACTGCATGGTGACTTGCCTGCGTGGTGCAAAGGTTGCAGATCTCTTGAGACATCTAGATAGACTTATGTGTAGTGCCAGGAAGGAGCTGGTGGTCATGGTACATGTAGTTACCAATGACACAGAAGGTCCTGGAGGCCAAATTTAGGCTGCTAGATAAGAGGTTAAAGTCCAGGACCTCCATGGTAGCATTCTCTGAAATGCTTCCAGTTCCACACGCAGGGCCAGTTAGACAGGCAGAACTGCAGGGTCTCAATGTATGGATGAGACTATTGTGTAGGGAGGAGGGGTTTAGATTTATTAGGAACTGGAGAAACTTTTTGGAAAGGGGGAGTCTATACAGGAAGGATGGGCTCCACCTAAACCAAAATGGAACCAGACTGCTGGCACTTAAAATTAAAAAGGTCGTAGAGCAGTTTTTAAACTAAGGGCTGGGAGAAAGCCGACAGGTGCGGAGGAGCACCTGGTTCGGATAGAGACATCCCTTGGGGGAGGATCTATTAATAGAGATTCTCTGTGTCCTAGTAAGGAGGAGAGGATGGAAGATGATAAAATACAAGCAGGATCTGACGAGAAACAGTCACATAAAAAAGAATCCCATTCAATTACATCATGTCATGGCAGACAGCTAAAAAGTGACAAGTTTTTAAAGTGCACTTATACAAATGCAAAAAATCTAAATAATAAGATGGGTGAATTCAAGTGCCTCACATTAAATGAGGATATTGATACAATAGGCATCACAGAAATTTGGTGGAATGAAGATGATCAATGGGACACACTAATACCAGGGTACAAAGTATATAGGAAGGACAGAACAGGTCGTGCTTGTGGGGGGAGTGGCACTATATGCGAAAGAAAGCATAGAATCAAATGACTTAAAAATTTTACATGAACCAAACTGTACCACAGAATCTCAATGGATAGCAATTCCATGCTCTAATAATAAGAATATAACAGTAGGGATATATTACCGACCACCTGACAAGGATGGTAATAATGACTGGTAAATGCTCAGGGAGATTAGAGAGGCTATTAAAATAAAAAAACTCAATAATAATAAAAGTGGGGGAATTCAACTATCCCCATATTGACTGGGTACATGACATCTCAGGACAGGATGCAGAGATAAAGTTTCTTGACACCTTAAATGACTGCTTCTTGGAGCAGCTAGTCCTGGAACCCACAAGACGAGAGGCAATTCTTGATTAAGTCTTAAGCAGAGCCCAGGATCTGGGCCAAGAGGTGAATATAGCTGGACCACTTGGAAATAGTGACCATAATATAATGAAATTTAACATCCCTGCGGTGGGCAAAACACCACAGCAGCCCAACACTGCAGCATTTAATTTCAGAAATGGGAACTACACAAAAATGAGGAAGTTAGACAGAAATTAAAAGGTACAGCGCCAAAATTGAAATCCCTGCAAACTGCATGGAAATTTTTTAAAGCCACCATAAGAGAGGCTCAACTTAAATGTATACCCCAAATTAAAAAACACAGTAAGAAAACAAAAAAAGTGCCACCATGCCTAAACAACCAAGTAAAAGAAGCAGTGACAGACAAAAAGGCATCCTTTAAAAAGTGAAAGCTAAGTCCTAGTGAGGAAAATAGAAAGGAGCATAAACTCTAGCAAATGAAGTGTAAAAATATAATTAGAAAGGCCAAAAAAGAATTTGAAGAACAGTTAGCCAAACACTCAAAAAGTAATAGCAAAAAAAATGTTAAGTACATCAGAAGCAGGAAGCCTGCTAAACAACCAGTGGCGACACTGGACAATCGAGATGCTAAAGGAGCACTCTAGGATGATAAGGCCATTGCGGAGAAACTGAATGAAATTTTTGCATCGGTCTTCATGGCTGAAGATGTGAGGGCGATTCCCAAACCTGAGCCATTCTGTTTAGATGACAAATCTGAGGAACTGTCGCAGACTGAGGTGTCATTAGAAGAGGTTTTGGAACAAATTGATAAACTAAACCATAATAATTCATCAGAACCAGATGGTATTCACTCAAGAGTTCTGAAGGAATTCAAATTTGAAATTGCAGGACTAGTGTTTTTTAATTTAAATCAGCTTCTGTATCAAATGACTGGAGGATAGCTAATGTGATGCCAATTCTTTAAAAGGGCTCCAGAGGTGACCCGGCAATTACAAGCTGGTAAGCCTGATTTCAGTACCGGGCAAACTGGTCGAAACTATAGTAAAGAACAAAATTGTCAGACACATAGATGAAAATAATTTGTTAGGAAAGTCAACATGGGAAATCATGCCTCACCAATCTACTAGAATTCTTTGAGGGTGTCAACAAGCATGTGGACAAGGGGGATCCAGTGGATATAGTGAACTTAGATTTTCAGAAAGTCTTTGACAAGGTCCCTCACCAAAGGCTCTTAAGCAAAGTAAGCTGTCATGGGATAAAAGGGAAGGTCCTCTCATGGATTGGTAACTGGTTAAAAGATAGGAAACAAAGGGTAGGAATAAATGGTCAAGTTTCAGAATGGAGAGAGGTAAATAGTGCTGTTCTCAGAGGTCTGTACTGGGTCCAGTCTTATTCAACATATTCATATATGATCTCGAAAGAGGGGTAAACAGTGAAAATTTGCAGATGATACAAAACTACTCACAATAATTAAGTCCAAAGCAGACTGCGAAGAGCTACAAAGGGATCACACAAAACTGGGTGACTGGGCAACAAAAATGGCTGATGAAATTCAATATTGATAAATGCAAAGTAATGCACATTGGAAAACATAATCCCCACTATACATATAAAATGACGGGGTCTAAATTAGCTGTTGCCATTCAAGAAAGATCTTGGAGTCATTGTGGATAGTTCTCTGAAAACATCTACTCAATGTGCAGTGGCAGTCAAAAAAGCATACAGAATGTTGGGAATAATTAAGAAAGGGATAGATAATAAGACAGAAAATATCATATTGCCTCTATATAAATCCATGGTATGCCCACACACTGTGTGCAGATGTGGTCACTCCCATTCAAAAAAGATATACTGGAATTGGAAAAGGTACACAAAAGGGCAACAAAAATGATTAGGGGTATGGAATGGCTTCCTTATGAAGAGAGATTAAGAAGACTGGGACTTTTGAGCTTGAAGGGGGATATGACAGAGGTCTATAAAATCATGACTGGTGTGGAGAAAGTAAATAAGGAAGTGTTATTTACTCCTTCTCCTAACACATGAACTAAGGGTCACCAAATGAAATTAACAGGCAGCAGGTTTAAAACAAACAAAAGGAAGTATTTTTTTCATACAATGCATAGTCAACCCATGGAACTCCTTGCCAGAGGATGTTGGGAAGGCCAAGACTATAATAGAGTTCAAAAAATAACTAGATGGGTTCATAGATGATAGGTCCTTCAATGGCTATTAGCCAGGATGGGCAGGGATGGTGTCCCTAGCCTGTTTGCCAGAAGCTGGGAATGGGTGACAGGGGATGGATCATTTGATGATTACCTGTTCTATTCATTCCCTCTAGGGCACCTGGCATTGGCCACTGTCGGAAGACAGGATTCTGGACTAGATGGACCTTTGGTCTGACCCACTATGGCCTTTCTTATATTCAGAAGCATAATCATATACTTCATGGGAGATGTGGCATAGTTACTAGAGTATTTCAGAATGGTTTTGCTGATGGAAGATCATATAAGGCATTAAACTACTAGCACCATTAAGAGTTGTGAAAGAAGCAATTTTGCTTTTGATTTCTCTTGCTATGCAACAACTCTGTCAGAGCAGTGGTCTGTGGTGGCCTTTCCAGCTTCCACCAACTACTTTCAGAAGAGGTGGGCTCTCACTGATATAGCAACTGAAGCCAATACCAGTGCTCCAAGAAGGTCCTTGAGCCACTGCTCCAAGTAAGATTGTATTAATGTGACCACACCTCCTCCTTCCACTTCTGTAGGGCGAGACTGGCAGGGCTCACAGACAAATAGTAAATCCCATGGAGGTAGCATTCAACTGATATTTTTTAAAAGGTGGGGGAGAGAAGAGTAATGGGTGGAAGGAAATAGATGTAGCCTCCCAGTGAGCTGGACTGAACAGTAACACACTTGAATTATGAACTTCTGCCCAGAGCAATGGATTCAATGTGCGAGAAAGGATGTTTTCTCCAGAACTTAAAGGCGGTCAGAATCCCCAACTCCATCCAGCAGAAGCTGCTCACAAGAGGCGGCAAATTATCCAATGTGGGAAACTTGTAGAAAAATCTCTGTGCATGTCTTAATTTATGTAAATATCAAGTCACACAGGATGGTACAGGATGAGAATTTTTGAAGGAGGGATTTCAACTCAGATCACCTTCAATGGGAAGGGAGAGAGGGAAATTTTTCTACTGCTACTGGGTCATTTCTCCCCTAGGGAGTTCAATCTGAACTCTCACACTTGCACTTCTCTGCCAAGAGGCTATGCACACAACAAGTAAATCAAACAGAAAATCGTATTTTTTTTCCTTTATACCTGGCAAAGCCTAAAAGTTACTGCTATCTGAAACTGATCTATCTTTCTGACTCTGTAGGAGTACAGGTAGGATATGGCATGCCATATATTACCACTTTTACTTTTTTCCATTTTTTTAGAAAGAGCAAAGGGAGGTGGTTTCCACCCTACATGGTGAGTCTATTTTAAATTTTCTGTTAACTTGTTTGTTTTTTTTCCAAACAAACAGAAGAACTTGTATAGTGTACTGATTCGCTGTGTGCTACCAGCATAACAGATTGATTCCATGTTACATTTAAGAAGCAAGGAGTCATGGTAAAATGTTTTACAATTATTATATATTGCAGCATTTTAATTTTCTAGTTTGTAGATTTTAATCCAACACAGCACATTCCTGCACCCACGCTGTGCAGTTACAGTAGATGTTTCATCAGCCAAGCGAGGCTGAAGACAAAAATATTTAATGGAGACAAAAGCTCTACAGAAATGCCAGCAAGCTAAAGGGAAGGAATGCATGATAAATGAAGAATGTAACCAGAGATAACTGGTAGGGGCAAATTGAGCTTTGTGCAGTTCCACTCAAAACTTTAAATGCCGATTACTACTATACATTATACTGGGCAAAATAAAGACTTTTTTAAAGGAACTAACACACTTCTGTTGAACAATAGTTCATTGTCAAAGCAGTTATCCCTGGATAGCAAAATTGTATCCTAGTGGCAATTTTAGAAAAATATTTTTTAATACAGAGTGCCTTTTTATTCAATAAAAAAAGTCTAAATTTAGTTCGTAGAGAAAGGTTTTAACCAGGTCACTTGTTGATGTTCAGATAACACAAGTACCTCACACTTTGGCCTGGTCCACACTAACCCCCCCACTTCGGACTAAGGTACGCAAATTCAGCTACGTTAATAACGTAGCTGAATTCGAAGTACCTTAGTCCGAACTTACCGCGGGTCCAGACGCGGCAGGGAGGCTCCCCCGTCGATGCCGCGTACTCCTCTCGCCGAGCTGGAGTACCGGCGTCGACGACGAGCACTTCCGGGATCGATCCGGGATCGATCTATCGCATCTAGACCAGACGCGATAAATCGATCCCAGAACATCGATTGCCTGCCGCTGGACATAAGGTAAGTGTAGACGTACCCTTAGTGAAATGCTCAGCATTTCCCCTCTATTTATACTTGTGCTACATGCTACACCACAAAGAAGCAACCAACATGTTTTTCCTGGCATCAACCAAAAATATTTCTGGGAGCGACATGTAGAATATCTGATTGTACCTCAGAAAATCTAATTAATACCCCATCCCACATAATTTATACAGTAAGATAACAGGGGTTATTTGTATATTATATTGCATAAACCTCACTTCTCTCCTACATCCTTGATCAATGTCACATCTCTCCTAGACTGTAAATGTGGGGCAAGGCCTTTGACCAATTTCTCTGTACCATGTCATATGGCACTATATCTATAGCAGGGGTAGGCAACCTATGACACGTGTGCCAAAGGCGGCGCACAAGCTGATTTTCAGTGGCACTCACACTGCCCGGGTCCTGGCCATCGGCCCAGGGGGGGGCTCTGCATTTTAATTTAATTTTAAATGAAGCTTCTTAAACATTTTAAAAACCTTATTTACTTTACATACAACAATAGTTTAGTTATATATTATAGACTTATAGAAAGAGACCTTCTAAAAATGTTAAAATGTATTACTGGCACGCAAAACCTTAAATTAGAGTGAATAAATGAAGACTCGGCACACCACTTCTGAAAGGTTGCCGACCCCTGATCTATAGAGTGCATTTACAGAAGTTATGTAGTGCAGGCAATGTACGACGCAAAGCGAAGATAGGCGGATCATGTAGTCTGCAGGCAAGACAATAGGTGGACAACCCATATCAGTAACCGGATCCCCAGAGACCGCTGGGCAGACCGAAAACGTGCTGGGCCGATCCCATGATAAAACTCTTTGGCCAGAAATGAAAAGAACGTGCTTGCAACAAAATGGAATGGTGTGGCGTTGACTGGCATTCGTGGAGGGGTGGACGAGGAAAATCCGGACAAAGGTGATTTACAGAAGTTGACTGTTTCAGCATGGTCTTTCATTGATGCCCAAACCAAGATCCTTTCTAATTCCTATGGCCTTCCCTCTACGTTTATGATCCCAGTGAGCTGTACTATCCAGAGTGCCAATGGGCCAGTGTTTTTAGCAGGTTTGTAACTAGTGTGTTAAAAAACTGTACATTATAAATGTCTATATCTTTTGAATCATTCCTCAGTCATGTTTTCCCAATTATATAAAAAGTAATGACCCACGGAAATATATTAGTTTTTTTCTTCCCTCCCAACTCACAATCACAGTTGGAAACTAAGTGGCATACATGTTGGCCCTAACAAACAAAACAGGATTCCTTAACTCTTTGAAGTAGATGGAAAGGAGCAACAACTTGAAAAAACTTTTAACCAAATCAAAGAGTTAAATTTCTAGCTTCCTTCAAATTTTTCAGATTAAATTAGGCCTTATAAAACAAAGTAAAAGACCGTGCTTTTTTTTAATTAAATAAAAGTTCTTCCAACTCCCAGCCCTGAAACAAGTGACTTGACTAGCATCACACAGGACTTCTGTGGCAGAGGCAGGGATAGAATCCTGTTCTCCAAGGCAGTATTTAACTGCCTTAACAATGACCCCCTCCATTCTCTTCCTGCACTCCACTGCCTAATTCACTCCACATCTCCCAACTTCTGGTACACTACTGGAAAAAAAATGTGTGTGATCATGTAATTAAAGAATGTATCACATTGCTTGTATGCACAAAGGATGCACAGACAGCCTTAATTCTGGCATTTCCTAACTTCTAAATGCTTGACTTTGCAACTGTAATAGTGTTCTTTTAACACCGTTTTTGAGTAAATTCCTTGCTTTTTAAAAAAATCAAACTGAAAAAAACAAAAATTCTATCAAATAGCATCATATTGACACCTACATGGATGATTAGTACCGTTGGAACCTTTAGATCGCCCACACAGACGACTTCTGCCATTTGAACTAAGGGGTCCCCAAACTGTGGGGAGTGCCCCCATAGGGAGGCCTGAGGAAGGTTCAGGGAGTCTAGCAGGGCCAGGGCCAGCCCCCAGAGGGGAGAGGGGTGGGTAGGAAGCACCACCCAGTCCCACTCTGCCCCAGCCCAGTTCTGGCCCCAGCCCCAGCTCCGCTCCACCCCCTGCTCTGCCCCCAGCCCAGCTCTGGCTGCAGCCACAGCTCTACTCCATCCCCTACTTGTCATCCAGCCCGGTTCTGCCCTCATTCGCTCTCTGCCCCCAGGTCAACTCGGCCTCTGCCCAAATTCCTTACCCATCCACAATTCTGCCCCCAGCTCCACCATCAACTCAAGCTCCTCCATTATTGGTATGGAGTGCGACAGGAAAAGTTTGGGCACCACTGCTCTGTGTGGTCCGGCAGTAGAGGGGGATGAAACACACACACTGACAATGGGTTTCAGTGATATTTGCTGGCAGCAGAGGAAGCTCGGGAATCTTAAATTCCACTCCAGCCTTTGGAGGGAGTGTCTCTGGTGGACACGGACTCTTCTGTCCATTCCATCCAAGACTTCTTCTGCTCCATGCCTTGCAACATGTCCGTCTCTTTCCCACCCCTCACTCTTCATCCTAGTGCCATTCTCCTCACCTAGCCAGTCACTGCCTCCACTCCTCGGGCTTCTAACCCTATTCCCAATCTCACTGACCAACAAATCCTTGCCTCACCCCCTGGACTCCTCCTCCCATACTCCTTGTTCAGCTATTCCCAGTTCCTCCTCACCCCCTGGCTCCTTGCCCACCCAGTTCCCCTTCTCTCATAACCTTGTCTAATCTGTTTTCCCCTGTTTCCCCCAGCCTCCAGTCCCATCCTCCACTACCCATGTTCTCCATCCTCACTGGCTTTCAATCCCAGACTCTCTCCCTAGGTTCCTTGCAATCTGTCTCCCAGTTCCTGTCTCTCTGCCCAGCCAATCCCAGTCACCCTTGCCCAATTCTTTGCCCCAATCTACTTCTTCCCTCTCCCTTCCTCCCACATCCAGCTCTTGTGCCCTCTGCATTCACATCAGACAGCTTCCTGCTGCTCACGTCCTGGGTCCAGTAGCGGTGCATTGGGAACATAAGAGAGTCAGCCTCCCTGCTTTCAGTCCTGGTGCCCAGTCGTGGCCGGCGGCAGCAATTACAGGGCAAGTCCTGCTCAGCCTGGGCTGGAGTTATGCTCAGTATGGACAGAATCTTCAAAGAATTTAGCTGTGAAGTGTTGGCAAGTCATCATCAAGCAAGTGTGAAATGCAATTATTCAAACTTGGCCAAGATTATTCTGATTTGAACAGAGATGGAGAAAAGCAAATCCCTAACAGTGTTACCCCCACCCCCTGCCAAATGTCAAGACTCTGCTTTAAAGCATGGGGGTGCGATAGCTTCCGAAAGAAAAGGTCATCAGAATTTATTATCAAGAACAAAAGATCTATCTATTTTTTTCTAGCTCATTCTCAGAAATGCCTGAATCACTTTGCTTGAAATGTTGAAAAAATTTGGCTAAGGCAGACACCTGACTTGGAAAATGTCAGACCCAAAGGTTAAGTTTTGGCAAAGTTATACGCTACTGAACACATGGCTGTGGGAGGTGTCGGGCAATCTTAATAATGGTGCTACCAACCCTGCCTATAAAAAACACATTTACAGGGATGCAATCTTATTGTCCTTAAATTACCATTTATGCTAGTGATATCCTATCACCTTCAATGGAATTGCACAGGTGTAACTGAGCACATAATTTGAGGAGAATGGAGCTGCTAAGTAGCGCTGCAAACAGAAATTAGTTAACAATTTTCTTGATGCGTAAACCAGAAAAGTGTCCAATTTACTTTTACAGAGCTATGTTGGTTCTGCAGGATTGATACACTAGCAAAAAAAAGCTAAGTCAAATCACTAGGTAGGCAGATATGACCAAAGGAATTAGTGAAGGATGAACCAATTTTCAAACATTTTGTTTTTAAAAATAAAAAACACCCTTTGTTAATTAAACATATTAAAAGTTTTAAAGCACTGCTGCTCAGTTAAGAAAGTTTTGTTTTCACTTGCTTGTTTTGAGTTTTAAGCCTTATCTACACTGATTTAGCTAAACTAGTGCAAACCTTTATGCAGTCATACTTATATTGACTTAAAACTGGTTATATTGGTTTAGCTTGCCCTGTAAATTTACCAACACGAGCTAAACAGATATAAACTGGATTTAAATTAATTTAAGAGTGTCCACACAGGGTTTTGCGACGGTTTAACAAAGCCACTTTAAAACCAGTTTTAAACTAGTGCAACTTTGTGTGTATATGGGGCTTCTGATATGTCTGATACGTGGATTTTCCCCTGAAAACAAATATTGTAATCTTACTGATAATGTTATGTTGCAGTAAACCTCAACTACCTCTGCACTAAGCACTAGCAAATACAGTTAATCTATCTTTCAGGAGGTACACTGAAAGTGATATCATTGCTTGGTTTCAAATCTATTTCCAAAGCTTCAGTCACAAAGAACAGAAAACAGGCTTACGTTTACTTACCTCTTTTTGGCCTCTTCATATTGCCAGCTCAGTCTTACTTTGTCCACAAGTCTCGTTTTATCATCAAAGCAAAACTTTTTTTTTTTTTTTTTTTGGCGTTGAGGACCAGGAAGAAAAGGAAAGGTGGAGAAACACAACACATTAGTAATAAACATGGTTAAAAGAATATAAATAAAATTTATTCTCCCTACCCAAGCTTACCAAAAAACTGTCAATGTTTAAATAAAAATGTGTCTGCAAGAGATAGTTTGGATTCTTAAGATATTAAATTGGGTTATTAATAAATTACCTAAAGGTGCAGTAAGTGTAAAGTTAGGCTGTTTACTGAGAGGGCTTTCTGGAAATTAAACGAGTTAGTAACACTTAATTATGCATTGTCAAGACCTTCCTAAGTCAGAGCACAAAATGTAAAGAATAGGATGTATCAAACGAGTGCAATATTTAATTGCTTATTACAATAGCATTCTTATTTTATGGGAAAATTCAGTGCAAAGTCATTGGGTTTTGCTTCCAAAGCAAAAAGAAAGATGTTCCCTATATGCTGAAGCATTACTCAGTATTTTAGTCCCTGGAATCCATGGCTCTTTACCTTAAATTTATCTAGAAACAAACAACAGATTAAACAGTTTTATTCCAATGTGCTACAACTGCTTCTTGAATCAAAAGGTTGCAGCACTGTCGCCATGCTGCAATTCTTACTGTAGCAAAGCGAGCTCTCTTCTGCAAACCCTCCTTGGGCAATATGCTCCATCACATGCAGCTTTAGTTCCTCCCCAGCCACATATAGCTTAATAGCTATAACTTCTCTAGATCCCCATACCAGATCACTGAGCTTCTAGTCCCTTGTCAGTTGCCTGTCCTACTCTATGTACCTTCAGGCACAGGTAACACAATCCACCAATTCCCCACTCACAACCACCAGCTGATACTAATTCCCCCACTGCAGAATATTTTTCAAATTCAGGAGTGCAAGGGTTATCCCTATGCAGTTATACATTTATATTTTCTAACCAAATGTATACTATACAAACATAGTCTTCAAAATATACCATAGTTGGTTTGTTTTGGATGGTATTCAGTGTGCATTCTGAAGCAGAGAACATGGCTATTATCCTTTTGGTAAACTAGGATACTGCAATCTGATCCACCACCAGTTTCAACAAATGACTCTCCAATTGTACCACATGTCTCTCACTTTGGACCACGTGGGAAAAGTTTAGTGCCAGATCAGTTCCCTCAAACTCTCCAAAGATCACAATTACACATCATATTTATAAAAAATTCCCTTTCTACTCACTCATCGCTCATGGGTGAAAGGGACTAGAGGGAAAACAGACCAAAGAAAAATGCATAGTATACAACACTCAGAAAAAGCGGTTAACTTAAAGCTCTTGAATTATAACAAGCTTTGTATCTGAAGTAACATTCAAATTCTTATACTATCGCACTGTGAATGGGCTCTCAACTCCACTTCAAATTTCCTCAGAAGCAGTTGCTTACTTTTTGCCCATGAAAACCTAATTCAAATGACCAAAGTAACAGTGCATGGTAACCATTTAACCAGCATGCACACAACAGTGTAATTCTCATTGGGTTGTTTAAGTGTGGTCCTCTTATACTTTTCTTGAACATGATTTAAAGAAGGGCTTGAAGGAAATGACAGCGAAGGCCTGACCGACCAGATCAAGAAGGAAGTGGATTTCTTATAAAGAAAAATATTAGAGCCCTAATTTAAATTGTAAATTTCCCTCTATTTTGGAAGAAAGCAGTAGAGATCAACTTAGCTCTTGAATCTTTTAATCCATATGTAAAGATGAAACCAGTGTGGTAAAAAAAACACGACAGCTCAGAGGGTAACAGATCCTTGAGGCAAATGTAAAACTGGGCACTTACAACCCTTTATTTTTTTTCCCTCCAGCATGGCTGTAATACCAGTAAAAGTTTGATGCTTGGTGCAAACAGCTGGCAACAATTGCACTATAAAAAGGCAAAACCACAGACTGGGAGGCTTGTGAACACTCCTGTGGGGAACTATTATTCAGGGTCTACTTTGCCATCTGCCCATTAGTCATGGAGATGGTTAGAAAGTGATCACTTCAGCCCAGACTGATGGAACTGAGAAGCAGATTCCTTTGTAAACACATTTCACAAAGGCCTTTCGCATGTTTGAGAATTAGAATCACAAAGCATATAACTAGTGAACATTATTTGCACACTATTAAGCCAAAATGGATCTTTTAAAAATGGAGAAAAAAAACAAAAAGAGTATTTTCTTCCAAGCATCCATCTTTGAATTAAAATGGAAAACGAACCATAATCATGTGACTAACACAAAAGCTGCTTATTTTCCACAGCAAACATCTCACATTGGAACACATACCTCTCCAGTGATGTCAGTTTGAGAACAAGCATCACAGTGTTGTTGAGGTAAACAGGAATCACGGAGTGAACCAGAATTGTGCTGGAGACCTTGCAGGGAATCTGTAATACAACAGCTATTCCTGAATCCATCCGTTAGCTTCGCCAGGCTCTAAAAAAGAACATTAAAAAAAGTGATCTAGTAGAATCTAATTTAAAAAAAATAGTAGAATGATACTCCACCCACTACTTTTTCTATTATTGGGATATAACAGGACGTTTATTAAAAAAGCTACCTGTAAGAAAGTCAAATTTATCATTTCATTCTGTGAAATGGGAACTTTGTTTTGAAACTCCATTTCCAAAAAACCCCCAATGACTGTATATTGTATGTATGTGTATATTAAAATGAATGTAGTTTAAATCCAAAAACAACAAATAGTTAAGAAATATCTGTCAAAGTTTCAGTTTTCAGAGCTGTGAATAGCTCTGACTTTACACACAGCAGCTGCCATCTTCCAGGACAGATAGCAGAGAGGGCCACGTCTTACCTGCCCCTGCCTCAAACACACGACACTCCTCAGTGACTAATCTCCCACCCATCTTGAAAAAATATCACCCATTGCTTCAATTTTAATCACAGTTAATTTCACCGTTGGATTCTACAATCGTAAGGTCCATGCAGCCAGAGAGGTTTTTCCACTTGGATTGCGGGAAAGGCAGCACTATGAAATCTGTGGATCTGAGCAGACTGTGTAGGTAAGGGTACAGAACAGCACAGAGGGAGAAGGGCAGGTAAGACACAATCATGCAAAATAGCCACTGCCAGATGGAAGGCAAGTTTTCAATTTGTTAAATGAAATGTTAATTAAAAGAAGAAAGCTAATATCATGATTTTTATACAAGCTTAGACAACAGGATTTGGGGGGGTTTAAAGTTCCCATTAAGCAGAGTTTCTCTTCAAGATTAATAGCCAACTTTTAATTTCATAATTTGACTTTTTGATTATTCACCCTCTCCTGCAACCAAATGTTTTCAAAATATTCTTTTTCTTTTGCCACAATTAAAACAATAACCACACAGTCTGGCATGCATGAGAGAGACCACTGGCATCCTCCACTGTGAAAAATTTAAACATAAAATATTTAAATAAACTTCTCCCACACATTCCCAAAAAGAGATAACTCTCACTAACAAATCCCATCAAAAATTAAGTTAACCTACTATAACCATACTGACCAGCATCAGGTAGAAGACTGTTACCTAACAAAGAACTAAACTGATTCTAAATTACAGAGGCTCAATGCCAGTGAAACAGTTTGCTGATTTTAGGTTCCTATGGGGATTGCTAATTTGCAACAACCTGTAGTTATTAGGCACACCCAATTAATTAAGAAAAAAGGACATAATATAGCTCAGTGATTCTCAAACCGTAGCTCACAAAGAACTGCAGACAACATGGTACTACTGGCATCTCCCCCTTGCTTACAATTGGACAATTACAGAAGCAAGAAAAAAGCCCTTCCTGAAAGCTAACAGAGGAGATTTCCATACATGCTCTACCACATGGTGTGGTCCCACTTTCATCTGTACTGCCCTGCTCAAAGCCATTCATCTCCACGAGGTATAGGGGAAATGTAGCTGTGCTGGGTGCAAGGGCGGCTCCAGGCACCAGTGCACTGCGGGGGGCGGCCTGCCGGTCGCCGTGAGGGTGGCAGTCAGGCTGCCTTTGGCGGCATGCCTGTGGGAAGTTCGCTGGTCCCACGGTTTCGGTGGCAATTTGGCGGTGGGTACGAATCCGCGTTACCAGTGGACCTCCTGCAGGCATGCCGCCGAATCCGCATTACTAGCATTACCACGTTACCAGCGGACCTCCTGCAGGCATGTTGCCGAAGGCTGCCTGACTGCCGTGCTTGGGGCGGCAAAATACATAGAGCCGCCCCTGGCTGGGTGTAGGGCAATGGGGGTCTTCTGCCTGAAACTTCTCCTACTTCATCACTTCATAGCTCTATCCTGGGGACACTATACCAAATACACACACTATCAGATACAATTTTGGGGCAACATGTACTTCATGTTAGATAGAAACAACTCTTCCACTTCAATATTTCCTACTCAATCTCCCAACCCAGTAAAAAAAAAGAAAATCTCCCCAGGGCTGTCGATGGATGTTAAAATTAAAAAAGAAAACACACACTGGAGCAGACAACAAAATCCATATAAATATATACTTGGGAGGCATGGGGAAAGAGCAGCTCTCAGAAGTCTAACCACGCATACAAACTTTTATAAACATTCCCTCATCTTTTTGGAGAAATAACACCACATATATGGCATTATTTCTAACCACAGCACCCAGTTTAAACCTGTCCACCTCTTCCTTCCTTGCCTCAGACTTCTCTCCCACATATCCTCATCCAATTATCATATTTCTACAACAGCCACAGTTTTCTGAGCACCTACACAAGACTGAGTCACCTCTGCTATGTTTAGATCCACTGCCTACACCTTACAGATTTAGATTAAGAGGTAGTTATGAAGTTTTCTATTTCCTTTTTCTGGAAGAATTTACAAAGTGTTTACACATAAAACTCCCAACTCCTCCATAACCACTGCTTTTTCCAAAATGTGTTTATTGTGAGAGAGATTTTTTTTTCCTTCGCCTGCTAAGCAAGGATTTTAAAATGTAAGAGTAATATGGAAAATTTTAAACAGACTTCATACTGGTTCTACATAACTGAGATACTCATATTTTGAAATATTGTTATTTTGTTAAATCTTAAAATTGGGTCAGGATTGTAAAGTATGCTGACATTGATTAATATTAATTTGTTTCAAAATTAGTAGTTACATATTTTAAAGACTATTGCACCATAAAATGCACTGGAAGCAATATACAATTGTGACAACTTCAATTCTCATCAGTAAAACGGATCTAAAACCAATGACCAATATCATCCTAAATTTCTCATTTATTCTATATGACTTCTATTCCAGGCTTGCCAGAGGACCCATATCAGTCCATGGTATTTAACTTGATACTAGATTTGTAATTACTTAATAGAATTTTTCAGGCCACTGTTATCACTCTTAAAGTTTGTTTTAAAGGTGCAATTCTCAAGACTTCTCAGTCTGTCAGGTGGACACTGTGTTGCTGGGTTAAGACATAAGAATAAAAAAAATAGTCTAGTGGGAGAGTTAAAACAAGGCCAGTAGTTGAGCTGATCCAAGATTTCTCACACACAAGTCTTTAAACTGCCAGTTACTTTCCCCAAATGTGCATTATGGAATCCAGGAAGAATTGCTTTTCTAATCATTCTCACTAGCCATGGCATATGGAAGGCTGAAAACCATTTTAAAAGTTGGCCAATACAAAATAGCAAATATACTGAAAGTTGCCAAGGCTGAAATTTTTTATAGTGACTTCACTGTTCTGCCTACTTAGACAATGTTTTGTAGTCCATCAGCTGACCGTTGGGTAATGCTTCAGAGACTGAACAACTTTTAAACTATGGGAACATAATATAAGCAGATTACAAGATACCCAGATAATTAATTAAAAAAAAAGCTAACAAAACATGATGAAACTACTGCAGAGAGAGATGAAAGATACATTTGAAAGGCTATGTTAATTTACTAGGCTCCTAGAAGTTAGCAGCCAAGATATTGCCTTTCGCATACAGCAGAGCTGATTTAACAGAACCATCCTTGTCATCTTTCCAAGCCCACAGGCTCTCTGGGTTTTTTTAATAAGGTGTATAAAGCTAACGTATGGTATGAAGTTGAGACTTAAAAAAAGGAAAGGGGGAGGTTAATGCCTAATGGTAGTGAGATAGGGATGAAGAGGCTTCATGCAATCATATGCGATTACATTCCAGTTATCTGGACTAGTACATCATAGTACTGGTATTCCTCCGCTGGCTCTTGAAGCCAAAAAGGTGGATCATTGAATTTTTAAAAGGCCATACCACAAACTGCAATGGTCAAGAGAGGCAAAAATATTATTAGAGGCCTGGATAGATTTTAAATGAGGATAAGCTAACAAAATAAACACTTCATAGTTTAAAGAAGCTAGGAGGAAACATGGCATAGAGATATATAAAATAATAAGTGGATTAGCACATTCCTTTCTTTACCCTGTTTCATTATACAAACAACAAGAGAACACAAAATGAAATTAAAGACAAGTAATGTAAAACTGATCAAAGAATATATTTTCTTATGTAACATAATTACTCTGTGGAACTCAAGGTATCCATGAAGTCAAGAGTTTAAATGGATTCAAATAAAGATGAGACATTTATATGATTTAGTTATACTATCTAGGGTATAAAAGATTCAGGGATATGAACTATCAGGCTCAGGACATAGGCCAACCACTAACTGATAGGGATTAGGAAGAAACTTTCCAGATGGACAGTTTATGCAGTAACCTGCTTAAGATATATGTTTTGCACCTCTCCTCTACTTCTGATCAATGTCAGACAGAATATCAGACCACTAGTCTGATTCAGTTTAGCAATGCGTATGCACCTACAAACAAGGGAAAACATCAGAGACCAGGGGAAGCTACATTTTTGCAACTATCCATCCAGTAGAAAGTTTCTTACCTGCATAAGGTCCTGCCTTTCTTTCTCACCCATACAAATAGCTTTTTTTATGGTTCGGAGCTCATTCATTATGGCCTGGGCTTCATCCAGTTTATAATTTGTATGAGCACTTGACATCTTACGATCAATCCTGTTGGCAAAAATTCAGAGAAATTTAAAAGTTAACTAATTATGCAAAGGTTCCGAAAGTATTGGTTGCTAATATGCCACTTCATTTCTATGAATAAAATGGTATATTTACTTTGAATTAACAAACACCAAGTATTTATAACATTCTAAAGTTATCTGACTATAAACCAGGAAACTAAAAAGGCAATGCAGTTGGCCCAACTCAGCTTCCCCAGAACTGACAAGTTTCCTGTTTTTAACCTCCGGAATCAGAGTTCACAGTTCATGCAACATAAACATACACTCTTAAGGCAGTTTTATGTAATAAAAATAAAATTAACTTACAAAGTAGTATCACAGATGGTCAAGTTGAAATAGACCCCTTAGTGTAAGCTGCTCCAATTCCCTGCCAATGCAGCATTGATTCATAGAATATCAGGGCTGGAAGAGACCTCAGGAGGTCATCTAGTCCAACCCCCTGCTCAAAGCAGGACCAATCCCCAGACAGACTTTTGCCCCAAATCCCTAAATGGCCCCCTCAAGGATTGAACTCCCGACCCTGGGTTTAGCAAGCCAATGCTCAAACCACTGAGCTATCCCTCCCCCCATTCATAGATTCCAAGGCCAGAAGGGACCATTGTGATCATCTAGTCTGACCTCCTGTATAACATAATCCATAGAACTCCCCCAAAATAATTCCTTTTGATCTAGAGCATCTCTTTTAAAGGAACATCCAATCTTGATTTTAAAATGGTCAGTGATAGAGAATCCGCCACAACCATTGGTAACTGGTTCCAATAGTTCATTACCATCACTGTTAAAAATTTACACCTTGTTTCCAGTATGAATTTGTCTAACTTTCAGTCACTGGATCTTGTTATACCTTTGTCTGCTAGACTGAAGAGCCCATTATCAAATATCTGTTCCCCATGTTGGTAATTCTAGACTGAGATCAAGTCACCCCTTAACCTTCTCTTTGTTAAGTTAAGTAGACAGAGCTTCTTGAGTCTACCACTATAAGGCGTGTTTTCTAATACTGTACTATAATCATTCTTGTGGCTCGTCTCTGAACTCTCTCCGATTAATCACCATCCTTGCTCTTTACAGCATATTTCCTAGGACAGGGGTCGGCAACAAACAAACCGGCCCGGCCCGCCAGGGGCTTACCCTGGCGAGCTGCGTGCCAAAGGTTGCCGACCCCTGTCCTAGGACTTTGTTCAGTCTTGTTTTAAAAGTGACTAGTGATGGGACTCTCACAATTGTCCTTGGGAGACATTTGTAAAGTCTCAGGTTTTATTGTCAAGAAGTTCTGATTGGTATCTAACTAAGAATAATCAATACTTATTCTTTCTGCTGGATTTCAGTATTTACATCAAAATGGGATCTCATGGCTAGCTTGAAATCACAGGACTGTCCCACAAAATTTCCAACTCAATTCATAGCAGCACACACTCTGGATTTTATCTTTGGTCTGGGAGTTGGGGTTGTGAAGATAATATCTTTATCATAGCCAGACCACTTCTTGCTCCAGATTAAGGTCAGCTTCTTTCAGGGGGAAGATCTGTTAGGGGGCTGACGGACCTAGTGCAGGTCCAGATATCTCTGATGGGTTCTGCTGCTCAACCATTAAATCACTATGTCAACAGTTGGCTGATTATAACTTGTTATCAGTAATCATTGACAGACCAACACCTACAAACCCTCTCCCATTACCTCATCCTCACCACTCTTCTGGAGATACCAATTAAAAATAAGACCAGAGTCCCTACAGAACTTTCTAGAATAA
Source organism: Chrysemys picta bellii (assembly GCF_011386835.1). Taxonomy (NCBI): domain Eukaryota; kingdom Metazoa; phylum Chordata; order Testudines; family Emydidae; genus Chrysemys; species Chrysemys picta. The sequence goes on from NC_088791.1 coordinate 223,631,224, forward strand.
ACACTCAGATTCAGATTTCAAAACTGACTGGGGGATTTAGCCAGCCAAAACTCACTGAAGTTAATGTTAATCTCAACTTCTATGCCTACAGTAGTGTAAAAGAAAGTGTGTTTAGGGGGAGAAAGCATGCATAGGGGAAGAGCTAGTAAGAATACTGTTATGGGCTATATGCCACAGCTAATAAAGGAAATTTGTCAGCAGATATCTCATAATTCAATACAAAGATTCAGTAATACAAAGTGAGAATACTCACAAACTGTATTTACTTGACAATACTATAGATACTAAGAGCTCAAAAATATTCTTTATGGTAAGCTGACAAGAGTATTGTCAAAGCAAAAGTATTATAAAATTTAAAAAAAGGGACAAGGATTTCTGGCTTAGATAGAATGCAAATTATGACAAAAATATCAAAGTGCGAACAAGTATTTACGATAGGGAACAAGCATACCACAGGAAATTATCTTTCATATTCTAGCACAATGATATAAGATAAACAGAGAGAAGATTTATAGCCACCGTGAGGCTGGCAGACCAGGTGCCAGCTGATGCCAAAGCCCCAGGCCTCACTGAACACTTACAAGTGCATAGTTGGAAACCAGTCTTGCTTATTTGTGTGTTAGCATTATCAAAATAAATAGTATATGTTAAGATGATAAGAATGTGGTTAATGTTTTATAAAATGCGTGTAGGATACTGCATATATTGTTCTCACTCAACTATACCCCAAGTCAGAACATAACAGCAAACATCTGCATTGTATATATCCTTATAACTAAGTAACCCATCAAACAAGAAAAAATGCAAATGATGGTTTCTTACAAGATGTTAAATCCTGTTCATCAACCAAAACATGAGCCATTGTGTGAGATCAAGGATCAAAGACTTTGTTAAGTGTGTTCCTCCCCACCCTTCAGAAGAAGGGGCCTGTGTGGGAACTGTTGCTGTCAGCTTGGTTTGTGTGAGAAGAAGCTATAAATACGGACACAAGGAAAAATTCTTCATCTCTGCACTGTCTGGATTCTAACTGAAAGAGAAGACTAAGGTCTCCAGAGTTACTCTGCGTAGCCCTAAAAAACTTTTGTGAACTGGCAGATTACTACATCTCTGTTACCTTTCAAAGTTATAGACTGACTCATCTATAAATATATTTTCACCTGCTTTAACCTCTGAACAACTCCTTTTTTCTTAACTAATACACCTTTAGATAGTTTACTACAGAACTGGTTGCCAGCGTTGTATTTAGTGTGACATCTGGGGCGCAAATCAACCTGGGTGAATGACTGGTCTCTTTGGACTCGGTGCAACCGGAATATTTTGTGATTTTTTGTTGTAAATGACCACTTATCACATAGTCCAGTTTGCCTGGGTGGCAAAATAGACTGGAGTGTCTACGGGGACTGGCTGTGACTCCATGTAAGACTATTGTAGTATTTTGGGAGTTCACATTTGTTACTACATTAGTGAAATCTAATTATGGAACATACCACCAGTTTGCAATGTCTGCCCTACGGTAGCCATTCACAGTCATGAGCCACTCCAGACAGCGTGACAGCCACCACAAAAGGAGGACAACTAGCTGCACAGCATCAATTAACAAAGATTTACTTTTGATGTCCTATCTAGCAAGATGTCATTAAGCTACTCCATGCTAGCAGAATCCTGACACAATCTTGAGCTACTCAGTGCTGACTAGCAGGAACTCAAACTTTATTGAAGGAGAGAGGCTGTTGAATTGCAATATGGAAGGAGAAAAATGATAAAATGATAATTTGCTGAATACATTGAAAATACTAAAATATGACACTGAATACACTAACGTATAAGAATAACTTTATATATAGCCTGAAGAGACAAGTCTCTTGCCCCATCATATAGCATGTGCTACCACCACCCACTTTCATAAACTATTTTGCTAATTCTGGTGATTTTATTGAGAGTCTTTACTGAAGGACCGAGCTCCTGGAGTCATGTCACTAACCTCCTGGTTGCAAAGAAAAGGTGGGAAACATGAACCCTGAAATTTCAAACACCAGAGAGGATGTAAAGGTGTTACTTTAAACAAATCTCATGATTCTTTTGGGCCTGACTGCTAGGAGCTGGCAGCACTGGTTTAAGATTCTGACAAGATTAGACCAAACCACAGTAGGAAAAGTGATCTTAACTCACTAAGAATTTCATATGATACACAAAGTACTTGGCTTTAACCCAAAGTCACGTTAATATCAAGAACTTGGATTCAATCCAAGTATTAGGCCAGATGGCCCCCTTCTACCCTCCTGTTGCTTCACATCTACAAGAAGACATCTAGGGAAAAGAAAGATATTTAACTTCAAGTGGAATTTTCTACAGGTTAAGTATCTACTAATTCATGTTCTTGGGGCAGGGTTGGAGGCTGACTAGTGAGTTTTTATTTTCTCAGACAAAAAGAGTCATTGTCAATCATACTGTTCACAGTATAATTGGCTGGCATACAGTCAATCCAAGCTGACCTAATATTCTAAGGCTGTAGGTCCCAAACTTTTTACTAAGGTGACCCAGACTAGCAGAATCCTGACACAGTCTTGATCAATTTTAACAGGCAGCACTACCAGCCCCACCTATAATAAAATCTGCCTGATATCCCATTGAAGTCAACAGGAGTTTTAACACTGACTTCAGTAGTAATAGGTTCAGGCCCCTAACTACTCATAATATTTTGCTGTTTGGAAACTATGAAAGGGTTTTAAAGACCTAACATTCACCCAGATGCAAAGCTCAAAATACGATTCCTAACATTGCTTAAAGTCACACTTAAAAATGAAAGGAAACACATGATTGCAAACCAAACAATTAAGACTTCACGCCTCCTATTTCATACTTGGTAATTAGCTGAAAATGTAATTAATAAAATAATTTTGACACAGCCTAGTGAGAAGGCAGAGAGCAGTGGTGAAGACTGAAGTTTTTAAAGAAATTCTACAGTAGAAGAGGAATTAACAAGGTGACTGAGCCTAAAGCACCTGCAAAAAAAAGTTTTCCATTTAAAAAGGATGGGGGAGATGATCTACTTGGCTGTCTATTTTGTGACAATGCACTTTCTCTGTATGGATTGATACAACAAAATATCAGATTCACACATGATTCAAAACATATATCCAAAAAACAAGCCTTTCCAGAGCAGCCTTTTTAAAAAACACAAATCTCCTGGCTCATAAGTCAAGAAGTCACTGTGGAGAACAGACAGAGATCAGCAAAGCAAGAGTGCTCTAGAGAAATTCTTGAAGAAAATTCCATCACAACTTCAAACAACACCCTAACAGACATATAAATAAACAATAAGGATGAGAAATGAGACAAAGCAGGAGCAATATCATGACTTCAATGTCAGTGACAAACAAGCATCAAAGCACTCCAGACATGACTGTTCTGTGCTTAACTTTTAAACTGTCTGATCAAAGGTACCTAAAAAACTATTAGTTGATCAGATTCACAAAATCCTATTCTAAAGTAATACTGATTTTTCCCCCCCTGGATGTAAGCAATTTAACTTAGACTAAAATCTTGGACATTAATATTTAGGTTCAAAACTACTTCTCAGGCTTTTCTTTTCACAAAACCATACAAGAGAAAGGTTTGAAATTGCCTTCACATCACTTTCTTTGTTCTTGGATCTTCCTAGGCAGGTGATTAATCCTTCACAGAAACAGCAGAACAGAGCCTTAAATCAGAACCCTGTCATCCTCATTTTAAGTTAACCTCATGTTGTCATGGGAAAGAAGGGAAAAGCATAAATAGGTTTTATCTAGTCTTAAAAGTTAATATTGATAAAGATACTAAGTCACTGCATAAGGCATAAATGTTTGTGTGTGTATGTGCTACCTGTCATCTGAATACAACAGCATTCTGAATTATTGCTCATCTTCAAACAGCCAAGATCTTCTCACTATATTAAATCGTTTCTTTATGTGTTACTATATCTTTTTCATTACTTTAGTATATTCATAATTGGTCTTCTATCATATACCTCTGACTGGCCTTGCAGTTACCTGATGTAATCAATTTAAAAGACATTTGTGTATGAGGATGACTAGTTAATATTTGCCAATTAAGTACTTTGGCCCGACAAGAGTTTTCTTCTCTTAAACTTTTAAGTATGAACTGCATCTTTCATGTGTATTTGTTGTTACTTACTAAGTACCATGTTTAGCAAATGGAAAAGAAAGCAGCTGCCTGGTTTTAGAATAAAGCAACAAAGAGTCCTGTGGCACTTTAAAGACTAACAGATGTATTGGAGCATAAGCTTTCGGGGGTGAATGCCCACTTCGTCAGACGCATGTTTTTAGATTGCTGCCTAAAAGTCAGAAATTATTAAGGACAACCGTCAGCTGCAATAGTAAGCAAACACCACCTCTACACTAAGCTCAAAAGGGAATTCTATGACCTAAAATACAAACATTCCTCAATTTTTGCATATTTTGCCAGTTTCTTCATAAACTTGCTGGCACATTAATCAATGGAATCATCATCCAAAATAATTCCAGCCAATCTTGCTTACATCAGTTTGCCTTATTATCAATGAGAGCACATTGTTAGCACCATCCATGGTTGTCTAAGTAGGGACAATTGTTAAAATAAATAAATAAATAAATAAAAATTCAAAAATAAAAACTTGCAGCAGGAGTCTGCATTAAATAAAGTTTTGCAACACTTCCAGTTAAGTAACAAGAAAGTAAGCCAACAGGAAGAAAAGAAAGAAAAATTCCCCCCCTCCCAAAACCTGCCAACTCACTCTTGTAGTGTTTCCACTCCTTTTTCTTTATACTGCAGTTCTTCCTTCATATGTGCCAACTCTCGTTTTAGTCTAGAAAGCTTAAAACAAAATATTTTTTAAGCAAAAATATGTTACGGCAGCAAATCACTGAGTAACTATTATTATTCTTTCAAATAATACTTAAAATAATTGCTCTTTCAAGAATTTAAAATTACTGTGCATTGTTCAAAGTCTAGTATTTTCAAAGTGAAAAGTGATAATCTGGTTTTTAATCTACAGTAAAACAAAATCAACAAATGCTTTAGAGAAATATTAATAAAAATCTACCCAACAATGGTCACAAAGTAGCAACATTGCCAAACGTACAAGGTAGCTGCTTCTTTGTATAATCTTCTACTGTGCTATCTGCTATCACTTGTTCTAATAGCCAACAAATCTCTATCCTCATGTGATTTCCAATTTCCTGTCTCCCCCGGAACAGTGATTTCCCATCTAACTCTGTAGTAGACAGTCACCCAAAGACCTGCTCAACTATATTGCAAACAGTCAGCTCAGACAGCCAGAAAGGGGAAGAGGTTCAGTACTTTTTCAATGGGAAGAATGTTCGTTTAAAGTCACTAGAGATTGTGATGATTCATCTGCCCATTTTTATTTCTGTATTATAAAAGACAAGTACAAAGTGACCCTTCAGCAGCAGTAAACAGTGAAAGTTTCCTGGCAGATCATTTATTTAATTTAATAATAAGCAGCTGTTCATTATAATCTCCCCAAAATTTGGTGTGTGTCTGCAGTGACGTTTACTACCAGGTTTCACTATTTTAATAAAATTGCTCCTTAATTGATGCTTATTGTAACAGAAACACAGAATTATGTCTGGTTCCATATGGATGTTTTATATTTTTGGTTAAAAAGTCACATATGTTTTGGGACAGGCACTCCTTTGTTTGTATATGCATTTCAATAAATGATGCCGTCAACTTCCTGCCACAGAAAAAAATGAAAATGTGAGCTTCATAAACAGAAAACATAAACTGAGTCTCCCAGAGATTTAGTAGATTTTCTACAATGTATCCGAAACACTGATAAGACGTATGTAAATCACTATGTAACAAAATGCTTAACACAATGTCTCCCCCATACCCCGCAAAAACAGAAATCACTACATCATCATAACAAAACAGGCAGTATATAGTGACTTCTTGGATTATCTAGTACAACCCTAATAAAATAGACTCAGCTAAAATAAGAAAATATATCATTAATATTTTCCATGTTTATATATTCAATGGTGTTATAGTATATTTAACTCTTTATATTAATTCAATATACATGAGCATGCATAACACAGAGGTTCACCCTATGTACAGAAGTAAAAAGGTGTATTTCATGGTCACTTTATTATTGGACTATGGGGGGGGGGGCAGAGACTGGTAATCCATATGCAAATAGAAAAATCACTTATTTTCTTTAAGCCTTGTTTAGAGAAATTGAGTGAAATTTTAACTTGCTATATTTCCTTGTTTGGTTTGCTGCATTTTCTAAACATTAGCTCTACCACATACAGTATGTTGTAAACGCATGCTAAGAGAATACATGCCTTTGATGGGTGGTAAACATAATTTATTTTCCAGAGCCACTCCTGTGAAAAGTGGTCACTAAATCATGAAGTCATAAACAGGAACACCACCCTTCAAAGATATGTATTTTATTTATTTCATGAATTGAGCATCTGGCATGCTAAGTCCCATTTTATCCATTAATAAAAGGAATATGCAGTTTAGATATATGGTGGGCCTTAAGTTATAAAGCTGCTTTATTAGTTGTGGGCATCTAACTAGCTTCCATTAAATATGTAGAATTTTACTGTTCATTAGGAACACTGACAAGCAGATTTGGAAAGATAAGTATAACTTTCCCCTCCACCACTGTAACTACTTCAGACAAGACAATATTCAAAGTATGGTTCTAACCTAAAAATGGTTAAGTAAAAATGGTACTTTCTTATACAACAGATGTGGTCCATATGTGTTCAGAGTTATATATGCTTACCATAGTATATGGGGATGTGTTGGGGCTGAGGGGGGTCATTTGTCACTTTTTATTCTTTTATAAATGCAGCCCTGGGCAAATGATCTATTCTGGTTTGTGCATCGACTGAACTTATCACTGAGTTCTCAACACAGAGCCACATCCTGACCTCAGTTACATCTATAGAACCCTATGGAACCCAAGAGCAAAATCTAATGACAACTGGTTTGGACAGGTGTTGCTGGGGGACAGAATTTGACTTGCAGAATATTTGCTACTAGCGGTGATGCTCGAGACAGAAAGAAAATTATTTTTAAAATACAAGTTGAGTTGGTGTGTCAGTCATTCAGAAAAAAAATTCTTTACACTTATAAACAGGAAAAAACATTCTTTGGAATCAGTAAGACATAGTAAAGATGGAACCACACTGCTATTTTTATTAAATAATTGTTCAAGAGTAGAAGGGCACTTTAAACATGTGCAGTTTTAGAAAGCATGCATATACAACTTCTAAGCCTAATGGTGGGTGGGTGTGTACAGCACTGTTTTAGTCACAACATCAAAAAAAGATTACTCACTCTGTCACGACGGCTTGCTATTTCTGCTTTAATCTGATATGGGTCATACTTGGTATTAGTTGAAAATCCAGAGAATGCTAAACAGATGGAAAACAATGGTATTTTATAATACATTTTTCACGTTTTCAATGTGTTAAATGATAGTGTGTGCAAACATGTTTCTAAAACTTCAAAGCCACAACTCAGCAAATCACTTAAGCATGTGCTTAACTGTTTTGTGGGATTGTGGCCAAAAACAGTACATACTTGTCAAAGTGTGGCTACACGTCATTCTGGGTTCCCAAAGTTGAGTCATTCTATTTCAAAGATGGAATAAGCTTATTTGTCTACATACAACTTCCAGACATGTCTTTGTAGGATATGATAATCATGTGTTACAAGACTTACTCAGTGTAATTATTTTTGAGTACAACACAGGAATGTTTGTAGCCAAAATGATTTCTTCTAAACAGTAAGGTCTAAAAATTGACAGTACAGTTAATGGATGTTTCCATTTATTTTTCTTGCAGTTTAGGAACTTTCATAGGAATGTAACAAATTTAATGTCCCTATGGTAACACAGATTTTATTTACAACCTCCTCAACATGATTACAGATAGAAGGCATTTTTGGCTGTTAATTAAGTGTATGGTATTTATATGCAATACATAGAAGAATTTATTTAGCTGGACAAAATTTGGACTGAATAGAATGTGAATCAATCTGCTACCAAATACATAAAAAGGAAGTAAAATCACATCACAAATTTCAATTTAATAAAGCCCTTCTAAGAACAGAAAACTAGGAAAAATTGTTCCACATCAATATCAGTTTCCAGCTCAATCACTGATGAAATTAGGTCTGCTTGCAACTCAGTGCATGCAGTAACCACATGCAAGTTTACAGTTCAAAAATTTCCTCACTCTCAGAGTTACAGCCCCCCAACAGTGAGTGTTTTAATAATCTCATCACAGCTTCTCTTAAGACAGAGTTTCAATTTAAAGACACCTTTGTGTTTTCTCTTTTGGTAAACTGAGGTTTTCCAAGATGCAACATAATTTTGCACACTAACATATTCTTTCTGTTATAAGGTACAAGATTTCAAAAGTCAATCTGGGCTGAATTCCAACTGGGAAGTTATTTCGTGTGTACCTAAAGTTATTCACTATCTATCCTGAATTGCTATATAGCAGCACTGTCTGTTGATTAAAAGCTGCTACCTTCCATTCCAGTGTAACTATCAGGATCATCTCCAGAGCCTTTTTTAGAAATCGTCACTACATTAACTCCCTTCCAGTTATTTAGCACGCGGGCTTGTTTAAATGTTTATTATTGTTTAATTTATCAATTTATTCCAAAACCTCCCTTTATTGACGCCTCAATCTGGGACAGTTCCTCAGATTTGTTGTCCAAAAAGGATTGCTCTGATGTGGGTATCTCCCCCAAATCCTCTGCATGAAGACAGATGCAAAGAATTCATTTAGTTTCTTTGCGATAGCCTTGTCTTTCTTGACTACTCTTTTAACACCTTGGTCGACTATTGGCATCCTTCTCTTTTTGGCAGGATTCTGATGTACTGAAATTCTTACTGTTAGTTTTTGCATCTTTAGCAAGTTGCTTCCCAAATTCTTTCTTTCATGGCCTGCCTTATTATACTTTCACACACAACCTTCCAGAGATCATGTACCTTCTTATTTCCTTATTAGGAGTTGACTTCCAAATTTTAAAGATGCCTTTTTCCTGTTACAGCCTCCATTACTCTGCTGTTTAGCCACAGTGGCATTCTTTTGGTCTTCTTATTGTCTTTTCTGATTTGGGGCATGCATTTAATCTGAACCTCTATTATGCTGCTTGCAGGCATTTAATCCTTGTGACAGCTCCTTTTAATTTCCATCTAACAAGCGTCCTCATTCTTGTGTAGTTCCCCTTTTCAAAGTTAAATGTTACTGCAGTGGGATTTTTTGGTATTATCCCCCCACAAGGATGTGACACACAATGTCTCTTCATACTGTAGGAAAAAGTGAACTTAATGTGTGCAGTTTAATGCAATGCTGAAGGGGAACATAATGGTCTATATGGCAAGTAATTGTTTTTTTTTTTTAAATGGAGAGTTGGGAAAGAATTCTTTTCCATCACCTTCCAAGGAAAAAATGAGTATAAATGTCCTTAAATGATAACAAGAAATGTTTAATTTTAATGCCCCCTCATCCATTCCCGGATGTGGCTCTGGTCAGAATGCCTGTTTTGGGATTAGAAAGGATTTTTTTTCCTTTTGCACCAAATTAGCAAGGTGTCCGGGGAGAGAGGTCTGGGTTTTGCCATGGAAGTCCTGCTGGTTTAAAGGAAAAAGGAAAGGAATAGTTAATGTTAAGCAGTAATACAGGGAATACCTAATTTTTTAGCAATTAGCAGCCAGTGTCTAATGCGGATAAAAAGGCTAAAAGGGCCAGCTCCCAGAAGTAAATATGCTTAAGAGTCCCAGAAAATGGCTGGTGGACCTGTTAGAGTGTAGAGAAAAGAGGAGACCTGAAGCCTTTGCAGACTGAGGTAGTAAAAGGATTCTGAAGTGGGCCAAGTCCAAGAGGTTAGGTTGGAGACTGCTAACTCTAATTTGCTGGGTTTATTGTGTGAAGCCATTTAGCTTAGCACTAGGCCCAATAAAATGCCTGGTATTTCAGGGGAGTAGGATGAGGGGAGAGTCCTCTCTACACATTGTTAATAAAGTTGTAGCCTGACATTTTATAAGACAGCTCAGCATTTCATTCTGCTGTGTGTCTCGATCAATTGTGGAAAGAACTTTATAACACTGAATAAACCATGCAGTAACTTGCCAAAAGAGGTTGTCCAATTGCTATCAATACATGGACTGAAATTCTCTAATCCATTATTTCATGAACTTTTTCATGGTGTTGATCACAACTTGGTAGTGAAAGAGTTTCATGGACACCTCTGCTTCCACCTGTAAACATACAGATCTCACCTTCCCCTCATGAATACATAGCCTTGATGAACTTACAGCAAATGCATACATAGAAAAGTCTATGTATTTTTAACTGTCTTTTAATCTGATTTGACAGATGGAAACAAGAAGATTGTTCGACAAACCAGCTCTCCACAGATCCAGAACTGCTCTAACTGGTCAGAGACCAATATTTAGAAATGTTTACAAATACTGAAAACATTTTTACTGGTCTAAAATGTTTCTAGATCTTAAAGCACATGTGAAACAGTTTATTACAAATATTTTTCCAGTATTTTATTATGCTTCTGATTCCGGGGAATGCCAGCAACACATCTCAATAGTTCCAGAAACTTCAAAATTAGTTAGTGTTTGTACCTTTCCTATAGATACTCTCCCAGCAAAGTCTGAGTAATTGTTTGCGTCCAATTCTGCTGCTGTCATACGCAGTTTACCTTTTCTGGGTAGAAAAAGAACTACAACAGCCCCAATCAAATAAAGCAGTTTAAAAAAAATCAGACCTTATTTCCCCAATATTTTCTCCACTTATATAAAAATTGCCCTGTGCAAGATGATAGGCAATAAGTTATCAAAATTAGTGGAACTAAAGTCTTGTGGAACTACTGAAAGTCTTGAAAAATAAATAAAATATTTTTATAAATTGGATGACCTTCCTATTTTAAAATGACATTAAATTATATTAACTTGCTCCCCCCCGCCCATTTCAATTGTGACATGATTTTAGCAGCCAACCTTGCACGTCACAAGAGCTGGGATTTAAATGTGTCATAAAGCATCAGTTTCAGCCTCTTATAGTGTTTGCAACAGCAGCAACTAAAACCATGTTAGACTATAAGTGGGAAGAAAGCAAGAGGTATGACTTTGGCATCCAGTACCTCAGAAACCAAAAGGCCAAAAACAAAAGCTATTTCTCAGCTTTCCAACAGTACATACCACTAGTGGTTTGATAGATATTGGACTTTGCCACTGACCCCTGGGACCAACAAAGTTTTTTTGGCCATTGTTACAGGAGTACATATATTAGATCAGGGTAATTTTCAGAAATTCAGATTCACACTAAGAATAGATAAGAAATTAATAAGGGTTTTATAGAAATCTATTAATATTATTCTGGGACTATAGGGAGGGAAGGACAAAGACTCAAGAAATTCCTTACAACTCTAATATATAAAGGAACTTAGTTTTATTTATCAGCTCATTGATTATTTCAACAACAAATTCTCAAGTAGTTGTTGCAGAAAACAGCAGAAAAAATGTAAGATGCTTTTTGCACAGCTCTGAAAATACACCTTTGATTTTAAATAAATATTAGCACTACAGTGATAGATTTTTTTTAAATATTCTGAAACCAGAGGGCAAACCATGTAAAAATTATTCACAGATTATAGGTATTAGGAGGGAACTAAAATAGTGAACCTGGAAATAAGGACAGCCAAATATACCTTTCACTTTAGAGGAAAAGAGACGTATGCACTTGAGAAAACAGTCAAACATTAATTCATTTACTTTTCATTTGTCATAAATGCTACTGCAATGATTGCTAATTATTAAAGATAAATACTTTTAAACAGGGTCTTTTCTTTCCAGTCTATTTTCACTACTTGATCCTGCACTTAAATGTATAATGTTGCTATTGTTAACATGTTACTATGATGTCACAAAATGTTACAATTAACATTTAAGAAAGAGAAGATGGAAATGTGTAGGAGAAATCTGTCTTAAATAATTGCTATTTAAATAAATCACTTGCCACATAAATATAGCTGAAAGAAAGCAAGTTTAACAGAACAACTACACCTCTACCCCGATATAACGCGACCCGATATAACATGAATTTGGATATAACGCCGTAAAGCAGTGCTCCGGGGGGAGGGGGAGGGCCTGCGCACTCCGGCGGATCAAAGCAAGTTCAATATAATGCGGTTTCACCTATAACGCAGTAAGATTTTTTGGCTCCAGAGGACAGCGTTATATCGGGGTAGGGGTGTATTTACCTTACAGTAACTACAATTCTTCAAGATGCTGTAGTCACTGTGGACTCTTGTGTGTGCACATGCAACTCACACACAAGATCAGTTTGTTTGTTTTTAAACAGCAGAGTCCATCAGGGCCACACACATGCTCTCTGCCTTCTCATGCTCCCATGTGAGGGCATAAAGGGAAGAGAGCCATGACTCTCCCTTAGTTCCCTCGTAACTGAAAGCTTGGAGTAGCTGAAAACCCAAAAAGCAGGGCTGGAGGTTGTGGGATCCACACTGACATCATCATCTCAAAAGAGCCACAATCATGTGTAGGATAAGGAAGAAGGACCGGGGAGAGCATGTGTCAGTGTGGATCCCACTTTAGGTGACTGGAAACCAGTAACCCCTCAGGATGGTAGGAATGAGGAGTTCCAATTGCATCAGTTGAATAGGGATTGTAGTATTGCTCTCACAAAGTTGGTATTTGGCCTAGCAGCTAAGACCAAGGAATAGTGCTTGACAAATGTCAGAGGGTTATTCCAAGTCACTGCCTTATCAATCTCTGATATTGACAAAATCCTTTAGCAGGCAGAGGATATTACTTGCACTCTGGCAGAGTTTGAGACTTGATGTTTGGTGGGAGAAGTGGACAGGCAAGTGAGGTACTTTGTGTTATCCATTTTTATATTCTTTGAGAAGAAGTGGCTGGACCTTTCAAATGTCCAGCAAATGCAATAAATAGATCAGGCTACAGTCTGAATGCTTTATCATACTGACAGGAGCAAACTAAAGTCATGAAAATGTCAACTATATGTATTTTCTTTCCTCCTTGAGCAGAGTGTGATTTCAGGACAAAGGCAAGTAGGATGATCAGCTGGTTTAGATGAAAATCAGAATAAACTTTGGGTGTTGTCTCAACACCATTTTGTCACTATGGAAGGTCATATAAGGGGACACAGCCATAAGTGCTTGAAGCCAGCTCACTCTCTGTTGAAATAGCCTGGAAAGACACCATCTTCCGAGTGAGTTAGTCCAGGGAACATTCTGAGAGAGGTTCACACGGAGGTTTCGTAAGTTTCAGAAGGACCATACTAAAGTATCGAGCAGGAGCAGGTTTTCTGACCAGTATGCACGAGTCTCTTGAGAAACTTCGATACTATGGGATGATAAAAGATCAAGCACTGCAGTACAAGCAGGTGGTGACCTGAAATCACTATGAAGTGGACCCTTCATAGTGCTAAATGGAAGCCTGATGCTTCAAAGGTAGTAGAAGATCTTCAGTACTTAAGTCTGTGTCATGTCCAGACCATGATGGGCTGCTTATATTGAGAACCTCTGCCATTTAGATGAGTAGGTCCATCTGATAGATATTTTCCTACTTTGAACCAGAATTTCCTGGATCCTATCCATGGTACTTAACCAGTCAACAGCCATACTGTTAGATGTGGCAACTCTGAGTCTGGATGAAGTATCTGACTACAGTGTTGTGAGATTAGGTCAGAATGGTCCAGGAGTTGGTTCAAAGACTGAATAGACATTGGTAAGAGACCTGTCAGCCAAAACCGCCTCACCCAATCCAGGGGCAATGAGAATGACCATGGCCTTGTCTCTCCCGGTCTTGGAGATCATCAGGGGAATCTGTGGGACAGCCTATTGGAGACCACTGTTCCACTGTAGGAAGAATGCATCCAGTAACGATCCTGGGCTCAGTCCACCTCTGGAGCAAAACCAGTGACATGTAGTGTTGTCCTTGGTGTAAGACAAGTCTACTAGGGATCTCCAAACATGGAACAGCTCTTCTGCAACGAATCTATGCAAGGACCATCTGTGGTCAGTCACAGATTGTCTGCTCAGGAAGTCTGTCAGGTTGTTGCTGACTAGGAAGTGAAGAGCCATCAGGATCTTCCCACTCTGACAGCATCAAGTCCAGAATCTGATGGTTTCTAGGAAGAGGGACAAGGAGCAAGTGTCCACTTGTTTGATTTGCAGTGCATAGCAGTCTTGTCCATGAAGATTTGCACTACCAAATTCCAGAGGATCTGTAGGAACACCACACAGACCAGTCTCTGGCTCTCAGCTTCAGGACGTTCATATATAACTCCATATCATCTGAGGACCAGGTCCCTTGAGTCTGCAGTGGTCAAAATGAGTTCCCCTGGTTGCCCCTGACACATCCATGATCAGCATATCTTCATGAGGGACTGAAAGGGGCACCCCTCTTAGTGCATTTGTGGGATCCAACCACTAAGCCAGCTCAGCAGTGACTGATATGTGGGGCACAGAGATTTTCCTGTCTAGTCAATGTTGCAGAGAATAGCCTGACCTGAGCAGAGCTGGAGGAGTGTGAATGCCTTGCCTTCCCCAGGTGGGCAGCCACCACTGCTAGAGCATTCACAAAAAGCCTAGGTGCCATGGAGAGTCCAAATGGAGTACTGTGTATTGGTAGTGATTAATTTCCACTGTGAAATTCAAGTACTTCCTGAGGGCTGAGTGAATATCTATATGAAAGTACACATCTCCCAAGTCGAGAGCCACAAACTAGTCTCGAGTCTGAAGAGATGGAATGATGGATGCACATATTACCATCCTGAATCTGGGGCAGTGTATGTTCAGTCTCCAGTCAATTCTGCTAGCTGAATGACAGGGTGGAATAAATGCCAGAGGAGCCATATGAGGGGCATTTTTGAGTATCATAATCATTTTCAGAATGGTACTCCTGCTCTCTGCCCTGGGAGTATGGATGAGCTCACAGTTTTCATTGGGGCTGGTACTTATAGCTTCCCGTAGGGGTCGGTGTGTAGGTCCCCAGTAAGGTTACAAGGGACATCCCCAATTTAAACACAAAATTGCCTGCCCCATACTAAGTCAGTAGGGGATGCATTTTATCCCATATTTCAACTTGGTACATGGGGTCTCAATGCCACTGGCTCAGACTGTTCCCAGCATCTGCATGGAACCTTAACAGGTGCCACAGTGACAGCACCCAGAGCTAGAGAAAGAACACCTGGGAAGAATGAGAGACAAGAAGGGACTTTTCCCAGAGGTGCAAGTGAAGACTAGGCACATCTGAGGTTTGTCCCATATTTTTGAAATTTAAAGTTGGCAAGCCTAGTCCCCAGTGATCCAGGGTGGCCCCAGTGTCCTTTAAGGAATGATTTTTGCCAGTTCTCTTCTTGAAGAGCTCCATGCCACAAACAGGAGATCTTGTTTGGTATCCTGAACTTCTCTATGTATTTCTGATGCCAGAGCCAAGCGGCCCGTCTCATGCTCATGGTCATGGCCTTCTGGCTGTGCCAGAGGCACCCATGTCAGCTTGTGAGGCTGTCCTGAACACTGTCTGGTCTTCTGTGATGATCTCCTTTAAATCCTCCCTAACATCCTGTAGCACATTTGTCAGAAAGAGTCACTTTTTCCCATATCAGGAAATTATATTTGGCTAACAGTGTTTCATAGTGTGCCACATGGAGTTGCAGTGAGGCAAATGAGTAGGCTTTGCACCCAAACAGGTGCACACAGGCACCCAAAAAGCTTTTCAGGGTTTCTGTCCTTGGATGTGCCTTTTGTCAATTTTAATTTTTCCTGCACTGCTGCAACTACCAGTTGATCCTGAACTGGAGGAGTGTGGGGGAGAGACGTGCTCAAAGGTTTTTGGAGGCACCTGATAATGCTTCTCCACCAGTCTGCATGTGGGCTGGATGGTTGCTGGGGTATGCCAGAGCCCCCTACCTGGTTCCAGTATGCCTTCATTTACAGGAAACACATTTACAGTGTGATCAAGAAATTAAAGAGTGTGTGAGATTTCTCTTGGATTACCATCATTTCACTGTCCAGGGTCCTCACTATGTGAGCTGGAAGATCTTGGAGAACTTTAAAGTCCTGGGTCACCAGGGCTAGAGATGGTATGACCACCTAGTTAGGAAACAATGAAGATGCTTTGGATAGAGGCCAAGGTGCCATTGTTTCTCCAGTATCCCTACTTCTTGGATATCAATGTATGGCTCTGGTGTCAGTGATCCAGGTCACGATACCACTGGGGAGCCTGATCTCTTCATCTTCCCGTACCTACAGGAGGGGGATCTGCTGTGGGATACCAGAGATGATTGGTCCCCAGTACGTAGCTTGGTATATGGATACTAGCCCAGGAGCGACTGGTTGACTCAGTGCCACTCCTTTTGTCTTTGTGGTGGCATTGCAACAGGAACCCCGAGCCATCTTCAAGACCACTCCCAGATGGTAACAGGGAGGCATCCCTGCTTAACCCTGCAGAGAAGGCATAGCTCAACAATGATGATGAGAAAAAGTAGTCCTCGAATGGTGGACGATTGGCTCCAGGGCCCAGTGCCACTTCAGGACTAACAATGATCCTGGAGGGAATCCTGGCAGTTCCACAAGGGTCTACCTCAGTCCTGTGGTATGGTTGATGCTTTCACTGGTGTCAGCTTAGTCAATGCCAATCTCCATGGTAGAAGATTTAGGCTCTTTATCCTTTGAGGAGTGAGGCCTCTTCTCCTTTCTATAGGGCGATGCCTCCCTACACTCGGGGCCATGTTTGGTCTGAGTTTGGCCCTTCTAATCCTTATAGAATCATAGAAATTTAGGACTGGAAGGGATCTCAATAGATCATCTAGTCCAGCCCCCTGCACTAAGGCAGGACTAAGTATTGACTAGACCATCCCTGACAGGTGTTTGTCTAACCTGTCCTTAAAAACCTTCAGTTACGGAGATTCCACATTAATAGCGATCCAAGCAGTACTTGTCAATCCAGAGCATACATTAATGACTTATAATTTGATAATGTTTTCTATATTTATTAATCATTTTGATCAATGGATTGATCACTGAACAGGCAAATATGTTGGTTCTATTGCAAACCAACAATACAACGTGATGGTGGCCTCATCTGACTTGCTATAAAGATTGAAAAGGTACTAGCCTAGTAAGACTTATTTAAAATTTATTTCTTGGGTGCTGGCTCCAAAGATGATGATGTGCATGCCAGAAGAGCTGGTCCAGAAGTCAGTTGGTATTCGTGCTGATTTTGTACCTGATATCAGTCCTGAGGTAGCTATGATTGGTGTAGATGATCCCAGTACCAGGGTACTCCATGTGCATGCGATGGTGGAGTTTTCCTCACTTCCTTCCTTTCATTACCAAATCCTGGGTTGTGGTGCTTGCTGGTAGTGTATGTCGGGGATGGGGAGGGAAGGAAACGGGGAGGCAGTGCTTAAATGCAGTTTCAGCCATGCATCCCTTGACTTGCACATCCTCATTGAGAAGGAGGTATACACCGAGCAGTTATCGGGCAAGTGACTATCCCCCTGACAAAAAAGCCATCAACTCAACCTCTCAAATTGGGGAGTGAGTCCATTACAGATCAGGGAGGGCTGAAACCCTAGGGCTCAAAAGAAGAGCTCTCAATTTCTGACATGTAGATTTCACCAAAAATTGAAAGGATATAAATCTAATCTAATCTAATATGGAAAGCCTTTGAACGAAAGTACAGCAGATTTTTGTAGTATCCTGTTTTATTAATACTTTGATGCAACAGACCAAATATATAATACATTGAATATTCGTTTAACATTTGAATTATGTAAAATTCTGTCCTATAATTGCAACTTAAAGTTATCAAAAGAAGTTCAGCCATGAAGAAAAACCACAGTGATTTGGACAGAAGATCTTTGCTTTTTCCTAACAGTGTGGTTCCATTCCAAATTAACAAAAGCAATTATGACCAATACTCAACACCCTTCGCAATATTTTTTGCCCACTAAGGGTGGGGGGCAGTGGGGATGGAAACTTACTGAGAATGGGGGGCAGAAGAATCAGAGAGGGAGTCAGTCTAACACTTAGGGGTGAGAGGGTGCAGCCAGCAACAGGCTGAGAAGGAAAATTCTTGGTGTTCCTACCTGCTCCCATTGCTGCCCTGCTAGGTCCCGTGCCCTGCTCAATGCCGAGCGCAAGAGCAGCCACTCTCCCCCTCCTGCCCACCAGGCGTGCACAAGTTCTCAAGGCAGCAGAGTTCCCCACTCCCAATACTTCCATTGCTGGGCTCTCACCACCTCTGCCACAATATCTTTAAAACGTTTTTAAAATTATCTGTTTTTTTTTTTCGTTTTAATTTTGAAAACCATATAAAAAAGAAACAATGAGGATGATGAGGTGGAGGGATCTCCAAGGTAAAAAGACATTGAGTGTTATGATATTATGCATGAAACAAGAACAACATCTAAGAACTAGCTAAACAAAGTAGCCTTTTAGTAAAGGCACATACAATTATTAAAGGGATTTTCTTACATAAATTATCTAGTTGTGTACTACATAAATATATTAACTGTTTGGACACCCTGGCTCTGAGCCCTTCAAAATGCCAAAGTCATGCATCAAACATCGCTGTTCCTGGCTCTGAATATCAAAATGTAAGTAAATGTTACATTTAAAAGCAGGCATTAATAAAAGAAAATAAATTGTACTGGGATTAGACGGTAAATTGGACTGTGAAGGCAGTCGTCTGTAGAAACCTTTTATGTCTATTCCACCACAGTCACCAACCAGTGGTTGACCATATGAAAGGAAGCTTTCTGTGGTGCTCACATTATAAAGTCATCTCTCATAAAATGTCCAGCTTGGCTCCTAAAGCCACATCAAAACCTACTCTCAACTGGTGATGGATGAACCTCAATGGATTCAGTTAATCATCCACTGTGATCCAAACTTTTTTGGACTTTCACTCATTTCATCCTTTCCTAATAGGCACCTCGCCCTTTCCCCTTTTTGTAGCCCCCATTCCTCCACAACCCACACTAAATACCATTTTTCCCCCTGCAACGTGCTCTTGTTTCCATGCCCGACACACAATGAACCTCCACCTACTCCTCCATTTGTCCCTCACTCTCCTTTAGATATTTGTTGCGGGGATACAGTTGTCTCTTTGCTTGACCCCAGGAACATGTACTTTTAACTATCACAAGGTCTGGCAAATCTTGATACGACTTAACCCAGTCTGAACTATTCAAGACACAATGTAAGAGATTTTAAAGTTGAAGCAGGTAGGCCCTTCAACAGACCTTAAACAGTATTAGATAACAAAATAGTGGAGAGATCTGACCGGGGGAAAAGTTTGAGTCTGTTCGAGACTTTAGAGTTAGGGAGGAAAAACAACTAGAGGCCTGTGGGACAGTGAAGGAGGATGACTGAATTATAGTGTAGGGGAGCAGTGAGTGAACCAATTCTTCTTAGGTCATACTATTTTTTCAAGTAGCACTGACCAAAGAAATCCTTAACTAAACCTTTGGTCAATTTTATAAAATAATATTTAAGCTAGGATCAGATCAAAGGTTGAAGTTCAAACTAGTTATCTTAGAAGACCTTGTTTGCTCATTCCTATCCTAAACACTGCCTGATGAGGTAATACATTTGATGAGGTAATACATTTATTAAGAACTGTGTATGGAGTTAAGTAAACTTTTCAATTTTCTAAGATTTAGCTTAAGGCAAGTAAATTTGTCACCTGCTGGTACACAGAGTTGCAAATTAATACAATGGATTGCCAGTGCAGAAGGCACTGTCTTCTCTAGAGCAAACAGTCACTTTAGAAACTGGAGTGCATACATGTAACCAGAATCCAAACATACTTTAAAATATTCCAGTGAAGGAGATGTTTTTCATTAATTTAACACATAACTTTCACATTCATAGAGCCTGAGAAGCAGAAACTAGTGTTGGCTTATTTCTACTCTCATTGCTACATTAATTCTTTCAATATTCTGCAGATGGATAAAAAGATTAGCCTTTTGTTCTAAGTAAAGATAGAACTTACTTTTCAAAAGTGCAAGCTCATTAAAATGAAACTCCTAGTTATATTGGAGGAAACTGTCTTTGGAGAGGGTTATTTTCTTTTAAGATGCAATTTCTTCCAAGAATCACAGCAACTTCATGAGTAGTTTGAACTTTTACATCACTAAAAATAGAGAGTGATGGCAGCAAGCTCTCAGATTGTGTGTAAAAACTGAATAGTGGAAAAATATGTATTAGCAAGAGAATGAAAGTAAACTCACCACTAGCATAGGAGCGGCTGTCATCCTCACACAGTTTGTGCAGCTGCTGGTATTCTTCTTGGGCTAGCTCAAAACGCTGCTGTTTAATTTGGTAAATCTCTTTCTTGGCATTAAGTGCCTCCTGGGCAACAATTAAATATTCCTTTAGCATGCGTTCCTGCTCTCTTCGCCACTGCTCTCTTGGGTCCTCAATTTGTGTGAGCTCTGAGGAGAAAAACTTAAGTCCTGTTACGCCACTAATTACAAGTACCTTCTCAATGTCAATTCTCAATACCTACACTGATAGTTCATGACCACAGGAAATGTGCTCAAAGAATCCAGGTGAAGTCCGTCTCTAAACCATCTAGTATACTCAATTCAACACAAAGTTCAATATCACTCCAGCAAAGAGAGAAAAAAGTGACTGCACTGTTACTTATATTTGAGTCTTTTATTCTTAGAGATGAGGTTAAAAAGAAAACTAATTGTTCAGCCGTAAATGACCTTACTCGGTCAACTTGTTTTAAGATGACAAATTAGATCATTCTGATGGCGTAACCGTAATACAACCCACAGCCAAGTAAGAGAGCCAAATCAATATCCCAATACTTGACTCAGTGGGTGGTAGGAACAGTTCAGAGATTTCACATTCAGCCTCCAGAAAGGTGCAAGAGAAAAGCAACATCCTGAAAGGCTATTTATGTTATCTTTATGCCTGTATGATCAAATAGTGAACAATGAAGTTAGCTACCAAAAAGATTAGTGTTTTAAAACACATGCTTAATTTTAACTTTCTTCTATCCTAACAGTCATAACAAGCTCCTTGATGTTCTCATCACTACCCTTTTCCAGGGCTTTGGAGCAGAGCCCGGAGCTGGAGCGCAGAGCAGCTCCGGAGCAGTGGAGCTGCAGGTATTTGGCTGGAGCTGGAGCACTGCTCCAAAGCCCTGCAACATTTGAGAACAGCTAATGTTTACAGTCACAGACTGAAAGGAAAGCTTGGTTCTAGTATCAATAAACTCTTTCAAATATATGCTTATAGCATAAAAAAGTTTTCAATATGTTATGTTCCTGCAAACACTTCAGTGGCCCACAAATTCAAAAAAATAGAACAAAAAAAACTGAAATAACAGGTTTTTCTGCGGTGTCTGGGGGGCAGAAGGAGCAGCAGGAAGAAAAGTAGTTTTACATCATCCTGCCTGTGCAGAGTCTGCTGTGTATGCAAATGCCAGCCTCCTATGGCTGTGTTTACAAAAATCAGCTGCGTAAATCACCATTACTGCAGCACCACTGCTGGTAGTAATTGTGCAACCTGTAATACAGCCAGGAGGCAGGCATCTTACCACCATACTTCAGAACAGGGTTAGTCAATATGGTGGTAAAAATGCTTATACCTTATCTGCATTGCTGTTCCATTGCCACCATATAAATCAATCTTTATGGTTCAAGTTATATCATTACCTTAATGTGCACAAGTGCAATAAATAGTTGCCAAAATCATTTAGTCCTTTTTAAAAAACTTTAGCCACAGTAAACCCTGCAGTAGGGCATTCCACAGGTTAACTATAGGAAGTATTTCTGTTATGGGTTCCAAATGTATTATTAAAGTGATTTTTGAAACATCATACCACAGGCTATCTTGAGGAATGTAGATTAAGCCATAAGACAGATACTCAATACAAGCAAAGAAGGTATTTTCAGTTAATTTCCCCCCCTAAAACCTCTGATTTTGTTGTTACTATGATAGGAAAGGGGAAAGTCAACTCTTTTGTTGGTACTAATAATAGGACTTAAAGCTATTTAAATATTTCTGTTTGCACTGTGAAATCAGAGATTGTAGTGATTGAGCCCCCAAAAATAAAAACTGTAGTTCTTCCTTCAAACTAATAATAAAAACCACCAAAGGCATACAAGCAGCTCTGTTGTTTGAGAACCATTTGAAAAGTAATTGCCTAAACAAATGAGATTTTCAGGAATTAAAAAAGTGAATATATTTAAAGTGGGTTAGAACTACGATACCCCAATAAATGGCTCTTCACAATGTTCCAATTCTAATCCCAGGTAACAGCAAAGGTTAAAATGTATCATACATAGCTCTTGAGAAGAGGAGTCTGTACATTTTGAGGCACTGCATAACCTGCCAAGTGACCAAAAATCTTCATCATCATCTTGTATCCCACTAAGAAAGAGTCTCACTTCCTATTAAGTACAACACTGACATTCTTCTGTGGAATACTGCACTGTACTCTGGCCTGGAATAAGTGTATGGAGCACAGACTGCACCAGTTACCATAGAGAAACTGAAACTGAAGGTGTTTTAGATTTGGATAGCCACTAATTTAGTTTCTGTAGAGCTGACTGAAATTCCTATAGTCATTCGAGCACAGCCCTGGCTGGCCAAGAACATGGAATATGTTATTCCCAACTGGGAAATGTGCAACTGGTTAAAGGAGACTTCAAAGGCTCTCAAAACTCAGAGGAGGAGGGGAAAGGAATTCTGTGGTTGGCAGCCACTGAAGCTTCTTAAGAAATGGTTGGACAGGCTCCAACACCAGCTTAGCGAGGGTGTCAACGAAGTCCAGAATTAACAGGATGAGATGGAGATCAGGGTTGGCTCTGAAGGTAGCTCTGTGATTTACAGAGGATTCCTTTTCGTCTTGGGTTTCCTAATGTAAATGGAAAGTCATTGACCAGAATCCTTTTCATCACAGCCCAGACTGTGTTCCTCTTTCTTGAGTACAGCTATCAAGACAGGAGGCCTAGAAGAGTGATATGCACTGCTGCTTTATTTTGAAGAGTGGAAGGAAAAAAAGGATTTGGGTGTACATAGCTTGGGAGGCTTCTTCAATGCATGGTCTTTAAAAAGCACTGATTTGAAACCTCTCTTGCATTTTCTCCCAACATTTCTCGTAACTTTTACATTCATTTCTGCCATGGTGTCTACTGATACACTAAGCTGTAGCTGCTGGAGAGGGCATATAACCAGGCCATCAGTAAAGAAGAATGGATAAAAGTCTAATCAAGGAGTGATCCTGTTCTCCTACTGGATACTGTCACCCGATAGCTACTATGGAAAATATTTTAGGTAGATCTCAGAACCCCCAGAGTAAGAGATTCTTTCCACCAGAACCTCTCCTTGATTCTTATACCATCATTACATTCACCTGTCATTGCATCCCCAATGGTTACTGAATAACACCCCCAACAATTCTACCCCTGCACTAGGATCGAGCTTAAAAAATTGAAACAAAAAAGAACAGATCTTTGTTCCATAGCATGAAGAACCCAGTTCCTAACAAAGGAATCCTATTAATTGGATGCTTTATTAGCCCTTTTAGCCACAGCATCCCAAAGGGATTGTGTGTTTAGTTCATGATCTACCATACCGGTAAATCCTTTACAAAGTAAAGAAACCTGTGACAATATTCAGAATTATTGACACTATGCTTATATGTACAATGTGTGTGTTTCGATGGTGTTCTATTACAGTCTGAGATAAAGCTCTATCTTCTATAAAATTTGTCCTGACAGCTCAAATAAGAATATTGCTCATATAATTTTTAACAGTAAGTACTTTAAGAATTACACAAACACCTGCGCTATGATTTTTCAATGGATCTTGAAATACTCACTAGGTTATTTATCTTTCTAGTGACTGCATTAAATTCTCTTTAAAGGTTTTTGTTTTTAGAGGGAAGAAATGTCTGAGTGTGGGTCTTTCACACACCAAAATCAGGTGAAAAATGTTTTCGTGAAAACCACAAAAATATGCAGAGAAGTTCAGAAGCTGGTATAATACCTTAAACGATTAGTTTAAATTAACTAGATTCCAAAGAGATGGTGTTGAAATTGGTTTTGCAGAGAGCGCTATTTACCACTGATGTTACTGCTGCTACTGCTCCGTTCTTCTTTTCTTACCAGCTAGTTGCCAATTCGCACAATACTGAAAGCATTCGCTCATTAGTGATAAGCAGCTTAATGATGGAAGCACAATAGTACCAGCAGCAATAACATACAGCTATAAAGATAAGATATAGACTTTAAAAAGTAAAATTGGACAGAAAGTGGTGATCTGAAGCTCAGCAACAGTAACCGTGCGTAATGTATCTATCCAGTCGTTCTAAGCCCACTGATTTGCTATGTGGAAGCATAATAGATGCAATGCTTAGGAGAGGATGAGATTATTATTTAAATAAGAATATCAATCAATCTTAAAATTATGCTAAATAGCTGCTAAAATGAAAAACGCCACACACTTACTCTGAGCCCGTTTTGGGTGCTGTGGGTTGTTTTATAAGGGAGCAAACTGTGGACTACTGGAAAGGTATGCAACACACACACAAAATGCAGGACTTTTCATAGTAGCTGGAAGTTGAATAAATGTCATCTTAATCACACTTGGTTCAACTATAGATATCAGCTTGTGAATGTTCATAAAACCAATTTCACTTCTACTCACGATTTATATGGTCCATGTAATAAATTCCAATCTGTTGATCATAAACAGTTTCCCAGCCTAAAGGAAGTTCATCGCCAACACAGTCAGCAAATGTTAATGGCTTTGTAATCCTGTAAAAATATAAATAATGAAAATAAACTCAAAAGATGCAGTTTACTATGCAATTAATGCTATTTAGTATGTGCTTTGACTAAATCAAACCTCTGATTTGAGCAACATTAAATAGTTACGACACTTGCAATGGTATGCAATAGTAATTTTAAGTACGTGAAAACTGAAATGTACAAAGAAAATGAACATTTAATTTAGAAAGTATGCTGACAGCTACTCCCAAAACAGGTGAGACAGCTTCTCCCTTCAAGTTCTGTGTTTAACTATTTAATTATGATGGCATGCAGTCCTGCCAGTTTTCTCTCTTCTCCCCCCCCACACTGCAGTAACAATGTGAGAACAGAGCTGGAATTCACTGCTGTTCACATTTATTGGAAACTTTATAGCATCCAAGTTCTTAGACTGTCAAAGCAGTACAATTTGCTATCCATAGCAGCTCAAATGTTTAAAAAAAAAAAAAAAAAAAGAAGATCTTTTGCAACTGCCAACGCACAAATGTTCATGAAATTCTATTATCTTAGGCCAACATAAATTACCCTGCTCTGCCCAGAAAAAGGAAATAGACAATCACTATAGGTTTGTGAAGCATTCTGATATTCCTAGAATGAAGGATATACACAAGTATCAGCAGCAACATTACTAACCGAATATTTTGAATATCATACTACTTCTGCAGCAACTGCTTGACAAACTAATAGTAATAAAATACACAGAAGTGATAACATTCAATAGAGTACTGGTAAATAGTCATTTTTCCTACTATTCACTGAACCAGAGCTTCTCAACCTTTTTCTTTCTAACACCACACACACACACACACACACACACACACGAGCGCGCGCTATAAAACTCCATGGTCCAGTTGTGCCACAACCGTTTTTCTGCATATAAAAGCCAGGGGTGACATTAAGGGGCAGCAGACAGGGCAATTGCCTGGGCCCCCACGCCACAGGGGGCACCGCAAAGTTAAGTTGCTTCAGCCCCGGATGGTGGGGCTTGGGGCTGCAGTCCAGTGCGGCGGGGCTTTAGCTTTCTGCCCTGAGCCCTAATTCTAATACCAGCCATGCTTGGCGGACCCCGGGTATGGCTACACTACGAAATTAGGTCGATTTAATATAAGTCGATTTTTTAGAAAACGATTTG
The DNA here is from genome assembly GCF_011386835.1 of Chrysemys picta bellii. Classification (NCBI taxonomy): domain Eukaryota; kingdom Metazoa; phylum Chordata; order Testudines; family Emydidae; genus Chrysemys; species Chrysemys picta. The sequence goes on from NC_088791.1 coordinate 223,657,252, forward strand.
ATACAGTCGATTGTGTGTGTCCCCACTTAAGACCATTAAGTCGGCGGAGTGCGTCCACAGTACCGAGGCTAGTGTCGACTTTCGGAGCATTGCACTGTAGGTAGCTATCCCACAGTTCCCGCAGTCTCCACTGCCCATTGGAATACTGGGTTGAGCTCCCAATGCCTAATGGGGCAAAAACATTGTCGCAGTCGGTTAGCAAAGACGGTTTGCAGCCATATTGTACTGTCTGCTGCTGTCTCCTGGTTCCTCCTGGCCAGCCTCATTGAGGTCGGTCGGGGGCTCCTGGGCAGATATGGGTGCTCCTGGCTGGCTCGGTGAGGTCGGTCGGGGGCACCTGGACATAAATGGGAGTGACTCCAGGTCATTCCCTTCTTTAAGTTTAGTCTAAAGGAGATTCAGTCATGCCCGGAATATCAGGCAAGCCTACCAAAGAACCAGACATGCAAACGGCCGCTCTGGGTCAGAACCCCAGACATCCCGCTTCTATGATGAGCTGCATGCCATTCTAGGGGGTGCCCCTACAACTACCCCACCCCTGTGCTTCCCTCCTCCCCCATCCCTCCCGGGCTACCTTGGCAGTTATCCCCCCATTTGTGTGATGAATTAATAAAGAATGCATGAATTTGAAACAATGACTTTATTGCCTCTGCAAACGGAGATCAAAGGGGGAGAGGAGGGCAGTTGGCTTACAGGGAAGTAGAGTGAACCAAGGAGGCGGGTTTTCATCAAGAGAAAAACAGAACTTTCACACCGTAGCCTGGCCAGTCATGAAACTGGTTTTCAAAGCTTCTCTGATGTGCAGCGCGCCCTGCTACGCTCTTCTAACCGCCCTGATGTCTGGCTGCGCTTAATCATTTCGACTTTTAGAACAGAGTTTGGATAGCATGGATTTGTCTCCCCATACAGCAATCAGATCCAGTACCTCCCGTGCAGTCCATTCTGGAGCTCTTTTACGATTCTGGGACTCCTTGTTCACCTGTGCTGATGAACTCTGCATGGTCGCCTGTGCTGATCAGCTCTCCAGGAAATGAAATTCAAGAGTTCACAGGGCTTTTCCTGTCTACCTGGCCAGTGCATCTGAGTTGAGAGTGCTGTCCAGAGCGGTCACAATGGAGCACTCTGGGATAGCTCCCGGAGGCCAATACCGTTGAATTGCGCCCACACTACCCCAAATTCAACCCAGCAGGGTCGATTTCAGCAGTTGGGGAGGAGTACAGAAATTGATTTTAAGAGCCCTTTAAGTAGACAAAAATGGCTTCGTCATGTGGACAAGTGCAGGGTTAAATCTATCTAATGCTGCTAAATTCGACCTAAATTCATAGTGTGGACCAGGACCCCCTGAAACCTGTTCGTGGCCCTTGGTTGAGTACCACTGCATCTTTGGATTCAACATTTGTATTGCTCTGGAACATCAAAACTACCAAGAATTTAAGAAAACCAATACAAAGGCAAAAGTAACCCAGAAAGAACCAAGGGTGTAGATTTTTATCCAGTTCACTTCCCACAGCATCATTCCAGCAGTTGCTGAAACCCTCACAAAATGTATTCCCTAATAGTTTCTAAATGGCTCAAATAAAAAAATTTAACTAGCTATGTAATCAACTCAGTCACAAAAGAAAAGTTAATTTTTTAAAGATAAACATTAACTAAATATTAACAATACAAACATTGGTTAAATATAAACAATAGAAATATAAACAATTCCAATATAATATAATACAAGTGATGCATATCATCACATACTGCATAAAATCAGCTTCCAAATTTGTGAACAAATGTGCAATATCTGATTACAGTCTCCTATAAAAGATCAGAATTTGGACAACATTCATAAATGCATACATTTTATGGCCAGCAGGAATCCTAATGATCATCAGTCTGACCTTCCATATAACATAGATCATTGAACTTCCTCCAGTAGTTCCTGCAGAAACTCTCATCTTTTAAAAAAGACATCCTTCTCAGGGTTGGTCCACACTAACCCCGCAGTTCGAACTAAGATACGCAACTTCAGCTACGTGAATAACGTAGCTGAAGTTGAAATAGCTTAATTTGAACTACAAGGTACTTACCGCGGGTCCACACGCGGCAGGCAGGCTCCCCCGTCGACTCCGCGTACTCCTCTCGCGGAGCAGGAGTACCGGCGTCGACGGCGAGCACTTCTGGGATCGATTTATCGCGTCTAGACAAGACATGATAAATTGATCCCAGAAGATAGATTGCTTACCGCCGAACCCAGAGGTAAGTATAGACGTACCCTCAGTTTAAAGACTTCAGGTGACGGAGAATTTACAACATCCACTGGTGAGTTGTTCCAATGGCTCATTACTCTCAATGATAAAAAATGTGAGCCTTATTTATTGTTCCAATTTAGTTAACTTCAACTTTGAAAAGTTCAATACTGAATCTTTTTAAGCCCTTGTATGCTAGATTTAAAAGCCCTGAAGTATCAGATATATTCTTCCAGTGTTGATACAAACTTACCAACCTGTCTCAATCTTCGCTTCATGAAACAATCTATTTAGCTTATTAAGTCCCTCACTGAAAGATGTATTCTCCAGACCTCAAACCAGTCTTGGCTCTTTTTCATACCCTCTTCAATTTTTCAGGATCGTCTTTGAAGTACTGACACCAAAATTGGCCAGAACATTCCTGTAGTGATCTCACCAATGCCATGTATAAAAGTAATATCAATTCAATATTCCTATGTTCCTTTGAGCATCCAAAGTGATCTTTATCCCTCTTAGCCATAGCATCACACTGGCAGCTCATGTTTGTTTCATTATCTAGCATGACTGCCTATGTTCTTTTCAGAATAAAGGAACTAGACTTATTGCTAACTGTCTCCAAAGCAGCCTGCAAGACATTGCTTATCTTTTTACATAAAAACAGTGAAATCTTTCATAATTTCCAAAACCTTTAGGCCTGATGTCAACTTGACAAATACAAATGGGAAAATATAATGACTCTATATTAGTGTGTGGGTCTCTCTCCTCAAACCCTCTCTCAACTTAAAAAAAAAAAAAGTATTTTCCACACTTTTATAGCAGCACTCTGCATTATACAATACTTCTATGCGAAAGTGTTCCATTCATTTTCAAAATGCAGGGAATATAATATTTTCCCATCATGTTTACAAACATGATAGACTAATTTGGACAATATTCAAAACAATATTAAGAAAATCCTAGTTTGTTCTCCTAGTTATCATATACTTGTGGTCTAGATGTTTCCCAGAGACACTGATTATATTTCTTCTACGTAACAGGTAATGACACGCACACAAAAAAATGCCAAAAGTTTTGTTTTAGTACCAAACAAGATTTTGGTTTGAAGGAGATAGGAGAATTATGACTGATCCAATGAAAAAGCCACTGCATATTTAAATTTATTGAACACAAAATAAAGTAATGAAGAAAGATTTCAAAAGAGGATTCATTTTCTAACTAAGAAGGGGTGCACAGCAAGCACACGTAGAATGTTCTTAAATTACACCCAACGTCACTACAGATGCAAGAGGAACACTTTTTCTTGCTCAGACTCGTTCATTGATGTCACATGCAGAAGGCATGGAAAGTGTGCCACTCAAAACTATCTACATACTTATAAGACTCTCATAATAGCATCTGAAAGTTAAAAGGTTTTGTCTGTACTAACACTTTTCTCACCTTTGGTCTTGAACCAGTGCATCTGCGTCGTCAGTGGTAACCTTGGTGGAAGCGCTAGCAAAGAGAGCATGAAAAGCATCTGCCGTTTCTACGCTAGCACTTTCACCATCACTACCACAGGTGGTACAGCACCAGTGGTGAACTAACACTGGGATAGATCACAAAAAGTCCATACATAGGCACATGCATGCAAACTGAAAAATGATATTTATTTATCTCACGGGATTATTTTAAGCATTTTTAAATGCATGCTTTAAAACTGTGAATTACTATGTAAGTGCAAGACAGTAATTCATAGTCACAATCTTATACACCTCTACCTCGATATAACGTGACCCGATATAACACAAATTTGGATATAACGCGGTAAAGCAGTGCTCTGGGGGGGGCGGGGCTGCGCACTCCGTCGGACCAAAGCAAGTTCGATATAACGCGGTTTCACCTATAACGCGGTAAGATTTTTTTGGCTCCCGAGGACAGCGTTATATAGGGGTAGAGGAGTACAATCATGCTGTTTTGAATGTGCCTAGTACAAGAGTTAGTGAACCGTATGATCAGTGCAAACATGTCCTTTTGTTTTTAAAGATAAAAATGTTAAATTAGGTTTGATAAATTTTTGCAGATTAAAGAATATTTTCAACAAGCTGCTAAAATGAATGTTATGATAACATTACAAGGTATTGTACACAACACTTACCCAACAAGAAATCCAAACAATTGAAAATAAAAATAAGAAGTTTCATGAATTTTAGAAGCTACAGAAATAAATTTAGACTAAGTGATTAGAGTTTACTAATGCTGCCTGATATGAGATTTAAAACCTAGTAAAATAAGGGAGGAATTTTACAGATTAGAGCTATTGTTAGTTACACTCTAACAATCAGAGTATTGTTACAGTGAAATGATCTCCAGCACTTCATATACAGTACACCTACCTTAACATTTTCCATTACTGACAACTTCTATGTATGCTACTTCATGTAGAACTGTCCATTTGAACCAAAAGCTGCAGTCACTGAGAAGAAGCTTTATTATAGAACAGAGTAAGTGTTCTCCCAATACTTTATCTAGTAGTTATTTAGGCAAAATACTCCCAAATTAGTTCTAATTTCTCTGGACTTCAGTTACAATATTAAAAATACAAGTGAAGGTATAGCAATTGATTTACCTCTGATGATTTTGTTCTAGAGACACCATGCTTACAATTACTCAAGATAGTCTAGACATTGGTTCCTACCTAAATTGCCACATTATCAACAAGATTTTCTTTGCGATGAGTAGTGAGGCATGCTTGCCCATTACACATACACATCCCTTATTCATAAGCAAAACCTACACATGCAGTATTCTATCTTCGCATGCCATAAGAACCTTAATCCAGCATCCGTAATGATCCCACCTCTCTCACATAAACTTCTAGAATATAAACAATATTAACTTTCCATGAACAGATGGAGCAAGAGTGAACAATGAAGAAAGGGAATTAAGTAGATGTAACAGGTTTTATACCATTTTCACAAAAACCTGTTTAAACTGTAGAACAATAGTTTGTGTATCTAAGGTTTCCTTTGGATCTGTTAAGTATTCATGCTAGCATTCTAAAAAGAAAAAATGGAAATGGAAACCATGATCACACAGTCAACAACTCAGTTATTTAAGTAAAGTTTTTACTAAGGAATTGTCTCTATTCAAAGTTGTACACATTTAATTTTAATTCAGTTTAAACCTGATTTCTTTAAACCAGTGCACAACAGAGTGGGCATTCTTCATTTGATTTAAACCAGATTTGTATTAATGTATCTTATTGATTCCTTATTTAATTAAATCAAAATAAGCAAGGTTTAAATCAGATTAAGGTGTTTGCACAGGTCTAACTAATCAGGTTTCAAGTTACACCTTTAGCTAAACTGGTTTAACTCTGAATATAGACAAAGCCTAGAAAAATCATTTTTCTGCTAGGCAAATTACCGGCTCCCATAGTAATAAAACATAAATTGTAGAACAGTAACATAGAAACAGATACAGCTGTAGCAGGTCAGCCAAAAAATACATTGGGAATACTACTGAAATTAAACGTCCTCTGGAAGTATCACACCCCTTTCTCTGATTAATTCAAATGCTACAAAAAATGGGAGAGGTCTCCTTTCCTGTTTCTATATAAGGAATTGTACATGGAATGAGTACATCTGTAAAAGCACTTTAAATCAGCAAATTTAGGAGCTAGGCAGCAACAGAACAAGAGCACTCACTTTTCCCAAAAAAAGAATTCAATAGGTTCTTGTCTGAAGTCACAAGTGAAAATGACTTTGGTTGTCTTATTCTATTCCCCCATCTGTTCAGAGTATAAAACCAAACATAATATAGCACAATTGGCTATCTCTGCATAGGAAAACACTAGTACTTGAAGAACAGGGGTAACTGAAAGACAGATATGCTGAAAGAACTATTGGATGAAACTTTCATAGATTCAGAGAGTTTAAGGCCAGAAGGGACCATTAGATCATTTATTCCTGTTTATCACAGGCCATTACATTTCACCCATTTCCTCTGTACTCAGCCAAATAATTTGTTTAACTACAGCAGATCTTCCAGAAAGACATCTAAGTAGTGATTAGAGATGGAGAATCCACCACTTCCCTTGGTATTTTTTTGGCAATGATTAATCACCCTCACTGTTAAAAATGTGTGGCTTGTTTCTAATTTGAATGTGTCTGCCTTCAGCTTCCAGCCACTGGTTCTTGTTATCCTTTTTTTCCCCACTATTTTAAAAAATTTGTACAGTCCCTGACCGCTCTACTTGGATCAAACCAATGGTATTCCATCCTTCACATTGATGAGAACAAAATTCACTCCCGTTGCAAGGAAAAGCCAACTAAATAATGCCTGTTGTAAACAATCTGAGAGCTGTTTAGTGCTCACGAAGAGAGAAAGACTCCATTGTGGCCCCCTTGACTCAAGTCCTCTAACATTCTGCAATGAGCACATGCAAAAGTACTTGGTATGTTCCATGTAAACTTTTATTAAAGACCACCAGATTAAGTTTCAAACCAGTGACATGGTGAGATCACTCCACAATGGCTTCTTCTGTCTCTCTTATCTGTGGTGTACAAGCTAAAAAGTTACATTTTAAAATGGTACATTTTTATATAAAAAGGTTTTGGTCTCTTAACTAGAGATCATACTTCACACAGTAGACAACAAACTGCCACAACAGTATCTTTGCCATTATTCATACCATGATTCAAATCAAGATAAAGCTGTTTCCTCAGCTCTCTGATTTAACTTTACCTTTTCCAAAAGTAATAGCAATCTTCTGACATCACAGCCATTTTTGGCTATGTAACCCTTCAAAAGCTTAAATTTTGAAGCACATTAGAAAGTGTCTGGAATCTGAATCCCATGGATTTAAACAGACAAAAATCTTGTTTTGGGGGATTTTTTCCCACCTAAATTGTTTTAAGTAAAAACTTTTTTTTTTTTTTTTAAAGACAGTCTTGTATGCACATGCAATAAAGCAGATGAATATATTCCTATAATGCCTAGCTTTATTAAATATTTACTCTGCCAATTTAAAAGCCAAATTATAAGAACAGTCCAATTACAAGATTCGAGGCTTGACATGAACCTGGGACAGTGTTGCCACCTGATTAGATTCTGATTGAATCAGAAGGGATTGCTTCCCATCCCCGTTTTGTTTAGTTTACATCATCATCTGTTGTGGATGCAGAAGAGGCACTCCTTTGGATAATGTAAACGCTTCCAAATATAGTCCAACATCTTTGTAAACTAGTTCCCCAAAAAAGTATCAGCTCAGGAGGGAAATCATACTATTTTAGGTGAATACGCAACCTTTTGGCCCAAACTTTAACACCCTTTATAATAGAATCCTGTTTTTTGTTTTTAAAAGGTGGAAATCTCCTCTTGGGATAAAAAACAACACAACACAAAAAACTCAAAGGACCTTTGTATAATAAGAAAACCTTTATGGATGCATAACAAGTGACAACTACATGCCCCTCCTGAGCATGTGAGCGCCCCCCAGCACATTGGAAAGTTGGCGCCTGTAGTTCCAGATCCGAAGTTGGTGCCTATACAAGGAGCCACATATTAACTTCTGAAGAGATGCATGTGGCTCCAGAGCCACAAGTTGCCCACCCCGAGCTAGACCACTGGGAGAACAAGAGGCTGGAACATGTTAGGTGAGATTTTCATACTGCTATGGCAACTTTACAGCCAGTAGCTATGTCTTGTCAACATAGTGCTGTCTACACAGAGGATTAAGTCAGTATAACTATGTCAATCAGGGGTGTAGATTTTTCACACCCCTGAGTGACGTAGTTAGACCTATATAGGTATGTAGTATAGACCTGGCCTCAATCTAACAGGGATTTAAGATGGCTTTGACCAGTCAATGTGGACTAGGCAAAAAGCTTGTTAAAATTTATTTCTAGTAGAGACAAGGCGACAGGATGTTGAATGAGGGTTTGCAATTTGACACAAGAAAATGCTATTCATTATCTTATCCTTATTCATTCTGATAGGGCTAATGCTGGTCCACTCACAAAGTGAAGGTACTGTTTTAAACACCATACTGGCAGATGCTAGGGAGAAAAGGGATGAGAAGTGGAGAGGGTGAAATGAGGAGGAAAGCACAAACCCCTTGGATTTTAAAACAAGGAGAAATTAACCATTCCCCCTCCTTCCTCCCACCAACTCCTGGTGAATACAGTTCCAACCCCCCTGGGATCTACAACGGAGAAATTAACCATCCCCCCTCCTTCCTCCCACCAACTCCTGGTGAATCAAGATCCAAACCCCTTGGATCTTAAAACAAGGAAAAATCAATCAGGTTCTAAAAAGAAAGCTTTTTTTTTTTAATTTGTTAGTCTCTAAGGTGCCACAAGTACTCCTGTTCTTCTTTTTGCATATCTAAACTGTTTTTGTCTGATGTCCAACTTCTGTCCTAATGTTTGTTTGCCTTTCATACTATATGTAATTTCTAGCCACTTTAATAAGTTTACGCTTGCACATTAGCCTGGTATTTTAGCAACTGTTTTTCACAGAAAATATACAGTTAGGAAAGGGAAATGTTGAAGAGGGCTTTTTTTGTTGTTTCACAAAGCCATTCACAGGAAAAGCTGTTTACAGCTTTTTTAGTCACATTCCAATCTTGAAGAAGCTATAATGACTTCCTTCACCTTTGTAGCTACAGGCTGGCTAGGAATACATTCCAAGGCCTGCAGGAGCTTCTTTGAAGAAAGCCAGTCTGTGACCACTGAACTGTTCAGCTATATCCCTCCTGCAGCCCTAACGCTCACAGCTCCTCCAAACAGACTAATCCAAAGAGATCAAACACACTCTCCTTAGAGATGCCACCTCCCTCCCAGAAGGACAGTACAGTATTGAACAAATAATAAATGCACTGCCCTGGTCCTGAAGGAATGTGCTTTTTCAGCAATATTTCTTTTTAAAAATATAGACTTTTTTTATAAAAAAAAAAGCTAGGACACCTTTAGCAATGTGGCAGCAAACAAGAGGACACTCATTTCTGTATGTAAAAATCTGTAACAAATTACATCATAAGCAATTAACCCTATATTACGGTACTTTTGAATATTATCACATTGTCCAGCTTACATAAAGCATCCCATTCTACTAACAAAATTCAGAACATGTTAAATGTTCTACTGCTGGGGGAATTCTGTGCCACTGTGTAAGTGCAGAATTAATGTCCCCCACAGATTCCCCCCCACCCCCCGTACAATAATTGATTCTGACGGAGAGGCAAAGAGAAGTTGCAATTACACCTTTTGCCCACAAGGGGCTGATATGGCACCAGAAGAGAGGGCAGGTGGCTTATGGGATGGAGCAGCCAGTCACAGACAGGAAGGGGGCAGAGGCTGCCTTTCTCACAGCGCCCTGCCCGTGGGACTAGGTGAGGAGGCACTGGATATGTGGGGATGGACAGATAGGGCACGGGGGGTTCTGAGGGGTGTCACAGAGACTGGGGTTCAGAAAAGCTAGTGGTAGTGGACAGACTGGGGTGGGGGCACAGGAGATAGTGGGGTGACAACACTGAGCCAGGGGCTGAGTGGGAGTGGGGGTGCAGGGCCACCTAAGGACAGGGAGAGGGGGGATGCAGGGACACATGGCGACAGGGGCAGCTATGACTGGCTGAATGCGGAGTTGGGGTTCAGGGATACATGCAGACAAAAGCAGCTACACCTGGCTGAATGAGGATGCAAGGACACAAGGAGAAATGGGGATGCGGGGCACATGGGGACAGCAGCAGACATCGGTGCCGGCTCAGTGGGTGCTCCGGGGAAAAAATGGTGAGTGCTGAGCACCCACCGGCAGCCCCTGTATCAGCACTTCCCCCCGTCCCCCGTCCCCCAGCCCACCGGCAGGCCCCGCTGATCAGCACCTCCCCCTTCCTCTGCGCACCTCCTGTCCACTGCAGACAGCTGTTTCACGGCGTGCAGGAGCCTGGCGGTAAAGGGGGAGGAGCAAAGACACGGCGGGCTCAGGAGGGGGAAGGTGGAAGAGGTTGGGAAGAGGTGGGGCAGAGTAGAGCAGGGGCAGGACGTGGCATTGAGGGAAGGGGTGGCGTGGGGGCGTGGCCTGGGGCAGAGCCTGTGGGGGCAAATGTGAAGGCGGCACCTGTGGGGGCAAATGTGCTTGACTGAATGGGAGACGCTAGGGGGCAGCCAAGGTCTGCATGCAGGAGGCTCCCCAATTCCCTAACAATCCTTCCCCCTCCCACCCCCACAAAAAACCTGTTCTATTCTTTCCCGCTACACCCAGCAATCCTCCAAGATTCTCTCCCAGGCACCTTCCCAACAATACTTCCTTATTCCCTCAAGCCTTTGCACTGTTTCTAAAGGATACAGGAAATACGTTTCTGTATTGCAGTTTAAATGAATTATTACTCACAGTTCTGTATTGATATACCTAGTAAGGAATCTATTTGTCAAAAAAAATTTACTGAATCTTTTTTGTCTGTATTTTTACAGGCATACTTGCTGACAGGTATTTTGAAATAAATTACCAAAATAATTGAAACTGACATGATTATATTGTGTTATTTTGACAAATAAAATATGCAGAATTTTAAAATATTGTGCACAGACTTTTTAATTTGTTGGTGCAGAACTTCCCTAGAAATAATGTTCAAATCGGTTAGCATTTTAATATTCCAACCTTTTTTTAAAGCCCACCTTCGCTACTTTGAAATATGCGTAGCTCAAAGTAATATAGGCTATAAATACACATTTAAAAAAAAAAAGATAAAACCTGAAGGTAAAGTCTTCTTCCCTCACATAAAAGTGCACATTTGTGTATGAGTGCCTGACTGGCTAATTGGATTTCACTCTTGGAGAAAGGCATCTCAAATATAACCTTAATTTCTGAAATAAAATAATTTGGTACACATCAGCTCAGGCCCTCGCGGTCATAAATCCACAACATAAATGACCACACAGAAATTGGCACAAATGAAGCTCAGTGCTCAGAAGGACAGTGTTAGCACAGAAACTTTCAGAATGCAATATATCCTAGCTTGAGGTCACTGGGAGGAAAATACAGAAAGACTCATACTACAAGAACCTGCACTGTACTCAGCAACTATGCAACATTCAATGCCAGTTGCCTTAGTTCTTTTCTTTATATATACATAAAATCTTACAGTAATTATATAATCTTATAGTAATTGATGATATTGTGATTTTTTATCACATTTTAAATGACAACTTGCATTCAAAGCAGCCTCTCACAATGGATTCCCCCCCCCCCCTCAGAAATAAAACATTACTTCAGAGTGAGAAAAAAGAGTATCAATTCAAAGGTCAGTTATTTCTATGGTCCTCTAGTGCTTCCTGCACTTTGTGGAAGATACACCCAAACTTAAAAACATGGAACATAAGCAGGTTACATTGTATCATTATTCCAATGGTGTTACAGTGGCATAAAACAGAAGTAGCACAGTGATGAATCAGGCTCATTGTGCTTAAAAAACAATGGAAGAGAACTGCTTTCCACTGACTACCAGGTCTATAATATTTTTTAGCCAAAGTGTCTTATTTGTCTCTAACAGCATGAACTGCAAGTTGTTCTGTATTTTTAAACCCTTGCATCTGCTTAGGACAAATTACAGGATTCAGGCAAAGAACAGACTGCAGGACTGGGAATTTACTGCCTAGTATTATCAGGATCAGCAAATCATTTCATATTATTTAATTTAGCAACTGTTACAAAATACATAAAAAGTAGAAAGTCATTTGATAAACATCACTTATAATGGTATATAAGTGAAGAAAAACATTCCCATTTTTCTTGAATGTCACTGGAAATGGTCATTATATTAAATTAATAGGTCAGGAATATTCTGTTCTGACTTCTGAAAATTCACTAGAATGATTTTGATTCACACAGTTTTATAGGATCTTGAGCCTTTTGTTATATAGCTTGTGTTATAGGATCTTGAGCCTTGTGTTATATGGCATACTGCATCAATTCGGAGATCACAGAGACAACAGGCCATACAACCCCTTTACATTTTCTTAAGTGTCAGTGATAATCAGCCAAACAGGAAAGAACCTCACCCATGCACTGGAATTTGAGAGATGCATTAAATATGCTCAGTGTATCCTCTGATATCTCACATAAGCCAAATGCCTAGGAAAGAGATGAGTACAGATAACTATGAAATACTGAAATCTCTATTATGCAGCTCCTTCTGTGCCACAAATAATCAATCTGAATAGGATAGCCCCTATGTCTGCATACACCAAGGAGGTAGGATCACTTCAGGACAGCAGCTGTATGTTGAATTGGGGCTGGACTGAACTGTAAAACCCATAACAAAACAATCCTGTACATTAGCAAAATAAGAAGAAATAACAGTAGTTCATAGTCTCAATCTTGAGACTCTGTATACCTAAAATTATGGTTGAACTAACAAAAAAATTGGAAGACTCCACCCTCTGACTTTTTCTTTACTATCATCAAGTAAACCTATGAGCAACAATAGTTATATATTGTATTTTCTTATTTTTCTTCACAATCAAATTCAGAAAAGAAGGCATGGCTTAGAGAATGTTGTTTTATTCCATTACGCCTTAAAAACTGTACTCTCTACTCATAACTCTCCCATGTAAACAATATATCTGGCAGCAAAAGAACTCCTGAAATACATCATGAAAACTAGAACTAATCTTCCAAGCAACCACCACTGTTTAAATGGCAGCTCTGATCCACAAGCAAAATCAGGGTAAAGGTGTACAGAAGAAAGTGTGTCTGCCAAGTACTATGCTATCTGACCAAAAGGACTGAAACACTTGCTCTAAAATCCATACCCAGGATAAAGATCAACTACAAAGCAAAAAGTTTGCTCTTGTTTCTATATTTACTGCTCCTACATAACTGCCTTAAATTTTTATCTCATGTGTCTTTATTTCCCTGTCTTTTTGTGTGGTTGTGTGTATTTAAAAGTGTTTATGGATACAACAAAGTATAGAATTGTAATAAGTCTTCTGGCTTGTTACTGGACACTTATCTTTTCCCAGTTCAACATCCAACCAGCAGAAGGCTCCATAATCCCTCCAATTCAGGAAAAGAAAGTCACATTCAACTCCCCATGAAACAGGGTTGGCAGAAAGCCAAAGTCTGAGAGAGGCAGTGTACATAAGAACATAAAAACGGCCATACTGGGTCAGACCAAAGGTCCATCCTAGTTTCCTGTCTTCCAACAATGGCCAATGCCAGGTGCCCCAGAGGGAATGAACAGAACAGGTAATCATCAAGTGATCCATCCCCTGTCACTCATTCCCAGCTTCTGGCAAACAGACTAGGGACACCATCCTTGTCCATCCTAGCTAATAGCCATTGATGGACCTATCCTCCATGAACTTATCTAGTTCTTTTCTGAATCCTGTTATAGACCTGACCTTCACAACATCTTCTGGCAAGGAGTTCCACATCTTGACTGTGCATTGTGTGAGCTGTGCGACTGTGCGTCCCAGTGTAGCCTGGGAGCTGACTGCAGAGGGAAGGCTTGATCTGGGACTGGGAAGCGGAGAGCCAGACAGACTCAGCCTATTGCTGACAGACGGCCAACAAGAAAGAATACAGGACAGCATGCTACAGGCAGAACAATGGTGTGGAGGAGTTGAGACTCTTACTTATACACCACTGTACAGGACTGTCATTAGGTGATAGGTTAGGAACTCTTGGTTTGATCTTTTCTGTTATAACAAAAGCAATTGTACCTACGGTGTTTGCACCTCTATTTTGCCAGCCCTAGTAAAGCATTCTTGTCTTACTCAGAATCTGTGAACGTTTCTGGGAGCCTCCCAAGCACTACTGTCTGAAGAGCCAAAGGCTGTGTCTACACTGGCAAATGAATGACAAAACTTTTGTCATTCAGAGGTGTTAAAAAAAAAAAAAACCCACACACACACCCTGAAAGACAAATGTTTTGTCAAGGAAAAGCACTGGTGCGAACAGCGCTTTGTCGGCAGGAGCGCTCTCCTGCCGACAAAGCTACCGTTGCTCGTTGGGAGTATAAGTTTTTTGTTGATGGGAGAGCTCTCTCCTGTCGACATAAAGCAGCTATACTGTGCGACTTTTAGTGAAACGGCTGTAGTTGCACAGCTGTGTCACTAAAAACTACACAGTGCAAAGTCAAAAACAGTGAGTGCTTACAATGTTTACAGTCAAGCTCATGGTACACAGAAAAGGCTACCAAATATCGAGAGGAGAAGTATACCACAACACACACAGCGGGGTTGGTTACAGTATTATTCTTATAAATACTTTTTTGTGCAATTTCATTGTAAATGCAAAAAACTACTAGTTGACCAAACGCTAAATACTAGCTATGAGTCCAATAATGAAAAATTACATAGCAGGCCCCAATCAAAAGGCCAGACTGATACACTATGAAATTTTGAATAGGGGGTTGGAATCTGAACTTGTCAACTCAGGTGCATCACTAAAAAACTAACGTGTGCAAAATCCTGTAACTGTTAGCTGTGCTTTAAGTCAAATCATATTTATAGCAATTCTTTAGAGGAATGGAAAAATTTATTTAAGATACAAATAGATTAAAAACTTTTGTTATTGTAAAGATTCAATATTAATACAATATTCAAAATAGTAGGCTAAACTACATTATACTTGCACACACTTGCATATTCACATGCAAGTAAGTGACAGTCACAAATTAAACAAACAGGCATATATGTATAGCTCTGTTATTCATCGCAGTTCATGAAACTGGTTCATTTACAATGTTGTTCCAGCAGCTCTGCAGATTTGCCTTCCCCAGGATTGTTTCTCAAAGGATAATTCATTAACACCTTATTTTCTATTGTGAAAGTATCAGCATTCTTTATGAGCTGTTCTATTTGAGAACCTACTATGAAAAGTGGTGGAGACATAACTGCTTTGTCTGGACACGAGGATGAGATGGGTATTTAAGGGGTAGCTTCTTTAAACAACCTAGCATCCTGTTCCTCAGACATCTCCTGTGGGGGGAGCTCGGTGGGGAGGAAAGGACTGAACAACCCTAATCTCTCTCTGAGACAGTACCAGTGGTCTGGAGAATTGCTGCCCAGGGATCCCAGTGTGGCCATTGGGGACTCCTATACAGGTGTAGGGATGGCATATGGAGTTGGTTCTACCACCCTAGATGACCATTGTGATCTTCCCTATGACTGTCAAAGAATGGGTTTCTGACAGGATATGTAGGGAAACCCTGGACTGAAATAGAAGTGACCAACTGGATTCTCCTCAACATTGTCCAACGGAGAAACCCCTCATAGAAAAAGATAGAGTCCTGTGGTAGTGGGGGACAATATCAGTCTGAGGATTAAGATCTCTGTACCAAAAGATGTTCAGTACTCATGAGGAGCGGGGATTCTAGCTCCTCTGTTATGGACAGACCCCTCATATATCTAAACTCTTGCAGTACAAAGTAGAGAACTGGCACTGACACGGTAGCCTAGGACACAGTAGCCAAAGTTGACGGTACTAACGATGGTGGTTACGCTCACCCTCTTTGTTCCTGGTAGAGGGTACTGAAGCCCTGTCAGAGTCATGTCTCTCCCGCAATCTCAGGGACCTTCCCACTCCGCCAGTACCAGAGGAGTCCTTCTACTCAAGAGTACCACGCCGAGAAGTTGAAGCTTCTGAGATAATAGATCTTGCATGGGACTTGGGCCTTTTTTGCTGCAGGTCCCTTCAGTTAACAGTCCGTACTCCCCTTTTTGGGAACTCTCCAATGACCCCCCCCTTCTTTTTAGAGAAGCCTGCACTATGTGGAAGAGCCACTGAATCTGTCTGGAGAGAAGATATATGTGTGGGGGTCTCCTGATCTGACTCAGATACTGGTCAAAGTGAGCACTCCATCATTAACAGTGTGAGCTGAATCCCCCTGTTCTTCCTTGCCCTTGACTTGAGGAATAGGCAGAAACTGCAATTCTGGGAGACACAATACTCTCCCAAACAATGCACACACTTAGAGTGGCCATCACTCACAGGTATAGCCTGTCAGCAGAAAAGGCAGTGTTTGAAGCCTGATGAGCCAGGCATGCCATGCCAGGAAGACAAGGCTCCCCAAGGAAAAAGAGAGAAGAAAAAATTAACGTACAAAAAAACCTTAGCCTCTCAATACTAAGTAATGATAACTATTACTGACAACTAATTATACTAACAAAACTTAACTATCAGAAGAACACGAAATAGCTGAGGCATGTTCAAGGCAGACATGCTAGGGTTCTCTCTCGCTCTCTCTCTCAGGCTGAGATAATAGAGAAGGAACTGAGGACAGTTCACCCTGTATACCCTCAGTGTCCAGCATAAGAAGGCATAGGGCAGAAACTTCTACGATGAAGAGCTTGAGAGGCGCATGCACACCTGAAGTGGAAAATCCTTAGGGTCACTACTCAAATAACTAGATTTTTTTTCTTCTCCTTCTCTTTAAGTTTATCAGCATTCCTCTTACAGGCAGCCAGATCAAGAAGTTGTGCTATGACTCCATATACCAGAAAAATGGAAAAGGACAGAGATGATGAGATTTTTGATCAGCATTCTTTCATAAATGATGCTGTGAAATACTTTTGTGAAAGGATTTTATAACAAGGTTCAAAATCACTTTGGCCATATGTCAACTGATAAAATTGAAATATCCTTGGAAAAGAGACTGGACTGACTGCGCATGAGAGGGTGAAGATGTACAGTGCTTTTGACTAGAGGCTTGCACTAGAGTAGTGGTCTCCAAAGTGGGGTGTGCAAAAGGATTCTTGGGGATGCGCGGCAGTAGGAGCACTTTTTTTTCTTCGTCAGGTGGGAGTCTGAGTGGGTTGGGGGGTGGGGGCGGGGGAGACACGCTTCGGCAATTCAGGCGGGAGTCTGAGCGGCTTTTTGTTGTTGTTGTTGCTTCGGCAAAAATGGTAGAGCCGGCGCGGCAGGGGGTGTGCGCTCAAAATTTTTTTACTGATAGGGGTGCGCGATCAAAAAAGTTTAGAGACCACTGCACTAGAGATATACAGCTATAACCTGCTGTGGTCTACAACTGGTATCAATATAAGAAATGCCTTTTCTATGCTGGAAGAATACATCATGTTAGAAAAACTATTAACTGACACACAGTAACAGGATGTTAGACAGGAATTAGCATCTAGTGTAATAATCTGGGACAAGTCATATTTAAAAATGTAATAGCTAGTTGTGGCTAGCTCTTAAAGTCTCCCTGGAGATGAAGTCAAATAAGATTAGAAACAGACCTCAGTCATTTTTAAATGCACCCGGGGTTCTCCCATCAGCATAGGTAATCCACCTCCCCAAGAGGTGGCAACTAGGTGGACGGAAGAATTCTTCTGTTGACCTAGTGCTGTCTACACTGGGGGTTAGGTCATCTTAACTATTCACTCAGGGTGTGGATTTTTCACCCCACTGAGCAGTGCAGCTGGAATGACCTAACTTTTTAGTGTAGACCAGGCCTAAGAAAGAAATTCAGGGGCTTAGGGCTCGTCTACACAGCTAGTCACTGTGCAGCAAACCACAGTGTGAATCTACAACATACCAGTTTGCCACAGAAACTTCTGGTGTGGATACTGGTACAGCACCCTGGAAGTCCCAGAGTGTAGTTTGGCATACTACACTTTCAGGTACTAATAAGCCAAAGCACAGGCCGGAAATTTCAATGCGCTACAGCAGTATCCATTCCAGAAGTTGATGCAGCAAGCTGGTGTGCTGTAGATTCACATCCCAGCTGCTGCACAGTAACTTGCCCTTAATATTTTATTGATAAAGCCCTGTTCCTGCAGAAAGCTTATGACTGGGAGTATTCACATTAATTTCAATAAAACTATTCCCAACAGTAAGTGCTACTTCCAGTCGTAAGTGTTCACCCTAAGACTTCCCGGTAAAGTACTATTTGACTTTGAACCTTATCCAGTCTGAGTCTTATGGAAGAGAAAGCTTATTTTTAAAAAGTTACAGAACCAAGTTATGAAAGGTTATAAAATGAAATCAAGGAGCTAACAATGGGAGGAAAAAGTAAATTCATTTAAACTAAGCAGAAAACAACAATGGTTGAAAAATGTATGCTCAGGAGGACATTCTTTTCAAATTTCATCACAGAGTGATTTGTAAGTGGTGCCAAAAATACATGCATGCCAGGGCTTCACACTCATCCTAATTAAAAACAAATTTAGCATGAAAAATGTAAAATAAAAAATTGAAAACAAATACACCGCACTCAGATAATTCTCTGGTTAAAAGTAATATTAAAATCTCAAGTTAGGAGTGTCTCACTCATCTCTTAGAGCCTCTAATCTCAGATCAAGGGTAGTCAACAGGCGGAACGTGGGCCAAATCTGGACCACCAGATGCTTTTGAACGGATCCTGAAATTTTTTTATTTACTTATCATCATCATTATTGTTGTTGTTGTTTTATTATTTTCTCTGGAGTCTGGACCTTAACTATACCTTGACCAAGAAATTTGGACCTTGACAAAAAATAATCGACTACCCTTATCATAGAGCCTCAAAGATTTCATTCTTATTCTCTTTTTTAGCTAATGTATTTATACAGATTACTTGAAATATCACTTACTGCTGTACTCCAAAAACAAGAGTACAAACCCATCATACCCTCAATATGCAGAACAGGTTCCTCTCACAGTAAGTTCATAAATGTAATAGTCTCTCGTTGAAATTACAATAAGTAAAAGTAACGTAAAAAAGTGATATACAATTTGTTTTAGAACTCAATAGTCATCTAGATATTTTAAAACAAAAGAAAAAAAAACTTCAACATATTTTCTGCAGCATGGGCACATTTTCTTTTCCATATCACCACAGTCTTTCCCCTGACCTCAAAGGGGCATGTAATTGCCCGATTTGTGTTTATCCCTTTATGGAATGTCAATTTTTACTTCAAGTAGTTGATATTACTTGCAAATTATGTTTTATTTTATGTATTTAAAATCTCTAGGTACACTACAAAATACATACAAATATTATTATAAAGCTTCATAAAACAGGTCTCCCAGATGTGGACTACCCCTGCAATTCTTAAAAGATACAACAAGGGCCTCTCACAAACCCTAAGCAGCTTTCCCATCTTATCAGCCAGCATTCTCTTCCACTCATCCTCCTAGTTCTCAGAAAACTTAGCGCTTGTTTTTCAGTTCTTCAGTACCTCCCAATAAATGTGTGTAGTCCCTATACATATATGCCTATAAAGCTCCTACATGCTCCTAAATACCAAACATGCATATAACCATGCTGCATTTACAGTGATTACTACTTTAGGTTTAGTTATCAAGCTTAATAGTCATCATATATTTTTCAGAGGTAACAATTTAATTTTTTAATTTAATAATGGAGATATCCCATCTCCTAGAACTGGAAGGGACCTTGAAAGGTCATCGAGTCCAACCCCCTGCCTTCACTAGCAGGACCAAGTACTAATTTTGCCCCAGATCCCCAAGTGGCCCCCTCAAGGATTGAACTCACAACCCTGGGTTTAGCAGGCCAATGCTCAAACCACTGAGCTATCCCTCCCCCCCCATAATGGTAGCAAACCTTATAATCTTAAATGCTGCCAGTAGTTTCACAATACTTTATATTTAAATTTAAAGAAAGCTATTGCAATTTAGTCCTTTAGAGAAAGTAATGAAACAGTTGCTCATAACTTCACTCTTATGTGGAGTAGAGTCACAGAATTAAAAATGTTCTGTGAAAATGTTCCATTCAGGAATGCTGACCAAACAAGGCATTTTTAATGAACAAAGACCAGTGGGAAAATAGGAACTTGCTTTAGGTAACAGAAACACTGAAGTGGAACCTACATAACTATGGTATATTAAAGAAATAGATCTATTAGGATAAAATGCATTTTCTGTGTACCAAACTAAATACAAATAGTTATACAGTGATGAAGCCCTTTACATGAGTAAAACGGTACTAACAGAAGTTATAAAATGTATTAAGAGTATAAAATTCCAGTGCACTCAAAAAGCAAAAGAAAAACAATCAGCTAAAACAACACAGCTATTTAACATTTGCTTTGCACCGCAGCCAACTCTATCTGATAAAATAGCAGAGTGCTCTTAAAATAAAATAATTGTGAAAGGATTAGACGAGGGGTCAGCAACCTTTCAGAAGTGGTGTGCTGAGTCTTCATTTATTCACTCCAATGTAAGGTTTCACGTGCCAGTAATACATTTTAACGTTTTTAGAAGGTTTCTTTCTATAAGTCTATAACATAACTATACTATTGTTGTATGTAAAGTAAATAAGGTTTTTAAAATGTTTAAGAAGCTTCATTTAAAATTAAATTAAAATGCAGAGCCCCCCCAGACCAGTGGCCAGGACCCAGGCAGCATGACTGCCACTGAAAATCAGCTCACATGCCGCCTTCGGCACACGTGCCATAGGTTGCCTACCCCTGGATTAGACACATAAAAATAATAAAATGAGTTTGCAAAAATAACCATTTAATAAGTTTCCAAAAAGCAGTGCAAATTTTAAATATAGCATCTCTTGTTGCTCTAGGAATTTACAACAGGACTACTGTATAAACTGAAGACACACTGTGCTCTTGACTGCAAAATTACATGCTACTGCACATCTACAAGTAACGAACACCAGCATCCAGCAGCTAGAGAACAGAAGGCAAATGCTGCTGGTGAAAAAACCAGTTCACCACAGGACAAGAGACAAATCCTGTCACTTCTATCAATGAAGAGGGAACTTACACGGGTAACATACTAATTGAAGCTCTGTTAATCAAATCCTTCAACACTAGATAAGTGTCCTCCTCCTTTCCTCAAAAAACAAATATGATTAAGAAAGTTAAAAATAGATATTTCCGTTTCCTAAGATTATTTCCCTTTAATTCCAATGCTCTGAGAAAGTTTCTGGTTTGTCAACTTCCCATGTTTGTGTTTGAAAAGGAGGCGTGTTAAAGCCATACTTCCATGTATAACAACTCAAGCTAATTTTATATGCTTTGTATTATTATTAATAAATGGCATCTTATTAGCATTTCTTTCCACG